>NC_141763.1:81580014-82191681 GCF_982258835.1 Parasteatoda tepidariorum
TTTTTTTGTTTCGTATTATGCTCGGGAAAAAAGCATTCAACTACCGTAATTTGATTCAGAATTGTTGAAAAAATGAAATAGCAGGTAAATTCTAACTTTTGACTGCTCTCTTAAATAAACAATTATGACCCGATTTTACAGATTGCGTTACTCCTCCCCATACTTTTTAGGGTTAGAAATTCGATTCTGTTCTATCGTGTTTATTCAGAAAAAATACGTTTTTATGTCCTATTTCGTAAACTTAATTTCAACTGCAGATGTAAAAACCATGCTAATGGTTCACATTTTAACCACAAACATTGCATTTTAATTTAGATCATTCTTTAGATCAAAATTTATTCATATTGTTTCTCTTTTTCCCTGTCGTATTATGCAATAAACTTTAAATAGTATTAGAATTCTCGAAACAAAAAGCTGACTATTTTTTTTATATATATTAAAATTCTATTTATATATATTTAAAATAATATATGAACATTCTATTTCACTACATTTTGCTTCTCTGCACCTTTTTGCTAATTGATCAAATATTTATGTATTTTACTGCAAAATGGGATTAATGTCATAATTCGGTGTGGTCCAACCTCTACTTACTTGTGAGTAAATCAAACTTAAGTACAAAATAGAAAAAACAAGGACTCTATAGAAAAAAGACGAAATACGAATTTTTTTTAAAAAATTTGTTTTTAAAGAAATTAGATAAGAAATCTGATATATTATTTCACTCACTGTAAAATAATCATGCACTGTTCTGTAAAAAATTCGAATAAAATTACATTTAAAAGCACCGGAAATCAGGGTACCCGCACTTTTTACTGTAAAATCCATTTTTACCATAACATGTTACGAAACAAGCAATTTGATAAATCGTGAAATTTTACATTAACATTTACTGAATAACTGTATTTAAATTAAAATTACGTTAAATTAATATTACGGTATAAATTTGATAAAGTAGAAAATTATAACTTAATATTGTGGAATAAAATTTTTACCGTGATTTTAATCCGGACTTTCTTACAGTGTGCTTTTTCTTATACAAGTTTATCAATGTAAACTCCAAGTGCAGTAAGCCAAAATATCAGGCTCGATTTAAAGGAAGCACTTCCAACTCGATTTCTCATCTTTGATTAAATTTGTTACGGATCAACTAAAGCACTTAGGTACACATACCAAACAGCTATAATATTTTCAGAGAAAACTTAAGTAGTTAAGGAAAACGTTCTTTAGAAATCAGCTGCCTGAAGTTTTCAGTGACCATTCAATTTTTAGTTCGGTAGAATGAGTCTACTTGAAAATCACAAATTTCCATTTGATGGACGAAGTTTATTGGAATATGGCATAGTATGACAGTTATGAAGAAAATAAGGATTGTAAGATGCTGCTGACGTAAAGTTTAAGAAAGAAACCTTAAATGGTATTTTTTTTATAATCAGCGCTTAACAGCCGACGAGATAGTTAGTTTACGACTATAAATGTTCAAATAAGGATCTTGTAGTTTTGAACCCAACCCAGAAGACAAGGCAGCTCCTGGATCAAAGCCAAAGAATATAGTCGTTATATAGGGAACATGGCATTGATGAAGGAAAAAATTATTGTAAGATGTTGCTGGCGTAAAGTTTAAAAAAATCCTTGAATGATATTACTTTTTATTTTAATTTTTTACCAGCATTGAACAGCCGACCCGATTGTTAATTTACGACTATCAACGTTCAACTAAAAGAGCCTTTGAATTGAGAATCCAACCCAGAAGGCAAGAGAACCCCTTGGATCAAACATATGAACAAACTAGCTTTCATGAAAGACTTTTTGATGGAACTAAACAGTATTTGCATTGCTTAGGGAAAAAATAGCGAAACTCTCTCAAGTGTAGCTGGATGGGAAAGGGATTCGGACCCATGTTTTGTCTACCATTGAGAATATTTTGCATCAGTACTGTGGTCGGTGAGAGCTGGGAGCAGAATGCTTATCAACTAGCCACTGCTGGGATTCGAACCTGATTCATCTAATTGGAAGGCCAACGCTTTATTCCCTGATCCACTATGATTCCAGAGGCAATACTTAACTTAAGTAGTAGGAAATTAAGTGACTTTTTTAAGTTTTAAATGGAAAGGGAATGGAGCAATAAATATAAGCAAGCAGGCCGCATGCAACGGAAGAGGCAAAATGAAGCAATATGTCGTAATACTCTTAAGTTCTCATAATTGCTTTAAGATGTATTTATAGAATATATTTCTCTTATTGACTTTATAATTCTTTTAAATAGAAATATCTTCCTTTTAACTTTTTACTGCTTTATGACATTTTCAGATTGTTGAATTTATGTTTGAAGTCTAATGAATTACAAAAACGAATAATACTCATCTTTCAAAAATACCAACTACTTTCAAAAATACAATACTTTCAAAAATACACAATAATACTTTCACATTTTCTATCTCAGTACAAATATTCCAAATTGTTTCATAAATTCATGTCTGTTATTGACGCTAAATTAATGCATCAAATTAAGTTATATATGCATATATAAATTCTTAAACTCGGTATTTTGCATGAGAATAATCTAAATCTTACTTAATAACAGCGGGTGACATTTTTCGTTGTCAAATTTATGGCCACTGACGTCTACTTCAACGTTTTAAGAAAACTTGAGATAACTCCTTAACGTTTCACATAATTTTTACAAGTTAATTATCGTATGTATTAAGTTTATTACATTGCATACAAACATTTTTTCTTATATTTTACTGGAATATGCAACAATCGCTTATGCATGAATTATGTGACACTTTCATTTGCATCATTTTCCGGTATTTTTTTTTCAGCACAAAATATTCGTTTCGTGCGGAAAAAATATACCGTAATATTTTCCTTAGTTTTTTTTTAAGTGAGTTTAAGAGAGACAAAGAAAGACATCAAATCTATAACCAATAAACTCTTCTAAAGTTTTATTCCAGTACTTTTATATTAAAACATTATTTAAAGAGATATATTTCAGTTGAAAAGAATTTATTTATTTATATATTATTATATTAGAATATATTTGCTCTAATAGAACTCTAGACAGTGACTTAGTGTTGGGGAGGGTTTGAGGGATGAAACCCCCTCCGAAATTTAACAATACTTGATTACTTGATTAATGAACTAATGTACAGTAAGTTCATATTTACGGTGATTTGTGTGAGTTAAAGGCTTATCATATAGATAATAAATTATTGCTAAAATTCAATATATAACGAACTTTAACGATATCGTAGACATCTCTTGAAAATAGTTAAAATTGAAATCAAAGTACTTCCACGAGGATAACAACTAATTTGATTAGGTAATATATTATATAAATGTTATAAATAAAACTAATTAAGATTGGGACTTTAGGATTGGAAGAGGGGTTGAAGAGTTGGAATATTTAAATACAGTTTCCCCGTACCTTCAGCTTGTTTTACATTAAAGTCTGTATGTTGTACAAGATAATTTTGAAAGGTGACCAATCTGGTCACTATAGGAGGCTAGTTTAAATTAATTTTAATGATATTTCTTTTTCTTATTCTTTTTTTCTTTTCTTCGTCTTATTTCTTTTTTTTATTGCTTTTTCTTCAACATATTTTATTCCTTAAATAAAATATGAATATTTTATTATTATAATTTACATTTGTAAAATATTTCAAATTCTCGTTAAAATTCTAATTTATCTGGGAACACTAAATTGAAAACAATAGTTCTTATTAAAAAGAGTTATTATTAAAAAATAATTTATAATAATAACTCTTAAATTCAATTCACTATAAAAAGAAATGAGAAATCTCATATATAAGGAAACATCTGAATAAATATAGTTATTCAGTTCTCATTAATCTGGTTTTGGCAGAAGCAATTATCAATCAACGAAACAGTGGTTTGCCTTTGGCAGGTAGTTTGTGTGATGAAGTCAGTTTTACGTGATTCGAATATCTACGAGAACACAAGCATTTGTTATTCTCTGAAAAACGTTTGTGATAAATTTGCCCCCAAAAGAAATTATTTCATTAAAACTTACGTTTTAAAAAAAATCGGAAATAAAAATAATAACTATTGATCTTTACTAATGTTTATAAATTAAAATAAAACGCTACACAAAATGAACGCATAGCATATAGTTAAGGAAATAATTCGATAATTTTAACCTACTTGATTTGTTTTGCTTAAACTTAAGATTTTTGCGAAAAAATTTAGAAGGTTTTGATAACTGAATTGTTGGCAGTATTGCAACATATTGTTACTAATATTTCCCATAATGTATTATTTTTTTTAATAAACTTAACTCTTTTATTTAAGAACTTGGTACCTTATCTATAAAAATCATTAAAATGAGAAATGAAGTAAGCATTTTATTATTTTTGTATTGATAAACTTATTGGTATTAATAGCTTATATAATTTTATTAAATTAACTCATGGTGAATCACAAATGTTTGTATGCTTTATTTACCTTTAAAATTTTGTTAAATTAGTTTGAATAACCTGCTACCTATTAGTTTTAATAAAGAATTACAATCTGCCACTTAATAAGAATTCATTTAAATGATTGTTTGTTAAAAGGTTATTCTAAAAGAGCATACTTTAGAAGTGTTACTGTTTTCAAAGGGAAACAAATTAGATGCTTCATTTTTAACTTCTGACGAGTATTGTCAATATATATTTTTATAAGCTTCTTTTGTTAAATTTCATAGTACGTAACAATGATTTAAATGTTTATCAATTTAAATTTGAAAATAGTCTGAATTTTTAGCTTAGGAAAATTCTTCTAATTAATTACGAATCATGATTTTTATTTGTTTTGTTTTGAATACGGTATTGTTTTGAATGAGGTAACTGCACTATTGCACTTTAGTTAAAATTGTCTTTATGATATATTTTGCATCCAATAACTGTAATTCATTCAGAATAAGGAAATAAAGAAAAAGAACGTAGTTTTTTCAGTGTTTCTTTCAAATCTCGGATAACTTTTAAGAGAATTAATTACCATCTTTATTAGATGACAAAATTGATCGTAAAACTATGTTGTATTACCATACTTTTAATAAATAAGTTTTACTTTTCAAGCATGCTATGATTTATAAGTACTTTAAAATAATTGCGTTTACTGAATAAAAAATCTGTAAATTTAAAAACAAAATCGCGGAACTGTATAGTTCCAAAAATCTGAACAAATTGATGGAAACTATTGTAAAACATTTTTAAGATAACACTAAAGAATTTTGTAAGATAACACTTTTTGTTTTCTGTTGCATGAGATCTAATACTTTCGTATCGCCGATTTCAAATCTGCAATCTGTTCCCTCTCCATCTTCCTTTTTTAAAATGACATTATTAGACTATTTTTTTGTCGAAATATATAAGCGTAAACAATGTTATATATAATACAGGATTGCTCAAATGTTACAACAACATTCTAGGGGAATTAAGGCACGTCATCGGAATTAAAATTGCTTAGGAACCTATGCCTGAAAATGTCATCATACGCCGCTAGGGGAGCTACACTATTAAGATTTTTTGGTCTGTTTGTTTGTTTTGGAACAGAACACACCACCACTTACGACGATATTTCCGGACTACACTATAAAAGACACCGAATCAACTTACGGAAAAATGGATTCTATGGAAAAATTTATAATACGATTGATGCACACAGAGTGTCGATACTTTTTACCGTAATTTATTCTGGAATTTTATACAATGTATGTAATTCAAATCCTCATGATTTGCTCTAAATACAAACATATAAGCATTTACGCTACATTTACGTTACATATCATTTTTAAACAGCTTTTCGATCACGTACTTTTATTGATGTGATTGAAAAGTATTTGATTTCCGATACTTTTTGATTATCGTGAGACACTTTTCAATACTCTTTTTGAGAGATTAGCACTTCCGCTTTTTTTCTCTACGTTCGCTAATCTTGACATTAACAACAAACCATTCATTCGGAGTTCTGCATTGTGAAAAGTCTTTTCGTTGGTTTTTCCTTGGAATATGAATGAAATATTTTTTAAAAAACTGCTTTTAAAGATTTGTAGATTTAAGTGTGGTGTTGAGATATGTTTAAGAGGTGAAACATTTTCTTTCCATGACTATGACCTTTATTAAATAAATATAAAGAACGATGAAAAAATTACAAAATTAATATTTATTAAGATGATCTAAGACATTCGCAAATCCTTAGAAAATATATCTTAGTACATGCATAAAAATGAAATTTTATCGAAATTTATTTTACTCTTTATTTTATTTTAAAAATTAAAATTGAGCCTAAATATAATAAAAATGTAGATTTTAAATTATAAAAAATTTATCTAAATATTATATTGTTTAACAGCTTAAAATATCCGTATTATTATCCTGCTTGAATTTTAAATGACTATATTATTTTAATTCAAAGTTTTTTAGGTCTTTTAGCTCTCGAAGCATTGCTTTTGTTTTCAAACTTTCAACGATATGCTATAGTTGTATTTTTAACCATTACCATTAACTACTTAACTAACTAGTAAACTGATGGATTCAACATCGATATGAACTATTCCATTTAGCTTATTAGTTTGTAGCACTATGGGCTTAATGAACTATTAATTCTATTATATTACTATATTCTTATACTATTTTCGATCAAGTAAAAACATTTACTTGATTGAAAATCTTTAAAAATAGTGCTTGTTTAACGAAAGATTTTTGTTTCTTATAACATGCTATAATTAAACTAAAATATATGTTTAAAGCTAATAAAAAAGGGACTTTTTGTAAAAGAGAATAACGCTTAAGGTTAAACTTGCTAGTTCAAAAGAGCAATATATTTATAAACTATCAGGGAAAATAATAATTATAAGTAAAACTTTGGTTATTCAATATTCTAATAAATTATACTAATTTTAGAATTTATAAGTATTTGAATACATCATTTTTAAGCATATATATTAAAATATATTTTTTATATATATTTTGAACATGGTTAATTCTAAATAAGGTT
The DNA here is from genome assembly GCF_982258835.1 of Parasteatoda tepidariorum. Taxonomy (NCBI): domain Eukaryota; kingdom Metazoa; phylum Arthropoda; class Arachnida; order Araneae; family Theridiidae; genus Parasteatoda; species Parasteatoda tepidariorum. The sequence continues at coordinate 81,587,017 of NC_141763.1, forward strand.
AGTTTTAAATAAGTCGCTTTTTTATCTAAGTTTTAAGTTCTTGAATTTTTATTGTTGTGAGAAAAATTAACGAAGAACTTAAGTTGTTTAAATTAACATTTAGCATTATTGCAAATTTAAATGTTATCAGACTAATTATGCACTAAAACTCACACTAGAAAAAGTATATTAAAACTACCAGAATGTGGTAACATTTACCATGTTTCAGAATCCATGAGAGCTCCAAAAAGCTCCGAAATTTTTAACAAACCGCTTTGGTACTGATATTGGCAAAATTTTAAAAAATACGATTTTACAGAAATTTTACCAGAATATTTTACGGAGTGCGGCAATTTCACCAAAAATTTTTTCTCCATGCTGTAAAGTAGATTTTCAAAAAACTGATTAAGCGAAATTGATTTTTGAAAAAAAAAAAGTTTTTAAAAGTACGAAAATGTCAAATATATAAAGATCTCAATTTTTGACTCTTTTGTCTCTTTTGCATTGATTTTTCCATTGTACGACATATGAACTGAAAAATTACCAAATGTATCGAAAAAATAACTATATTTTATTTATTAACCAGAATTATGGTTAACTTTTCCCGGAAATGTCATTACCACACACAATGATATTTTTACCAGAATTCGATTCCCCATGTAGTCATCAAAAAAAAAATTTTACCTTTTAATAGAATGGTAAATTTCATGCATGTAATCAATATCTCCAGACAGTTCTCGCCAAAAATTATTCCAAAAACTAATAATGCCTTCTTATTACTTTTTAATGAAATTTATCAAAGAAAAAGAAAGGATAATAAAACAAATATAACTAAATAGTTTTATGTTTTTGCTTAAACTAATCTGTTCCTTAAACTTTTATTCCGAAACAATATATATGAACATTACAAATTTTAATGTTATAGAGATTCTCTCATCTTAAATTTTCCTTTTTCAAAATGATTGCACATTTTGACCAATTCATGTCCTTTGTAAATTTTTTATTTAAAAAAATTTAATCCAGGACAATGACGTCGAATTTACATTGCTGTTTTAACCTATCCCTAAACTAAGTTTTTAAAAATAATAACAAATTAAATAGGAAAATGAACAAAATATATAAACAAATCAAAGCATGCTTACCTTATTTTTTATATCGAATCTTTCAAAGCAATTACAAGAGCAATTTCCGGGAAAAAAGAACAATTCTTAATCCGTTCTTAAAATCACACTTGAACGACTGCCTTGCGGAAAAACACTTAAAATGTTTTGGGGAAATTCGAAAGATACGAAAGGAAGCCCGTGAATTATGCTAATCGACGCGCACAGTCGCAGATGCTGGTAGAAAAGCGCGCAACCAACCTAGCAACCTGGAACACTCCCGGTAAAGTCCGGGACTCGGGAAAATTTTCGAATCGAAAAACAGGGTTGCAGCAGTAGATTGTTGCGTTTGTTATTCCAAAGTGGGAGGAATTTTAGCGAGCTAGCTCTTGGGGAAATTTTTCTTCTTCCTTACTGCAACGCCAAACTCGTAAAGATCCTCTTAAGCACATCTGTCGCTAAGTTTAATGTCTTATTTTTAGAGAAAATTATGATGCTAAAAAAAAAATTTGGGTTTTTACTGTGAGAAAATAGCATGTATTTCCCATTAAATTTTCTTCCTTTTATAATAAAGTGACTCATTTAAATATCACGCACGTTTTGTGCAGGTACTGTCGAGAAAAAAAACACAACATGATGAATTTGGTTTATGTCTAATTTCCATCCAAACTCAAAGTTCAGTTTCTTTAATACATTATTATTATTAAGGATCATTATTAAGATTTATAAGGCGGGGATCATAAGAATCTTTGATTTTTCCTTCAAAATATTTTAGTTTATTAATGAAAAGTTCTTTCTATTTTATAAACTTTGAGTGTTACTTAAACTCTTAACACACATTATATTTATCACTTACATTGTAGAAAATTCTTGATCAAATCAGATTATAAGTATAGGTAGTTTGGGTGCATCATTCGCAGAATTCATTTTACCGTAAAATATTATATCGTAATTTTAGAGTAATATTTAAATTAGAGTGATTCAGTAGTTTTATTATAATCATTACTTTAAAAAATCAAGGTATATCAGTTTTAAGTTCCGTAACTGCTTCGGTAAAAATTGATTTTACCGTGAAAGGTACCGGCACCCTGAATAATGGCCCTTCTTATAGTAATTCCCTCTTGAATTTTTGCTGAATAGCTTGAACTGGTAAATCATAAATGTAAGTATCTAGTTTGATTTTTAAATTGCATTGCATTTCTTCAATTAGTCTTAATTAATAACTTCAAGCAAGCATGCTTAATCAGTGACAACTAAACATACAATTGAATCAGTGACAATTGAATCAGGGGTAATTGAATGTGATAATAATGAATAATTAATTCTTCAAATACCTTTCAATAACAAATGAATTAAAAAAAATTAAAAACTTCAGATACAGAATACTTAAATATTCTGTATATTTCATTTAATTTTCAATAAAAATAAGCATCAATAAAATAATAATAAAAACCAAAAAATCCAAATACGTATTTTTAATAATTCAAAAAAAAAATATCATGAACTAGTAAGAGTTCAAAATCTATGAATAATTAATATTAAATGCATTTTCATGTTCTTAGGAGGGGATTTATATAACAATAACCACAAAAAAGGTATTTTAGGAGAATAGCATCAACAAAACCCGAACACAGCTCTGTAATTGGATTCCCCAGTTGACGACTTAAAGTGAGCTATTATTTGTTTTATAGGCATAACATGACAATCATAATACTAATAATTATATAATATAACATTATCATATGCTAGACAATATATAATTTTGGAACTATATGACACAGTATTATCATATATAATGCGATATGTGATAATACTCGGAACTATATGATACAATCTTATCATATACTAAGCAATAGATAATAATACTAAGAACTATATAATGCAGTATAACCTTATTCTGTGCAATATATAATAACACTAAAAACTAAATGATACAGTATTATCATGTGCTAAACAATATAGGATAATACTAGAAATTATATATTACAGTGAAGCCCGGTGGCTGAGTGGTAGCGCTTTGCGCTCCCGAGCCCCAAGTCCAGGTTTTTATTCTCGAACTGAGCAAGGTTGACTCAGGCTTCCTCCCCTCTGTGGGTCGATGAAATGAGTTCTATGCATATGCTTGGTAACTAAACGCTGGGAATTCAGCTGACCACCCAACGGGAACATCTGCTCCTGCATCCCAGAGCTTAAGTTCAAGAAACCCGTTATTGGCACCGAAGGCCTTGGCGCTCCATGAGCTGTCATGCCACAGAGTTTAATTCAGTTAATATGATACAGTATCCTCATATACTAAGCAACATGCAACTTTTCCAAAAACGTTATGACACAGTATTGTCATATATTAGGCAACATATGATAATACTAGGAACAGTATGATAGTATTATCATGTACTGAGCAATATTTGATTATACTAGGAACAACATAAGGAAAGTTAAATGTCTATCACATTAGGTGAATTATAATAGTTGACTATGAGATTTGACAATTTTATAGATATATTACCAAGATTACGCAGTTATGAAAAGAAAATATAGCTGCTTTTAATGAGTGGTTTAGTTTTGAATTTTTTAGTTTTGAAAAGTTGTTTATCCAAATTTAAAGTCATCACGATTGGATACAAAATGTTAATGGTATTTTATATGCATAAAGAGTTGTGGGAAATTGAAAAATGGTACAGCATGCTAAGTAGCAAATGATATTGAATAGTACTGTTCCATGTCATTTACATAGTTTAACATTAAAGATAGTTTAACATTAAAGATTTACATAGCTTAACGTTAAGATTTTTTAGAAAATATAACGCAACAACATTGCCAGAAAGAGCTTCTCCAGCAAAATATTAAATTACTTCAGTATAATATCTCAAGACAATACAAAATATGTATGGATATAATAACTACCCAATATGCATACTTATAATAATAGCAAAACATTAAATTTCCTAAAATAAATATTACAAAATAATTTAACAATATATATATATATATATATATATATATATATATATATATATATATATATATATATATATATATATATATATATATATATTGTATATATATATATATATATATATATATATATATATATATATATATATATATATATATATATATATATATATATATATATATATATATATATATATATATATATATATATATATATATATATATATATATATATATATATATATATATATATATATATATATATATATATATATATATATATATATATATATATATATATATATATATATATATATATATATTGTATATATATATATATATATAAATATATATATATATATATATTGTATATATATATAAATATATATATATATATAGAGCCCAAGGTCAAGAAAACTGAGATGGACACAGTAGACCCTGGCCCTCTATGGGCTGTTGCTCCACTGAGTTTAGTTTAAATATAGTATTACAAAACAGTACAAAATGGGCATAGATATAATAATGCAATGTGTTTAGATATAATGAATAGAGAAATATTAAATTTCCTTATATAAATATTTTAAGACAATACGAAATGTGTGTAGATATAGTAACACAATGTGTATAGATATAATAACACAATGTGTATCGATATAATAATGACAAAATATTAATTTTTTAATTATAAAGTTGCAAAATAGTACAAAATGAGTGTAGACATAGTAACGCAATGTGTATTGACTTAATAAGGGCAAAATATTAAATTTCCTCAAATATAATTTTGCAAAACAACAGAAAATGTGTATGGATATAACAATGCAATGTGTATAGATATAATAATAGCAAAATATTGAATTTTCTAAAATATAATATTGCAAAATAATACAAGATGTGTATTGATTAAATACCGAGATGTTTATGGATACAATAATAGCAAAATATTAAATTCATATAACGTAGCAAAACAACATAAAATATGCATAGATATAATAACGTAATGTGTATAGATATAATAATAGTAATTTATTAAATTTCCTTAAATACTATATTGAAAAACAATACAAAATGTTTATAGATATAACTACGCATTTTCAATTATTAAGAGAAAATATTATTAATTTATAATCATAAATTATGACTGAAATAATTTATCTTAATTAATTTTGAACCTGTTCTAGCAATAATTTAAATAACATATTCATAAAATTTAATGGTGGCAATTTTATTTTAAATCTGCATTTTACGAAAATACTTTTATTTTGGTAATGAAAAAGACATTTATTTTGCATTACTCTTTTTTGCATTTCAATAAATTATAAATTCGATTAATACGGTTTCATTAATTCATCATTTTCCATTTTGTAGCCGTTCATAATGTATCATTTATTACAGACCATTAAAGTAAAACAAAGTCTTTTCTTATCCATTCTATTATTTTCCAATAGGAGGTTTCAAGAGAAATTTATTTCTAATGTGTTATTAATCATCATTTAATTTTTTCCCATCATTACTTTTTATATTATTTGAAAAATATTAGAAAGTTACTGGTACTTCATCATTTGTATTCTGAAATAAAAGCATAAAAATACGATTCAAAGAGCTAAATATTTTGATTAAAGTAGTTTGTCAAATGTTTCAAAAAATACAAATCATTAAATTGGAAACAAGCAAAATGCATAGATTTTTCCCAGTTTCAATTTTAAACTTATATAATTATAAAAATTCATTTTATTTCCCTATTTATTATTTCTTTTATGTGGTGTATGTGTTATACTAAATAAAACTTCTTTCAACGGAATTATACAGTCAGAAATATGTCGAAATTTAGCAACAAAAATGAAAAGAAGAATATCACAAAATTCTTATATTGATGTCGAATGCAATTCTATCTATTCTCTATATTAATCTGCATTTTTCACATTAAATTTCAATTCATAAATAAGTAACCATTCAAGCGTTTTGATGTTTTGATTGCAAAAAAATATTATTTAAAATAATTCAAGCATTTAATTAAATCAAAATATCAGCTAAAAAATTAAAGTTACGCTTCAAGAACATTTTTAGTTTTATGTGCTCTCAAAAAAAGTCTAGCATTTTTTAAAAATAGGACTTTCTTAGTATCTTTCTTGAAAGATCCATATTTATTTTTTATTTAAATATATTATTGAAATAAAAATAACATGGAAAATAAATTCCTAATAAGGATTATTAGAAGTTCCTTCACTCCACCTTATATTATTTAAAATGTAAAATTCTTCTAGATTTAAAATGTAAAATTCTTCTAGCTTGCGTTAGGAGACCATATTTTCGATAACAAAATTGAATAGTGGAAGATAGTCAAAAAAATTCTCATATTTTTATAAATTATCCTTGTATCCCACACTTTAGAAACTTCTTGAAAAAATTATTAATGGTTAAATGACAATTTTATTTAATTGTTATTTTACCACATTCAAACAAAATATTCAATCAACCATAAATAAGATGGTATTCAAACTGTTAACTGTGAGGAAAACCGTTCATTAATTGCTTTCACCAAATATTGTTAAGCAACTCGAATTTTATCGCACCAACTAGGCTATCCTAATGATGCCATTTAGTTCTTTGTAGCTGGGTACGCGTTATAGCCTAAAGGGCTATACGCGTATATATTGTCGATCTTATGACCGAATAAACGGGTGTTCATGTCCCAGCGCTGTCATCTCAATATATCCTCCATTCTTTTTAACCCACGAGGAGTTTCCTCTGTCCTGCGCTTGCCTATTTGTAACCCTGGACTATTACAATACGATATTCTCATTCACATACAGATGTCAGCACCATAAAGTTGCTTAACACAAAATAAGTCAAGCATTTCCCATCTTTTAAGATAGTTGAAACAACCAGATAAACTAATTAATACATGTTCAACTGCTCATTATTTTTCATTATTTGATAAAAACACAACTCAACGACGACCTACCTTCAATGCCCATTATCTAAAACCTAGCTCCAACGTCCAATCAAATTTTCTTCCGGATTTGAAACCATCCTAGTTGTCAGTGGTTAAACCATAGAGTTTTGTTTTGCATTCATGGTTTTAACTAGCTGCAAATGATTTCGAAACCATAAAAATGAAAAATGTTCCTTACCTAAAATTTTACTGTTAATTGGGTGTACAGACTTCTGTCTGAAATTTTACTGTGATTTCATAAAACTTCTTACAGTATGGTCTATTTTAGTTCCTCATGATATGGATTAATTTGACTTCTAGTAAACAGATGGCAGCAATATCACTTATTACCCTATCATTTGAAACCATAGGAAACATTTTTTGCCCTGTTTGAAATGTTTCAGATAGGTAAGTAAAAGGTTTCATTATCTTTTTGGAAAAGCTTTACTAATAACATTAACTTCGCTATTTTAAAATCTTCTACTGTTCTTACAATTTTACTATCATTTGTGCTTTGTTTGTGCTTTCAAGTATTGCTTATTTGCAAAAAGCATGAAAATGAATATATTTAAACAAAAATTGCAAAACTAATTGATAGGCACATATCTTAATTATTTTAATTTTATAAGTATTGAGTATCTCAAAGCATTTCAGTAACTTTGCCGTTACCAGGTTCTGACAAAAGCAGTCTTTTTATTGAAGTTAAGTAAAGTGTCATTTATGCTACGTCAATATTATTTGTAAAACGGTGAAATCCCAAAAAGGCTGATGTGAGGTCATAGTAACGTTCCAATGTGACTATCATGGATACCTTTGTATGAGACGACAACAAAAAAAATGTGACTTGTCAACTGCAAAAAGAAATTTCAATAATGACTACCGAGTTATCAAATTCGCAACAAATATTCAATGTCACATTTATGCAAAATCAAAAGCTGATGCTACATAAATGTGACATTATAATTTAAAGGACAAGGTAATTTAATGTAATTAACTTTGTGACGCTGTATGATTAAGTACATTGTTGTAATTTTCGTTCCAAAATTATGGTAAAATAACCGGCAGCAGTCTGTCCATCCTATTAACCGTAAATTTTACTGTAAATAAAAGATTTACTTTTACGGTTTTGAAACCGTTTTAAACAAGTATGGTCACATAAAACCATGAATACAAAAAAATACGGTTTTTTAACCATGGTTTCGAAACAGTAAACTTAACTGGACATAAGTGCTAGTTTTTTCGTTAGGTAAGTGGCATTGGCAAGTGCAGGACGCGGGAAATTTTTCATATGTTGAGAGAATGATGAAATATTGTGGTGTCAAAGCTGAGAAACGAACCCCAGTTCTGTGAATCGTGAGACTGACAGATTAGCCTTCTCGGATATATTGCTTACGCAGTTGCAAGGAACTGAGCGGCTTCATTAGATGGGCTTAGTTGTTGCGGTAAAATTCTGGTTGCTTAACCATATTAGTTGAAAGCAGTAAATAAACAGTTTTTTTCACAGTTAACAGTTTGATTACTATCTTATTTATGGTTATTTGACTGTTTTGCTTGAATATGGTAAAATAACAATTAAATAAATAATTATTTAATAGATTTTTCCAGGAAATTTTTAACTGTGTAACGTTAGAGAGTAAGAAGTAGAAAGTAAAGTAAGCAGTGTAAAGAGTAGTTTCAAAAAATTGTTGATTGTTTCTTTTTATTCTTCTTTGTTTATTTATATTGTTTATTGCTTGTTTATTTTATTCATCAATACAAATTTTATTAAAATTGCTTATTTTAATAAAATTTGTTTAAGAGAAAATGTCATTTAATTTTTCCCAACGTATAGAATATCCTGTATATAATATCAACGTATATAGTCCTGTATAGAATATCTGCATAAAAATGACAGATTCAGTTTTACAATTAGTTATTTCTTGGCATCCCAAAATGTGCATCTTTAATACATTTTTTAGAATCCTGGTCAAAAATAAAGCAAAAAAATATACATACTAGCGACAGTAAATTTATATTTGAACGAGAAACAAAACAACTATCAATATCTAAAAATCACTTCTCAAGATGATGGAACTGAAAGCATCAAAACTTGTTTGATTGCCGAAGAAAACAGAGAAGAATTTAAAATCTACATCTTTAAATATTTCCAAGTCTTAGCAGTCAATCTTATACAGTATCTGTTTTTAAAATATGTGAGTGTTCATACTGTTCAATCTCCATTTCTCTTCAGTGTTTTGGCAGATTTTGTTTGTTTTTCAGTATCTTTCTCACGTAAATATTAACTATTACCCTACGGCGCATGATCGCAGCTGCTGTTCTGGATCATGAGTCTTGCCGGCCGTAAGCAAAGGCTTAATTTGTGCCCTCTAATGTGTACACCTTTTTATTATTTCATTCTAAAAAAAAATTTATTTGTATATTTTTTCTATGCTACGCCTATAACGCAAACTTGTTTGTATTTTCTCACCCCAAAAATAGAAACTTTTTCTTTAATCCTATAGAATAAATATGAAAAATGAATGTACATTAAATGCATTAAATTACCTGGGAAATAGGAAATCAATATCAATTTTTCCAAACTAAACTGATTACTTTGATAACTAACATAGAATATACTTTTCGTACATTACGTTTACTATCGAATTTTATCTTCTCTATTCTATGAATTTCGAGAATATTCCATCATAGGATAAACATTTTCAGAGATGTGAAGTGAGATTGATATTTTATTCACGAAGACATTTGATAGGCATGACAATAAACTCCAGATTTCTGTTAGGGAAATTCTACAGAGAATAAAGACAAAATTTGATATAGTTGCTCGAGTAATAACTTTTGCTGTAACAAAAGCACGCAGGTGTAAAGGCCATAACCTAGATCGAGTTACTTTGTACTTCCAATAAATAACTTTTATATTCTATTAATAAAAATCATTTTGTTAACATAATAACATAAGCATGAAATATATAAATAAGTTGTTAAAAGTGTTGTATATATTAATTTGCTCCATTAATTATATATATTATAATAGTTAATAAGCATTTATTATTTATGTAATTAGCATTAGATAAATACTATTTATATAATGGTAATACTATTCTTACATATTATAATAATAAATTTCATGATTGAATCACTATATAATCATGTTAATATAATTGAATCAATGAGCTCGAAAAACGGTTATTTCTGGCCAAACTAATTTAAATTAATTAAGTTGAGGAGCTTTTTTTTATTTTTAAATATTAAAATATGGCAGGTTACAAAATATTATTTTGTCATTACGTGATAACATCACTTAATCGTTTGATTTAAAAAATAATTAGAACATAGAGATGGCAAGTTTTTGGACAAGACCTTAAAATGAATACTATATATTACTTTTAACAACCGAAAATATTAATAATTTGTCATTTAGAATTGAAATAAAGACTCTATTTATGTCTTAGACTACATATTCATGGATATTTGTGTAGATTCAGAAATCATTTAGATTATGACTATCTGTGCTAGGATCACTCATTTGACTTATATTATAACAAATTCATCGACTTATATTTCGATCGATACAATGATTCGATACATCGATTATATTTCATCGACTTTCTTGACGTCTGCAATTTTCTTGTGGATTATGGTAACTCTTCCAAATTATGCCTTATTATCAGCTTATGCTGTCACTATTAAAGAACTTTTTTTGTACAACGCAGATATTAATTTGCATAAACCACTAATGAAATAAGATAGTTCAACTTTTCCAGGTATAGTGTCTTTATAAGTAAATTTGCTATGATGTGACCCCTGCTTCTCTTTTTTTGCTTTTCCATACAAGCATTTTAATTACACATTTTTCATAAAATGCTCCAGTCACCAACTTCAGAAAGCAAGTATCATATTATTTGTAGTCGCCTCCTAGTAACTTTTATCCCTCTTTATTATATTGCATATATCATCTGAGTAACTACTCTGTGAATCACTCGTTGTGTGTTAAAAAGCATCAACATAATTAAAAGCCTTAACTAAATAATTTATTACTAGGTTATGCGACCAATTTCATTAGCAACAGCGGCAGCCCTCTAGCGGTATAAGTTTATAAGTTAATAAGTTTATAACGGTAAAAGTTTATTCCAAGAACAGATCATCTTCAGGATATGGTATGTTTTCAAGCTAAATTGAGATTTTACTGAATAAAATATACTATATCTAGTAAAAGGTTATGAATATTTTATATCGTATGCATGTATTGTATGCAACCTAGAAATGCCCGAATCTCATTTTTGGAATAAAAAAAAGTGGAGATGACTAGTTTCTGGACTCGTCAAGTCAATTATATGCTGGTATTTTGTACATGAAGATACTTAACAGGTACAACCATTTTTATCTTGAAAACTGTAATGAGAAGAAAGAGAAAAAATTTGATACAGTTAGTGGGGATAGTAACTTTTGCGGCGACACAGACTGAGAAAGGTAAAAAACGTACTTAGGTCAAATAGATCATTGACCTTAGCAGTAGATCAGATCATAAATTTATTAGAAAAAGTGGATCATAAATTAGTAGAGCATATATAAGTCATAAATCTAAACAAAAAATGCAAAACAAAAGAAACGTTAATAGAAATTATTCAGTTAATAAAAACTTTAAACCAAAAAATATAGAAAGTAGTTATTTAATAATATGTCTCTGAACTTTCAATGTATATTAATTTTCATTTACAATTTTAACATCTCTATATTATAAGAAAGATAATTATTATCTTACTGTTTCGAGCATTCTCCTTTGGTTGAAAAATTAAATAATATGATTGTTGATAAAACAAAGATCTATACATATATATTTGGTTGTAATTACATAAAACTGATAGAAGTTATGCCGGTGTTTACTTAGATATTATATATTTATCCTTTATTTAACGGCATCCACTATTAATGCTTATTTATCCCCTATACTAAATATTGTTCTGTGTTATTATTACATTGTTGATATTCGTTATTATTCCAAATAAAATGTTTGCAATTGAAAGTACTATTTATTTGTTACAACATAAACAAATCGCATGATATTTACTTATTATACAACATTTTATGATAAAGATGTAAGTAAGATAAGTAAGATTAATAACACTTTTTTTCAATAAAATTTAAATAAAACTGTGAAATGTTAGCATTTAAAATGAGAAATGCAAAATAAAGGCTTAAAAATTCCGATGCAGTGTTAAAAATTTTCTACTGGCAATTTCCATTATTGCTAAATAGTATATTTCGTGAAAAATAGTTAACGAGGATTCATAATAACCTCTATCTAGCCAAAAACTAGATGAGAGTTAAAATGTTTGAGTTAATGAACAAAATTGCAATTTCAACCGATAGAAATTACTAGATTTTCTTTTATCTACCTGAATTCGGAGATTAGATTTATGGAATCAAATCTGCATTGATGCAAGTAATAAAAGTGAGATATTTCAATTTGGGGATTTTTAATTTAGCTGCTAGTATCTGATTATGGTTGGTTATTGGTTATTGCAATTACATAAATTTTCAGGCTTGTGTGCTCAAAATAGGCTTATAAACCTTTGTCAAGCAGAAGAGGACAGATAGCACAATAGGAGAGACAGCACCTCTGATTATGGTCAAGAGACAAAAATGATTGAGTAGAAATTGAGGAGGTTGCCAAGCAATGGAAGCCTAAATAGGTGCCCTCTACTTTGTTTCGTTTTTTATGCAGCATTATTCTATTATTATTAGTATTATTCTATTATTATTATATAATTACTCTTATCTAATAATATAAGGTAAGATTTCTCAAGAATCTATATATATATTTCTCTTACACGGCGACAAAAAAAAGCCTCATTACAACTCCCTGAATGGCAAAGCTAGAAAATCGACCAATGATTGCAGCTAAAAATGTCACAAGCCAAATCTAGCTGAAGTGGCTTAACATATAGCGCTTTTAAAAGCGAAAACGGAAATAACCAGAGATAACTGAAATAATCAATCACATACTATTAAGCTAGGCAGAAGTGAGAAGTCTTTGTCGATAGATCTCTATTTTAGTATTTTGTCGAAAGCGCTTTTTTTCACGAATTTATTTGACGATTTTTGATTCATATCACGAATTTGTTTGTTTTATCACGAATTTATTCTATGACTTATACTTCTTTTTTAACAAAGTTGTGAATCGTTCGTAGCTATTGTTTTTTAAGAACATAATGGTTTGTTTATGCAGGTTTTTCCACTACAATACACTTATTTCAATCTTCAATAGACTTAATTGTAGCCAAAATTCCAACCTTTTTAAAGAGATATCAATTTTAGAAATTTTATCTTAAGATTTTATACTATAGCACATTTCTAATAGGTTTAGCGAATTACATGTCATTTATTTCAATTCAAATTTATTTTAATGACGTAATATTTACTAAAAAGATCTAATTTTTCTTTTAAAAAAAGTTGTTATATGGAATTGAATGATTGTTTTGAATTCTTAGAATTTTGTGTATTTGCAATATACCTAAGCTAGTAGCGAGCGAAGCGAGCTTGGTTTGCGATGCAAACCATATAAGATTCCGTAGCAATTTTCGGGGGTTGGCGAGCGTTAGCGAGCAGAGGGGACTGAGCCCACCAGTACTATTATAAAACACTAATCCTTCAGCTAAAAGTTATTAATACAGTGTGAAACATTCCATAACGAATTGCAGCAAAATGTACCGTCATTCACGGTGCTGGTACTTTTTTCCGTAAGAATTTTTTTTACCAGAACATGTTACGGGATGAAGATCTGACATACCGTAGTTTTTACAGTAATAATGACACCATAAAATCACTGGAACATTCTAATTAAATAAATATTGCTGCAAAAATTACGGCATAATATGTTTTACGGTAAAAATGGATTTTCCGGATGATACACTCAAAGTGCTGGTAAATTTATACCGTAGTTTGTTCCGCAGTTTTTCACTGTGTCCCTTTAAATGCATGCGAGAAAATAGGAAACTATGGGATAAACATTTACCAGGAAAACTTCAATAATAGTTGTTTAATCATATCTATTATCTGCATAATGGAACTATTTGCTTTTCTTTCTTGCTTCTCTGTTTTCCCCTTAATTACAAACTAATTACAATTATCAATTCAAATTTTAGTTTTTCGTCATGCAGTTTTGCTTTCCATAAAACCATAAAATTACTTTATCTTTTTTCCAATCACTTTATGCTAACTTATTTTACTTGCTCTTATTTTTCAGAAATTAATTTATGGTTTTGAGCATCACATAAACATATCGACTTTAATGTTGAATCGATACTTTACCTGATTATTATTTGTCTTTACATATAATTTTTCGGTAAGTGAAATTATCAGGTACTTTTATTAGGGTGGGACCAATATAGTTCTAAACTTTTTTCCACTGAAATATAGTTTTGATAAGTAACACTTTTAAGATGAAGATTTTATTTTAACCGAAGACAAGAGCTTCCGTAACGCAGGAGATCGCAACGCAAGTTATTAAATATATGTTTGTTCCTTAATATAAAACAATCCATTAATTCGCATTTTTCATGTAATTAAAATACTCATAAAAATATTGCTAAATCGATATAAAATTAAATACTCATATTACTATGAGATTTCACTTGAGTACTACGCTGTCATAAATTTCTCTTTACGTACCAAGGTGCGTGCACCTTGGTACGTAAGGATTAGCAGATGCGTGCCCCTGCATGTTCTTGACTGTAATATTTTAAAACATTAAGTAACTATAAATTTAGAAGCTTCATGCAGATCACAGAACTACTAAGTCAAAAGAAAAAATAGTATTTTCAGTATAGCTAAGTTATAATATTTAAAACTACTTGAGTTTTTAAACGCGTTAACGTCATTTTTCGAAAATCACTTGTATTTAAGTGGAATTCTACCCAAATAAGTGACATTTTTTGGAATCTTCAGAAAGTTTAAACGTCCGCGAACGTTTCAGTGAAGGAAAAACTATAAATTTTCTTATATAGCGTGTTTAGAAATTAAGAGACAAGTGTCCACATATATGTACAGAGGTAATGAAGACGTTAATGTTTAGGTCAATATCTGAAACAAGCAATCTCTCGACTCGGATAAATATCTAAACAAATCGAAGAAACAACAATGGAAACAAGCAACGAATTGTTAAGTTGCACAATGCATAGAAAATTGGGCAGCTATCACTCCATTTTGGTTTGATTACTGTTTTTTAGGTATCAAATTTCTTATACTATCTTAATATCGATTTAAACCAAATATTTAACAGCAATACTATATACACCCAAGAGCCATTACATTATGACCACCCTGCATATAACATGTAGGACCACTTTTAGCCCTCAAAACTGCTAGCACCGCAGCGACATTGATTCCACAAGGTGCTGATTGGTAGTCTGAGGTATCTGGTACCAAGCACTCACCAACTGGTCCTGCATTTCCCTACAATTGCGAGGGGGTAGCGTGGCAGCACGAATTTGATTTGCCAAGTAGGACCACAAATGCTCGATTGGATTAAGGTCAGGGTAATTTGGGAGCCAAGACATAACTGGAAAGTCACTGGAATGTTCCTCGAACCAATCCATGACGATTCGACCCTTATGACATGGTGCATTATCCTGCTGGTAAACACCATCCCCTGCAGGAAAAACTATTGCCATGAATGGGTGAGCCTGGTCCGCAACTATGTTCAAGTAGCTCACAGAAGTCAGGGATTGCTCTATGAGGATTATGGGTTCTGATGTGCCCCATGAAAACATTGTTCCTGGACGAGAAACCATGAAAATCTGGGTGAGCCCATTGGTATAGATGGTGGGTGGTCACAATGTAATGGTTCTTTGGTGTAAAAGCATCAATTTCAACCATACAAATAATTTCAACAGTTTCAAAGCAATAATTTCATTCAAGTTGATTAGTAAAAGTCCTTTTCTGAAAATGAGACTAGGGAGCTCTCCGCTGTTTTGGGCACAAGAAAAAAAAAAGGATATGATGATTGCCAAGCCATCTTCTCCTTTTTCGTTGCTGTATGATCCCAATCAATCAAATACGTCGCTCCTAATTTTCAGCAGAGCTCGAAGATCAAAACACTAGTTCTAATAATCAAATTAAACAGTTTAAACCAGCATCGTTTATTAGCATCAATTCAGGAAATAAAACTGTTTGTAAGACATAGTATCTTAAAAATGACTGATTTTAAAGCTTATCTAAACTGTATAATTAAATATATTCAAATAAATAAATCTTTTGAGTAATTATATTTTTTTAAATGACTGTGAATTATCATTACTTTCTGGTATTAATATTATAACTTGATTTTTCTTATTTTTTAGGTTTTCAATCACTATTAGCATTTTATGTAATGTTTTCACAAAAATCTAGCTACACATTGTACTTTAAAAAGGGTATTTCCTTTCCTAAAGCTTCCAAGTAAATATTTTTTACTTCAATATCAGCTTTATACATTTCTAGTTACTATAAGTCTGTTATTAAACTATATACTGTAAGAAAGATTCAAAAAAATCTTGTAAAATCACTATTAGAAACACTCTGCATTGACGTGACAGCCCCTTAAACAGCAAATTTAATATTTAACGTATAAACTTACGGTAGAAAAATCTAAAATTTTCAAGCAGATAACTTCTAAGACTCAAATCCCGGATTGAGAAAATAAACTAAGTCAAAACTCCAAGAATATGGTAAAATTAACTATATTTCAGTCTCCATGAGAACACAAAAAGAACTTTTCTTTTCACCGAGTAGGTTTGGTAATGATATGGTTTAGTTGACAGTGAAATATAATCTTATAAAATGTGGTAAAATTTAATTAAATATTGTGAAATTGGTAATTTTATCAACTACCTTAAAGCATGGCAATAAATATGTGTGTATAAAAACCTTTTATACACATATATTTATTATTCAGTTTTGTATTTTTTACTAAATGTGGAGTAATACAAACTATAATTTTGTAAACAAGAATCTGAGAAAAACCGTTAGTAATTGAGCCGAAAAATTACTATACGAATGGTTTAAATACCGTATATTTTAATTTATCATCCAGAATTATGTTTTTCTTCGTACAGAATGCTATCAAAAACATATATGGCAACGTTACTTTTAAAAAGTAACGAGTAAAAGTATAAGTATTTTTAAAAAAAGTAACGAGTAAAAAGTTCTTATTAAGTAACGAGTAAAAAGTACAAGTAAAAGTACATGTACTGAACAAAAAAAGTAACGACTTAAAAGTACATTTCTAGGAAATCGAAAATTCAAAGTAACCTAAACTTTTATTGAATAATATTCTTATGTTCTTTAATGTTTTTGCGAAATTGTTGTTATTTATTTAATTATTTTTAATTTTGAAAGTTATGGATATTAATTTATTTTTAAATTCGGAAGAATATTATAATATAATTTTATAATATAATCGTATAATATAATTTTAAAATCAAATATAATTTTAATATCAAACTTTTTATGGATTTGCACGAAAATGAAATTTTATCTATTGATTTCAATTTTTAGTTTATTATTTTTATTTATTTAAATTACCATTGATTTAAAATTGTTTTACTCTTTAGAAACGCGTTTTAAAAGCACAAACGTAAACAAAGCAAACACGGGGTTTGTGACCTTTGAGCTAGTAAAAAATAATTGAATGTGCAGTATAAGTTGAAACAGAAGTTGGCTGTTAATGCATATATATTGCACACTAATTTTATAAATTAAAAAAAAAACATAAATATTATTTTTAAATATTTTTTTTCAAAGCTTACCGAGTTTTAGAAAAAAGTAACGATTTCATTCGATATTTTCGTTACAAATACTTGCACTTTTTTCCTAAAAAAGTAACGAAAGTACAAGTAAAAGTACTAAATTTAAAAAGTAACGAAGTACAAGTGAAAGTACATACTTTTTACTTGTACCGGCGGTACAAGTAACGAAAAAAAAGTACTGCCATATATGATCAAAAAGCAATTTCGCTTATAATTCCATGCTGCACAAACATTTGTAAAAGATGTTTCAGAACTACGTCTTGACGCCTTATGAATGTGAAGAAAGCTACTATTTTTGTTTATTGACGGTAATAAAAATGATTTATCTTGTTTCATATCAAACCATAATAGAATTTTACAAGTGCATTTTATACCTCAAATAAAATGCTGAAGCTTATCAGTCTATACTATTGAAAGCATTTTATACATTTCTTTTAATATTTTAAATCATTGCACTGTAAAAATCTTAAAAATTTTTAAAAAAACACAGAATTTGTAATTATGAAAGCATTTCAAATATAAATTGCATGGATAAAAGGTAAAGCATATTTATATAAATAAATCTATGAAATATCTTTTTAGTCAGCAAAAATAAAATGATCCGAACTAAGTATCTCAAGAAATAATGATTACTAAAGAACAAAAGTCTCGATAAAGTATCTTTTTTCAATTTGCTTTCACACTAATATGTTAAAAAGTATTTTTCTGACATTATTTTGAATTTGTTTTATACTCATTTTCTTATAACAAACAAATAAAAATAAAGAAATGCCAATTTTCAAAATGACTGGATTTATTTTTATTTCGAGATTATAAAAAGGTCTAGCTTATTTCTTGCTCCAGTTAGAGCTTACCTTTCTTTTTTAATGGATCTTCTAGTCCCATAAGCAAGAGACCTATTTAAATCTTTTTACTAACACGCTTTGTTATAGAAATCAGTATTTTCTATTTACTGGTTTTATGTGCCAAGTTATTTTGTAAGAATTTAAGTAATGATAAAAATGTTTTATAAAAAATAAAGTAAAACGAATCTCACAATGTATTTGGATGAAATCCAAAATGAAATAATAAATGTCATTATTTTGGTATTATGCTAGAAATGAACGACATAAAAGAGTCTAGTTTTCTTCTGGGATGATGATGATAAACTGTTATTGCTTTACTTTAATACACATTAGTTGGATGTGTGAAAGAAAAATTTTATATTTTTTCAAGAAAGAAAATCTCTCCTTTCTTGAAATATGGATGCAAAATTATGGATGCAAAATTTTGGTTAGGTAGTTTCCGCCATTTTTGGAGTTGAGGTAAACTAGAATTTATTGCAATGCATATAATAGTCACATTTTTATTTACTTTTTCATTGTTATAGTTTTTTTTTATTTACTTATTCATTTTTTGTGTGCGTTTACTGGCAACTCATATTTTCAAATGCATTAGAATCAATTTAATGGCTTCATTACAAAAACATTTAGTTTAAAATATTAGCACATTTATAGTACCGCCATGTGGGGCTACTTTGTGCAGCGGGGGCTACTTTGTGCAAATTCGAATTTGGCACTTTTCAAGTGCTGCTATTCAGTATTATGTTTTTTTTTTCACGTTAAAAATGTGTGGAATTTGAAGATGGAAGTCTCCTATATTGCTAAAAACATTTTTTTCGAATTTTAAAGCAATCTCAGAGTGTGTTTTGTTTATCCAATGTCAACAACTTTCCGAGAACGTCGGACGTCGAAAAGTGCGCGTGGAAACTTTAGCTGGGAAATGCAAAGACGTTGATAAAACAACCGTCGTAAGTGCAAATTTTTTTATTTATATATTAATAAAAAATTATATCATGTTAGCGTTAAACAAATTTGAAAATTAATAGCAAATAAACGGAAAATGAAAAAAAATGCACTGTGGGGCTACTTTGTGCAAAGTTTCATTCGTTTTTTTTTTCGACAGAAAAATGGTCAGACGTTATAAAAAAAAAATACCTGGAACGAGAAACTACCGTGATTACACTTTAGAAAAGCTGCAACAATGTTTGCAAGCAGTTGTTGGTGGTATGTCGATTGCAGAAGCTTCTCGGAAGTACAAAATCCACAGAAATACTAACTCTAATAAAATTAACAAGAAACACGTGAAACGAGCTAGTAAACTATCATTTTTCTTCTACAAAGATTTTTCTAATAAATTAACCAAACGATTTAACACATTAAAATATATTTTGCAGGACATCAGGTGATTTTGACAGAAACTGAAGAGCAATTTATGTCATATTCATACAAGCATGTTATGTACAAATTTATCAATAATATAAATGTTAATGAATATGTAATAGTTATTATTTTTTAAATTTCATTCCTTTCAAAGCTCAAAAATGTATATGGTTTCCTTTTGTTTAAACTCAAATGTTTTGAAATAAACAATCTTTTTAAGAAAACATTCTTTTTAAAAAATGGTTTTTTAAAGCTGAAAATTATTTTCAAACTAATATCTTTACATATCTTGGTATTTTTGTTATTAAAAATGTCAACAATTAACTTTTTTAACAATTTTATATCAATATTTTACTAAAAACATGATTATTAAGTTGAATTCCTATCGCTGCACAAAGTAGCCCCACTTGGGGGCTACTTTGTGCAAGGTATGTTTTGACTTATTATTTGCAAATATTACATACAAATAATGCCAATATTGATCAAATTCACTCGTCTGAGTCCAGTTATGAATATAATATCGATAAATTTTACTAAAGTTAGAATTAACATAGTTTTTTTACAAGTCAAAGTTCAAAAACTGCAAAATCCTGCACAAAGTAGCCCCACATGACTGTAATACATTCACACTAATTCTCTCAAACGTTTTTATTCTGCCAATTTTATAAGTTTATGCAAGATAGTTACAGTTCCGCATTTCAAAATGCATTTCTAACTGAAATATAAAGCTGTTACTAACACATTAAGTAGTGAAGTGCAGTATGTGTACAGTTACTGTTTGTATATGTTTAGCTGCAGTTAGATATTTCAAAATGTATTTCTCACTGAAATATAAAGCTGTTGCAAACACATTAAGTAGCGAAGTGTAGTATGTGTACAGTTACTGTTTGTATATGTTTAGCTACAGTTCGATATTTCAAAATAAATTTCTAACTGAAATACAAAGCTGCTACAAATGCATTAAGTAGCGAAGTGTAGTATGTGTACAGTTTCTGTTTGTATATGTTTAGTTATAGTTCGATATTTCAAAATGTATTTCTAACTGAAATATAAAGCTCTTACAAACACATAAAGTAGCGAAGTGTAGCATGTGTACAGTTATTGTTTGTATATGTTTAGCTACAGTTCGATATTTCAAAATAAATTTCTAACTGCTACAAACACATTAAGCAGCGAACTGTAGTATGTGTATAGTTACTGTTTATATATGTACAGTGACAGTTTGATATTTCAAAATGAATTTCTAACTAAAATATAAAGCTGTTGGAAACACATTAAAGAGAGTAGTTATCTTTCAAATGTTATTTTAAATGGACAAAATAACAGTTGTTGAAAAGAATTCGTGCGTATATGTGCTTGCTTTTTTAAACGAAATGTTTATGCAATGAAGCTGTAAAATTGATTCGAATTCCCATGAAAATCAGTATTGTCAAATAAACAAGCACATAGAAAATGAGTAAATAATCAGTAATCGTGAAAAAGTAAATAAAGAGCTTGATTACGTGTACCGTTAAAAATTTTAGTATACGTCAGCACTAAAATAATGTGAACGAAATTAATAGATCTTTAACTACCCTAAAAATTAAAATTAACTGTAGCGTATTTGAAATCCTTATACTCCCTATTCCCCTTCTAAAGTGTAAATAAAATAGTTTAATTACTCTAAAATTATTTTAAAAAAATGAATCTTACAAATCAAACTACTCAGTTGATTACCTTGTAATTTTGAGGACAATAGTCATTTAGTGGTCAGTTTATAACTTTTTTAAAGCTGATTTGAAACTCCCGATTTTGCAGAACCCGATTTTATCTTAAAAAATGGGTGATAGGCATTCATCTAAAGACTTATATATAAATGTTTTTTATTCGTCAGGGTGTTCCGTAAAGACCACCCATAATAAGCATTTTTAGAATATGTATTCTTATCAAAAATTAACCAAAAAGTATACACGTTGGAGGATGCAAATATTAAATTTTCAGCTAAAAAAATTCAAAACCGCAATCAAAATTTGACACATCTTAGTACAAGAGGTCGCATGTAGTATAAAACAAAACATATTTCATTGTAGGAGAAATCAAAGAGGAGTTGATATGACAATTATTATAAATCCCTTCAACTTTCAACCTCCAATTAAACCTGTTTTGATGTTTAGTACAGGTTGGTGTTGTTCTCTGTTGTGAAAATATCTGAAAGAAGAGGCATTCCAAAATTTATAGAGTTTTTAAAAGGGAGGATATTATTTAATTCATGAAATTAAGTAGATTGAGATGGGCAGAGAACCTATTAAAAATGAGTCCAGAGGAGCGAATTACGGTGAAGGATTTCACTACGATTCCTCCAATAAGAGAGCCAAGAAGAAGACCCAGAAAGAGATATGGATAAGACCCTTATAATCCTGAATCCTGAGCAATTTCAAGCACAAAAGTAAATTGGGAAAAACTTCTGAAGAAGACCTAGGCCCACAGAAGGCTGCCATGCCAATGCTAATGATGATATTTAATACATGTACAATGACTTGTCATATTTCGATTTTTCAATGCTTAAATATAAACTTGCAACCCCCAGTGTGCACGCTTAATTTTTATTTCTTTGATTAGGATTCTAAAAATATATATAAAGAGTGATATTAACGAAACATCATACTTATAAATTGAACCCAATTTGAAATGTTTATGTGCTATTTCAAAAACATTAGTGAAATATTTTAATTGTGATAACACATTAGTAAATTAAATCAAAAGTTATATGTAAGAGTATTTCCGAATTAAATTACTCAGCTTATAGCCAATCACAAAGAAAACATCATACTTCTGGTATTCAGAGTACAGTTTGTATTTTTTAATAATTTTTAGGTCAAATTTTTAGCCAAATTTTATCTAAAAGAATGGGTGACAAACATTCTACTAAAAAGTATGTTGTTGTCTTGAAAACTGTGTCAAAATTAAAACCAGAATTGCGGATTAAATTCCTCTATTGATAATATTGTCATATTGAGGACCTTATTTCTCAAATGTATTTATCACTTTTTTTAATCATAGTGAAAAAAATCAACAATCATAGATAAGTAATGACAAAAGTAAACGTTTATTAAAGTTTTATAACAACTCAACCAAAAATCCGTTATGCATATAATATTTCGTAAGTTTTATTTTGAATTAAAAGTTAGTTTCAGTAATTCAAATATAAGATCAAAAAAATAGTGGAATGAAAATGCATACCTCAAAAATTGAATGAAATCTTAAAGTATAAAAGAAGACATAAACGTTTTGACTCAATTTTAATTCATTTTGTTTTCTTTTCTGCAACGATTATTTCAGAAATTAGTGAAAACACTTCGTGTGAATAAGTAGATTCACTTTCAAAATTTTAAAATTTCTTTCCAATTGTTAATAGTTGATTCAATTATTATGCTTAAAGATATAATTTTAGACTCAATTATAACAATTAAAGACATCTTAAAATCTTAAAGCATAAAAGAGGACGCAAACTTTTTAACTCAATTTTAATTCTTTTTTTTTCTGTGACGATTATTTCAGAAATTAGTGAAAACACTTCGTGTGAATAAATAGATTCAATTTTAAGATATTAAGAATTCTTCACCATTATTTATTATTGATTCGATTATAAGACTTAAATACATAATTATAAAACTCAATTATAAGACACCTTAAAACATAAAAGAAGACATAAACGCTTTGATTCAATTTAAATTTCTTTTTCTCTTTTCTGTAATAAATATTTCATAAATTAGTGAAAACACTTTGTGTGAATAAGTTGATTTCAACTTTAAAATTTTAAAAAAATTTCTATTATTAATAATTTATTCAATTATGATACTTAAAGGCGTAATTGTGAAAGCACTTTGTGTGAATAAGTTGATTTCAACTTTAAAATTTAAAAAAAATTTCTATTATTAATAATTGATTCAATTATGATACTTAAAGGCGTAATTATAACACTCAATTATAAGACTTAGAGACATCTTAAAACATAAAAGAAGACATAAACGTTTTGACTCAATTTAAATTTCTTTTTCTCTTTTCTGTAATGAATATTTCATAAATTAGTGAAAGAACTTCGTGCGAATAAGTTGATTTCAACTTTAAAATTTAAAAACAATTTCTATTATTAATAATTGATTCAATTATGATACTTAAAGGCGTAATTATAATACTCAATTATAAGACTTAGAGACATCTTAAAACATAAAAGAGGACATAAACGTTTGGACACAATTTTAATTCATTTTTCTCTTTTATGTAACAATTATTTCATAAATTAGTTAAAACACTTCGTGCGAATAAGTAGATTCAGCTATAAAATTTTAAAATTCCTTTCCAATTATATACCATTGATTCAATTAGAGGACTTAAAGCAAAAAAAATCAGTTTTAATCAGCTTCTTCCACAAAATTAGCGCGATACACTAATCATTAAATAAATATTAATTACGCTTCTTAAATTCTCTACATTAGAATAAAACAGAAATCGTAATGGATAAAATCTGTCTCTAATTTTGCCTCTATCAATTAAACATTCTTGATCATTTTTACGCTATCTTAATTAGCTTAATACTTAAAATCTCTTGAAGTTTTTATTTTGGTTTTATCTAATTTGTTGTATACTGCATTACACTCGACCCAACGCATTGAGTGTTTAATTTAATTTACGCATCATTAAGCAATATGAGGAAATAATCTTCTGCTAATTCCATGCCTTCAAAGCATAAAATAATTATATTTCTTTTGCTATTCCTCGTAACTAATTAATCCCTAGTTTCTTATTTGATTCGAATTTATAATAAATTTATTTTTAATCAAATATCTTAGTTTTTAATTAAATGCCAATCTTTAATTCAAATTTGCAAAAAGTTAAGCATATAATTGATGAACTTAATACGACAAAAAATGAGATTTTATGTTGAAATATTTTATTTTAATCTAATTTAACATTATAAAATCAGTTTATTTTTCCTGGTTTTTAAATTTCTTATATCTCAGGAAGATAAAGGTACGAAATTTAATATTTCGGGGTAGATGAAGGTTCCAAGTGCATTTGGTAAAAATAGTTAATCAGCTATTCAATTGAATGATGCCATGAAAACCAAAACTCAGCAATTATCATACTTGATAAGTCTTATGATATTCTATTAATTGCATTATAATATCACGGAAGTTAAAAATCATGGAAAAAGATTGCCATTGAATAATAATTATAGTTACCTCATTTTCAAATTCTCATTCACCAAGCACACATACTTTTTTGTAAAAAAAAAAAGAACAATCTTATTACATAAATGGTTGAAGGAATCTTGCAAACACTAATTTATTCGCTTACTTTTTGAAAATAAATTTAAAAATTTCATAAATCACTCTTTTGTGAAATTAAAAATGCAACTAAAAGCAAAGAGATATACTTTCCAAACCATCATTTAAAACTGAAGTGATAAAAAATATTCTTTGTATAATACAACTTCATATTTTGTTTTATTTTATAACCTGCATTTCAATCAATTATCCTCTTCGCAGCTGTATGATTTCAAACCCAATCCAAAAGACAAGGAAATGCCTGAATCAGGTACTAAGACAAACTTGACTTCGTCTAAAACTTCCGAATGAAACTAACGTTACGAGGAGAAGAAAAAGACGAAAAACTTCTACTGCTGCCAAAGAGTGCGGTAATTTTACCAGAATTGTTTTCTCCGTGAGTCTTTAACTCATAATCATTACATAATCATAAATTTTTTCATAATTTTATAGTGATTCGTATTTGGCAACTAATAAAAACATTAATTTGT
Organism: Parasteatoda tepidariorum; assembly: GCF_982258835.1. Lineage (NCBI taxonomy): Eukaryota > Metazoa > Arthropoda > Arachnida > Araneae > Theridiidae > Parasteatoda > Parasteatoda tepidariorum. The sequence continues at coordinate 81,612,765 of NC_141763.1, forward strand.
ATGAGAATTGCATGATCACTTCTGGAGTTTTAAAAGAATTCGTTAAGCATTTCTGGAGAAATATGATAAAATGTATTATCACAGAAGTATTTACATGATTTTGTAGACCCCCATATGAATCATATTCCAAAAATGTGTAGAAATTTTCTCTAAATTACGGTTACAGAATAGTTTGGTACCCTGAAGACTTAATACAAATACACTCGTTTAAAAAGAAGTGCAATTTTAAAAATTGTTAGATATGCTTAGATTTATATGAATTTTAAATTTGTTCCATAGAAAAAGTAAACGAAGGGATTTGCAGAATTATTTAGTAAACGTGAGTGGCTTCTTCTTCAAACTATTTAAAAGTGAAAAGGTTTAAGTTTAAACATCTTATATTTCAAAATCTATGCTTTAAGAAATGTTAGAAATATTTTTAAATTCCCCTCTTCAAATAAGTAGAGTTTAACTTTGGATCCAATTCCTAAGTCAATATTAAGTTTAGAAGATATTTTTCAAAACGATATATTTTCAAAGTTTTTCTATTTCCTCGTTTTCCTGGAAAAGAAAAACACACTATAAGACACTAAAATAAAAAATTAGTATTTATATATATATATATATGTATACATATAAATATGTGTGTGTGCAAAACAGGCAGTTCATGTTTCTTTCGCTTTTCTATTTTATATTCTTTTTCTTAAATAAATATTTATTTTCTATACTTATTAATTGTCAACTTCTTTAAATTATCCAGTATAATACTACCTTGTATACATCCATTTCGGGCCCATCCTTTGTAACTAGCAAATCAAACGCACTTCGGTAATGCAGTAAGAACGCACTTTAATACAAAAATCCTCTAGTTACGCTTTTACCTCAATTTGCGCTTTTGTTTTCATTTTTTGCAATGTGGCAATCTTGTTACGAAAATATTTTAAATCATTTTTATAAAGTTTCCCGTTCAGGAAAGTTCATTTGAATTCGCTATATATATATATTCGCTAGCTATATATATATTCACGCTTTTTTGATTTCATTTCATGTCTTATTCTGTTTTTTCTATATATTTTATTTTCTGCTTTTACGTGATATTTATACTTATTGTGTTCTATTTTATTTGTTGTAATTTTTCCGTAAAAATTTTTTGAGTTCTCCTCACACTATTGTATTGATATATTTTGCATTGGTTATATTGATACAATATTAGAAAGCACTTTTTTTTGTGGATATAATCGTGTGAGCGGATGAAAATATTCAATTTTTTATTTTCCGGATTTTTTAAAATTTTTATTCTTTTTTTCTAGATATTTCTTTTCTTCCGGTTTCTTGTTATTTTTATTTTCATCATTATTATTATCTTTTCTCCCCTTCTTTCATTACTCTGTGATTTTTCCCTTGTTTTCTAGACATTTTGAGCTTATATTTTATTACACTCTATAGCAAAAAAATCGACCCACCAAGAACGCACTAAGACGTGTAAAATCGACGCTCGATCAGGCTGGAATGATGCCGACTGGGGACGTATAGTCTTTAGCAACGAATCCCGCTTCCAACTGTGTCCTGACGATCATCGAAGACGAGTTTGGAGGCGCACAGGGCAGAGGGGGGATCCTGCCTTCACTATTGCACGCCACACCGGCCCTCAACAAGGCATTATGGACTGGGGTGTCATTTCCTTTGACAGCCGGACCCCTTTGGTCGTCATTAGAGGTACACTTACTGCACAGCGGTACGTGGACGACATCCTAAGACCTGTTTTGCTACTGTTCCTTTTGCAGCCCCCTGGGCTGGTTTTTCAGCAGGCAATGCCAGACCACGTACGGCACGTGTTGCTATGAACTGTCTGCAAGCTTGTCAAACTCTTCCTTTGCCTGCCAGATCACCAGATCTCTCTCCCATCGAGCATGTCTTGGATATGATGGGAAGGCGATTGCATCTGGCACGGATTGTTGATGACCTCGTTCGACAATTGGATCGAATTTGGCAGGAAATACCGCAAGAGACTATCCGGGAGCTTAATCGGTGTATGCCACGCCGTGTGGCAGCTTGTATCCAGGCTAGAGGCGGGTCAGCCCCTTATTGAACTTGTTACTGTAACTCTGCAATAAATTATTCAATTGTTCTGAAATTTTAATCATTTACTATTGCGTATTATCTTGGTGCGTCGATTTTGTTATAGAGTGTATATATATATATATATATATATATATATATATATATATATATATATATATATATATATATATATATATATATATATATATATATATATATATATATATATTATATATATATATATATATTACCCAGTATAATATTACCTTGCGCACATCCATTTCCGGCCCATCCTTGGTAACTAACAAATCAAAACTCAGAATAACAAATCACTTCAGCAGTGCAGTTAGAACGACACTTTGAAACCCTCTTGCTACACTCAATTTGCGCTTTTGTTTTCATCTTTTATTTTCATATTTTATAATCTGGCAATCTTTCTGCGAAAACATTTTTAAATCATTCTTGGAAAATATCCGTTCATGTAAGTTGTTCTGATTTTGCTACTCGCTTTATAGTCCCCCTTTTTTAATGTTTTTTCTTTTTATTTTATTTTATTATCTGTTTTTACATATTATTTTTACTTATTTTTAATTTTTGTGATCTATTTTATTTGTTGTTATTTTTATTAAAAAAAATTTTTTTGAGTGCTCCTCACACTATTGTATTAATATATTTTGCTTTGGCTTTATTGATACAATATCAGAAAGCACTCTGTTTTGCGGATATAATCGTGTGGGCTGAAGAAAAGATTATATCTTTTTTATCGGCTTTTTTTCCGGTTTTTTAATTAAAATTTCATTTTTTTTTAAATTTTTTTTTAATAAACTCTTGCTTGTTATTTTTTGCTTATTATTTCCCACCCCCCTTTTTTCATATGTCTATAATTTTTCTTTGTTTTATTCTTCATTTTGAATATATATATATATATATATATATATATATATATTTATATTTATATATATATATTTATATATATTTATATATATATATATATATATATATATATATATATATATATATATATATATATATATATATATATATATATATATATATATATATATATATATATATATATATTTATATTTATATATATATATTTATATATATTTATATATATATATATATATATATATATATATATATATATATATATATATATATATATATATATATATATATATATATATGTGGGAGATAGTGCAGCATAGGAGTAAATGATGACGATAATTTAATAACATAACAATTTAATAGAAATAAAAAGATGGAAGGATATAACAGTTAACGTTATTGACATGACTCGTGAGAGCTGCCTTCGCGCAGTGGTCTCCGGAATGCATGTGACTAAGAATTACAGTGTTCTATGGTATAAAGTAAGAGTTAATTATAAATTCGGGAGTTTCCCTGCGGGACTTCCCCTTCTGGTCTGGCTGGCGCCTCTCAATGTCAAGAGGATGATGCAACGTCCTTTAATATTACAAGATGGTGGATGACGCAATGTTTGCAGTTATTACACTATAATACTATAACAACAGCTCCAAACTCCACAAACTCGGCGATCCTGAGAACAAAATATCCTCATTTTCATCAGAATAGCTACCAGACACAGTTACCTGAAATAAAAAAGAAAAAGAACGAGAAAGCAAAGTATAAAAATATAAAAAGCAATTTTTTAATTAACTGGCCACGGTTTCATGTGGTCAGCTGAAGATGAAGTATTGTTCTGTCCATCGTGATTCCCGACTTTTAGCACATCATATCTATCATTCTTCTTCACTTTTGTGATTTGGTATGGACCGAAGAACTTGGGTCTTAATTTGAGTCCAGATCCAAACTGAGTTCTCTGGATTGCAACTAAGTCTCCAATTCGATATTCGTTGGCTTTCTTTCTTCTTTTATTGTACTGCCTGCGGTTCTCTTCTTGGATCTTCAAAATATTCTTTTTGGCTTCTTCTCGAATGTTCTCTCTATCTTGGATAAAAGATTCTATATGTTCTTTCTCTAACATTTGTAGAATTTGTAAGTCCTCTTTTGTTTTCATTTTCACTCCGGTCAAAAGCTGGAAAGGTGTCATCTGAGTGCTCCGAGAAACTGTAGAATTAATGGTACGCTGTACTGTTGGAACAAATTTGTACCACTTAGTAGGATCTTTTATTGATAGTTTTGCCAGTATCGGTATGAGGATCTTATGCATTATTTCCACTTGTCCATTACCACGAGGAATGCCTGTAGTTATTTTCACATGTTCGATACCTTCATCTTGGCAATAAGTCTCAAAATCTGTTGAAGTAAACGCAGTACCTCGGTCAGTAATTATTCGTGAAGGATTCCCAAAAGTTATTTGTTGAGCTTTTAACTTGTCTATTACCTCTAGACTTGACGTTGATTTGGTTGGGTAGAACCAAACAAATTTGGTAAAAGCATCTACCACGGTGAAAATATGTTTATAGTTTTTATTGGTCGAAGGCATGGGACCAATGAAATCAATATGGTAAGTATCTAAAGGAATATTATTCTTAGGAATCGGGTTCAAAAACCCTTCTCTTTTTCCTGCCTTCCTATTTACTAATATACACTCCACACAATTACTTACAACATTTTCAACACATTTTCTCATATCTGGAAAATAATAGTTTTGTTTAAGTACATCAAGAGTTTTAGTTATACCAAAATGACCTTTAGCATGTGTAGATTTGATAATGTCAGTTTGCATTTGTTGTGGAACCACTAGTAAATAATTATCATTCTCAAGTTTATATAAAACATTATTTTTTACCACAAAATCATCAATTGATTTATTTTCCAAAAGTTGTTTAATAGAATTAATATATTCATCATTTATCTGGCAAGTAACAATTTTAGAGGTTAATTCGTCACAAGTAATATACATAATAGGATATTTACTTAAACAATCAACGTGTTTCATTTGTTTACCTGGGCGATGTACAATGTCATAGTCAAAGTCTTCCAAAAATAATGCCCATCTAGCAATTTTAGGTGTTAATTGTTTTTTACTCATAGTCTTTTGGAAAGCTGAACAGTCTGTTACAAGTTTAAATTTATTTCCTACCAAATAATTTCGAAATTTTTTCAAAGCCTCAATTATAGCCAACACTTCAAGTTCATAACTTGAATAATTCTCCTCTTGAGGAGTCGTTTTTTTACTCATATAGTGTATTGGGTGTAATTTATTATCATCAGATAGCTGAAAAAGAATAGCACCATACCCAAATTTACTTGCATCTGTATGTAACTCAAGCTTTGCTCCTTGTTTAAAAATGTGTAGTACTGGATTTTCAGAAAGTTTTTGTTTTAAAGTTTGAAATGCTGTTTGTTGTTCTGGGCCAAAATAAAATACACTGTTATCTCGAAGTAAATCACTTAATGGTTTAGCAATTAAAGCATAGTTGAGAATAAATTTCCTAAAATATCCGGTTAAACCAAGAAAACTCTGCACCTGTTTAGTAGACTTAGGTACAGGAAAATTTTGAACAGCTAATGTTTTTTCGGAAGATGGTTTAATGGTACCGTTCTCAATAATATAACCCAAAAAGTTAATTTTAGACATCAAAAATTGGCATTTCTTTAAGTTAAGTTCTAGTCCATATTCGGATGCAGTTTGTAATACTCGTGTTAATCTGTTCAGTGCGTCAATTTCACTCTCTGCGGGAATAAAAATATCATCCATGAAGATGACAACAACACCTTCTCTAAGAAGATCACGAAACACATAATTGATGTACCTCTGGAATGTACTAGGGCTATTACACAACCCAAATGGCACTTTATTAAACTCATACTGCCCATCAGGTGTCACAAATGATGTGTACTTTTTACTGTCCTCGTCCACGTCTATATGGAAAAACCCATTTCGAAGATCAATTTTGCTACAAATCTTGGAACTCTGTAATTGGTCTAACACATCTTCAATAAGAGGTAAGGGGTATCTATCTTTAATTGTTTTAGAATTTAACTTCCGATAATCTATACATAATCTTAAGCTATTATCTTTCTTTTTGCAAAGAACTATTGGGGAACAATAATCAGAGCAACTTTCTCTAATTATATCTGTTTTTAACCATTCTGATATCTGATCATTTACCTTTTGTTTCTCAGAAAAAGATAAACGTCTAGCTCTTTGACATACTGGGATTTCATCTTTTAAAATAATTTTCATTGTTAACTTAGTGTCTTTAATTTTGTTTGGTTTGTAATTATTAATCAACGCGGACAGTTCATTTCTAATACAAGGATCATTAACATGTGATAAATCAAGTTCATCATTTCTATACACATTGTTGATATTAAATAAAAAAACATTCACAAGAGCAAGAGTCATTAATATTGAAACAAGAACATTCATAAAAATCTTCACTCTTAGAAGTTTTGGTTTGAGTATTTACACTTGAAGGAAGCTGACCTAGTTTTATTAATTGCTCGTAAATCGTTGAATTTATTATTGCATCTACTTTAAGATCATCCGAAACAGCGGCGCTGACCTTCAACCCTGACTCATCGGGTTTTAAAGACATATGGATTTCTACAAGTTTCGCTTTTTGCCTATCTCCAAAACATGACGTTAGCATTATGTTAGACTGAGGAAAATCTTTTATTTTTATTTTATTTGAATTAAACACAGATATTTGAGCTCCAGAATCAATTATGGCATTCACTGGGATATTTTTATTCAAATAAATCTGAGCATACTTCAACTCGTGCTTAAAATTATTTTCTCCAGATGGTTTGCAGGAATTAACACTAAAGCTTTGATTTCTTAAGTTATCACTGGGAGGGGTATTTTTTCTTTCTGATTTATCACTTCTGGATTCGTATGTTTTTTTCGATCTCTTTTCGCAATCACGTGCAAAATGGCTGACTTCTCCGCAGATTTAGCATTGTTTCTCTGCTCTATTTTGTTTATTTATTGGTTGAGAAAAACGATCCGGCTGGTTTTTTCTGAAATATTTTTTCTCGCTTCGAAAAAAAGTGTTCTGCCCATATTTATGGGTATTGGAAACTTCTCTGTGAGGCATATTTTTAGACGTAGTGTAAATGTCTAATTCTCGTCCTAACTCGACAGGATTAAACCAATTTTCTCCCTGGCGGATTAAAATATGACTGGCCATCTCTTTATTTAATGTCTCAATTATTTTATCGGATACGATTAAGTTGCATAATGATTTAAATGTTTCAACTTTACGTAATTTGCAATAATACTCAAAATGTGAATTTAAGCGAGTAGCAAATTGAATATATGTTTCTTCTTTAAATTTCGAGGCATTTTTAAAGTTATTCAAACATTCTTGGGGAGTTTGTTGAAAATCGCGCAGTATTAAAGCTTTTAATTTTTCATAGTTTTTTAAATCCTCATCTTCAATGTATAACAAGACGCTGTTTGCTTTTTCACCTAGCATATTGATTAAGATTTCGGCTTTAAGCCCCTCATTTATGTTTTTCGTACTAAAAGCTCTTTCCAACGATGAAAAAAATTGATTAAAGTTTTCAGGTTTCGATGGAACTGGAAGAGATAGAGTTTTAATGCTATGAATTAGATTCTCAATGCTTGTTTCAGGTGTATCATTTATTGTTTTGGACGGGTCAATTTCAAATGCTTTGTTTTTCGCCTCTATTAAGAGCATTTCTTTCTCGAGTCTTTCTAATTTTAGTTTTTCTAACTCAATCTGAATTTCGCTTTGTTTAAGTTCCTTGTCTGCTGCCTGTACTCTTTCTTCTACAGCGTTAGTTATCAAATTTTTGACAAATTCAGAATCATTTTTAAATATTTCGGAACATTCAATTTTTTCTTTTAATTTAACGATATTATCACTGCTGTCTGCGATGCCTCCTATTTCCTCTAATACTTTTACTAGGTCTTCTTTCTTTGAATTTTTATACATTTTTAAAATTGAAAATTTCCTACCTTGATTGAAGAGACTCTCAGTGTCCAATGGTAATCCAATGTTTTTCGATTCGTTGATTCAAACCAGATTCGTATCCCTTTTCGTATCCAAGGATTTCACACTGCACTTCCACGGAAAAGTTGACTGCCTTGATGATTAGCACAGGATATTCCAATAATTTCAGGAAAGTTCGAAAGTTTCTGGATCAATCCTGCCCTTCGCGACAGAAGTTTCTGGATCAATTCTGTCCTTCGCGACAGATCCGGTTATTGCTGATTTAGGAAAGTCCAGAGGTCTCTGCTGCTGCTTTTCTCCAGTCGCTGATTTTTTTGCTGCACTTCTCCCCTCTCGATCACTATGACTCCAGAAAATTCGTGGATTCCAACTGCTTTTGCTGCACTTTGATAAATCGCTCCTCCACAAGCGTAGAATTTCGGTGATTCGGTGAACAGTTCGGTGATTCCCCTACTCGGGATTTAAAATAGGAACAAAATCTGGATCTCCTTCTCGAGCGCAGAATTTTGCTTTCCTTTTTTTTTCGATGAATGTCCCCTTCTCGGGATTTCTGAAGTTACTTGGCTGAAAAATATCCCCTTCTCGGGATTTCGAAGTGGTTGGTTAAAATCCCCTTCGCCGGATTTCAGAGTTCGGAAATAGTTACAGCTCGCCGTTCAAATTCCGGACGAAAGCCCCCATTATTTGTGGGAGATAGTGCAGCATAGGAGTAAATGATGACGATAATTTAATAACATAACAATTTAATAGAAATAAAAAGATGGAAGGATATAACAGTTAACGTTATTGACATGACTCGTGAGACCTGCCTTCGCGCAGTGGTCTCCGGAATGCATGTGACTAAGAATTACAGTGTTCTATGGTATAAAGTAAGAGTTAATTATAAATTCGGGAGTTTCCCTGCGGGACTTCCCCTTCTGGTCTGGCTGGCGCCTCTCAATGTCAAGAGGATGATGCAACGTCCTTTAATATTACAAGATGGTGGATGACGCAATGTTTGCAGTTATTACACTATAATACTATAACAACAGCTCCAAACTCCACATATATATATATATATATATATATATATATATATATATATATATATATATATATATATATATATATATATATATATATATATATATATATATATATATATATATATATATATATATATATATATATATATATATATATATATATATATATATATATATATATATATATATATATATATATATATATATATAAAAAAAAATCTCTTGTCACAGTTTTAGTGGATAAACTCCTCCTAAACGGCTCGACCGATTTTGATGAAATTTTATATGTATATTCAGTAAGTCTGAGAATAGGTTTATAACTATTTTTTTTTCATTTTTTGGACATATTTAACGTATATTTTAAATATATCTTTATTTAAACGATTCCAAACTAGACATAGAAACATAATTAATCAAAAGTAACATTCACGCACGTTGCAACAAGTCATATTAAACTGTAATACTTATGCTCGCCCTTAAAAGAAGAGCATTAAATATATTTGCAAGCATGTGAATAAAGGCAGTATATAATATGGCAGTATTTCGAGTTGAAAATACTAATGTGACTGCTCTTCCAGTGAATAACAACGACGAAATAACGCTGTACCAAATTGGCCGGTCCATCAGCTCCAATGAAGCTGTTTGGCGTAACTTTGGATTCCCAATGCATGATCCAACCGTTAGTCATTTAGCCGTCCATCTTGAAAACGGTCAGAGCGTATATTTCACGAACGAGACAGCGATTGACCGAGCTATAAATCCACCAAAAACTACACTAGCCGAATTTTTTTTGAATTGTGTAATCGTGCGGATGCTTTTGGTGCCTTTGCATGGAGATTACTCTACTCAGAAGTACCATACTATTTCACATGGGCTCAAACAAAAAAATGGACACCCCGCAATCAAGGCACACCGGTTGATGTATGTCCCGGTTTATTCAAATCAAAGCCTTGGGGAGAGTACAGTCAACCCAAGGCAGATTGAGTGCTTTTATTGTCGACTGTTGTTGGTCAATGTCACCGGCTAATTGTCAATTCAAGATATACGTAAAGTCGATGGACATCAGCATCCATCGTATAAAGATGCATGCCTTGCACTCGGCTTGCTGGAAAACGACAACCAGTGGGAATGTATGCTTGCTGAGACTGTACCGCAAAACAAATTAGTCTACTATTTGCTATAGTATTAACTACATATCCTCCTGTCCGTATAGAAACGTTATGGGATAATCACAAAGATTCGATGACTGATGATATACGGTATCAACATCGCACACGTTGCAACGATCTAACGATAGCATTCAGCGATGCTATGTACAATGAAGCACTGATTGCTATTGAGGATCTTTGCATTATTATTGCCAACGTGCCACTCAGTCATTTCGGTATGCCTTCACCAAATTGAAGTGCATCTGATTTATTAAACAATGACATGAGAACTTCAATACAATACGATAGAAATGACAACGATTGTTACTCGCAATATTTCACTAATGAATGAGGAACAAAGGAACATTTATGACCGCATTATGCTCGCAGTTTCGGCAGGACAAGGAGGATTTTTTTTTTGGATGCACCAGGTGGAACTGGCAAAACACTTATTATATCGCTAATTCTCGCTGAAATACGATCAAATAATGGCATCGCGTTGGCCATTTCATCATCTGGCATTGTGGCAACTTTATTGGATGTAGGCAGAACAGCTCATTCAGTATTTTAGCTGCCACTAAATATTTAAAACAATCCAGATGCAGTGTGCAACTTAAAAAAGCAATTGTCTATGGCCACAGTGTTGAAACACTGTAAAATTATCATCTGGGATCTATTACTATGGAACACAAACATTCGCTTGAAGCGTTGAACAGGACATTGAAAGATATAAAAAAGAATGAAAAATTATTTGGCGGCTCTCTCTGTTACTCCTTTCAGGTGATTTCAGACAAACACTTCCCGTCATTCCGCGTTCAACGTACGCTGATGAGATCAATGCTGGTCTGAAATCATCTCCACTGTGACGTAATGTTGAAAAAGTTCAACTAAAAGTAAATATGCCCGTCCAAATGCTTCAAAATCTATCTGCTCAAACATTCTCAAAACAATTGTTAGATATCTGTGGTGGAAAAGTTGCTAAGGATGAGACTGGATGCATAAAATTACCGGACGATTTCTGCACAATCATTGATTCACAAGATGCTCTCATTATAACCTAATATTTCTCGATGTACACACACAATACATTCATCATGAGTGGCTGGCAGAAAGGGCGATTTCAGCAGCAAAAAACGTGAACGTCAACGAAATGAATCTGAAGATACAACAGTTATTGCCAGGTAACTTGGTGACATATATATATATCCGTTGATGCAGTTCGCGATCACATTGAAGCTGCAAATTTTTCAACAGTTTTAAACTAATTGGATTTACCAGGCATACCACCGCATAATTTAGTACTCAAAGTTGAATCTCCGGTTATTTAGCTTCGTAATTTGAACCCACCATGGCTGTGCAACGACACGCAATTAGTCATTAAAAAATTAATGAGCAACGCTATCGAAGTTATTATTTTAAGTGACAAATTCCGGGGTGAAAGTATATTACTTCCACGAATCCCTATTATACCCACAGATGTGCCAATTCAATTTAAACGCATTCAGTTCCCCATTACATTGGCCCTTGCAATGACAAGGCCAAACAATGTCCGTTTCTGTCTTAGGTTTGAGCCCACCATGTTTTTCACACGAACATACGTGGCATGCTCTCAAGTGGGCAAACCATCCAGTTTATTTGTGTTAGCTAAAGATGGAATGACAAAAAATATTATACACTAAATTGCACTAAAAGATTAATATTGTTGACTAATATTTTCGGAATTCGTTGTATATATAATTTATAAAAAAAAGTTACAATAAATTAAAAAAAACTATTATTTGGTGTATTGTTATTTTCACATTCCGTCATCGTTCACAGCGCTCCATGCCTCTTCCCACTTACAATAAATAAGATATTATTATTCCACACTTACAATAAATAAGATATACCACATACGCACACACTTACAATAAATAAGATATATTTTCATACTCTAGAAATAAGAAATAATTCATATGGCAAAACAACGTTTGCCGGGTCAGCTAGTATATATATATATATATATACATTGTTACTGTTTAAACATTGAGCTCTAATATTTTCATTTTTGTCAAAATATTTATTTCTCCTTTCTTAGCTAGCAACACGAAGAATAAAAGTACAGTCAAAACTACCAGAATATGGTAAAATTTACAGTGATTTTGGTTTTAAGGGGAAACAAAATGGCTTGATAATTTCTACTGAAGTGCATTGGTAATGATTTTGGAAAAATTGCCAATAAAATATGGCTTTATAATATACGTTACATTTTGGTTGATGGGATAATATTTATTAATTTTATCATAATACCCTTTCCTAATGAAAACCATTTATTTGGTTGAGTTTACTTCTCAATTTTATATTATTTACTTAATGTTTAGTAATAAGAACTATAATTTTGAAACCAAGAGTTTCTGGTAAACCGTTACCGTATAGGGAAATTATCAAATGAATTATTTACATAGCGTATATTTTGGTTTTATTAACCAGAATTATGTTTTTTTAATTTTCTAGCAGAAGTATCATTACCATATATTGCTGTAATTTGACTAGAATTTTCTTAAGTGTTAAACGTACGATTTCTTAATTGCAACATCCTGTATTGCCATAAAAAAATACTTTTTTTGGAAAGAACAATAATTATAATAATAATATCGAAAAAAATGTCTTGATAGTAGGTTAAGTGCGTGTAGCAAGCAGCATATTTTAAGAATATGCTTATAAAACTTTTAGTATTTTAATAGAAAATTTTTCAAGAAAAGTTACTTAATTGCTTCTTTTTCAAATATCACGCCATTTTTAACAGAGCCTATAAAAAAGGTAATTATCAATATTTAGACTTTTTGCTTTAAATTATTTTCCTGTTTTTTTTTTTAAAGTTAACCAATCGTTAATTATTTTTCTATTTTAAGTGTACATGAATATTTTTTTTATCATTGATTACTTCAAAAAAACTTTAAGCTAATCCTTACTTCCGGGAAAAAAAAGTTTTGAAACATTTTATGACATGACAATAAATACTTCTTAAACTCTTTCAACCACTTAAACTTTAAATGGTTAATCACATTAGGATTCAAGGAGGTTTTGGACACATTTGAATTTCTTTTTAAATCATTTGCATTTTTGATGCTGATTTATCAGTTAATGAAAATGCAATAAAATCCTTTTAAAAAAGAGTAAAAATGATGAGCAAAAATATATGAATAAAATGATGTTTAAAATTAAAAATTGATTTTAAAATGAGCAATTTTAAAATTGTTTTAAATACTTAGGACATATATTGAAAATGTTTCAAAACTTTTGCATTTCTTATGCCATTATATCATTTAATAAATGTACAAAAACATAGAACAAATCTTAATTTTAAAAAGACTAAAAACTTTTTAAAAATTTTACTTTCTAGTTTTTGATTTAATAACAAATATTAATATTAAAAAATAACTGTGTTTAAATTATTTTAAATAAAACATAAGTGCTTCAGTTAAAAAGTTACTTACATTTTGATTTCTGTATGTTCAGGTCATATTTGCATTTAATGTTAACATATTGCGTTTTTGTACATCTGCGTTTTTCAGTACGTGTGCAAAAAGAATTGCTTGAATCTTCAACTTGAAAAAGTTTACCAAATATTTTTGCTGATGAATCTTTATTTTGATGTAATGAAATATATTGCAACTTAAAACAAGCAATTTTCAAATTGTTTTGAGTAAAATTATTCGAAGATTAATTTACTACCAACAACTGTTGTAACAATAAATCCAAAGTTAAATACTAACTCCTGTAACAATAGATCCAAATACTTTTTTTTATTAATTGAAAAGTATTTTTCGAAATCTAAAATAATTATTCAACTTTAAAGAAAAAAAATGAAATAAATTTCAAAACCTGAAACACAAAATTATCCCAGTTTTTTTTTTTTTTTTTTTTGTTATGTGAGACTTCTCACAATTAATGAGGTGAAAAAATTTTGTCCCATGTAATTAAAGCAATGTAATTCCGGTCAACTATTTATTTACGTCAGGAAAGGGCCAGAAAGGGAACTGATTTTCATTATCGGTATTCAATGATTTGAATCGAGTTATTAGTTTTACTAATAATTCTTCATGTGAATTTTTACATATTTATTTATTATTTATTTGGTATATTTACTATTTTAGTAAAAACTAAAAGAAAAAAAAGTGGAAAATTTTTTTTAAAAAAATGCACATTTTCCAAATTAAAAAGGGGAAATAATTTTATTTTTGCCAAACCTAAAAATAAAGGCCTAAGGCACATTTCTCTCGTAATAGATGTTCGTAATTCATTCATTTAATAATAATAATTCATACATTTTAGTCTCAATAATTCCTTCATTTTATTCATTTCAACACTTGTATTAACTTGTTCGCTCTATCAAATCAAGAAAAAACCAAAAAAGTTCTTGGTGAGATCTCCATGTGCAAGACATGCTTGTAATTAAATGTCGAAACAACTGTCAACATGAATAACAGAAATATATAATTCTATAACTATATAAAGATTTATATAATAGATTTCCCCCATATTATTGAATCTTAAATATTTATAAATTTTAAAATTTTTATCTCAAATCTATGCATAAAATTTAGTTTTCTTATTAAAACAATGAAATTTTCCTTCAATTCCAAAGATAATACGTAAATTGAAAAATTGCTTTTTAAATTGAATCTCAGATTACTAAGAAAACAAATTGAAATTCAAGTACTTTAACTTAGATTTTTTTTACTCTAGTTCAAATCCTAAATTAAAAGTATCTTTTTGATAACATTTTAATGCAGTTTTCTAGCTAAGTAATGAAAAAAGGTATTTAACCATCTTTAAAAGGATAGTTCCATTAATTTCCGAATTACATGAATATTCCATTTTATCCTAATGTTTACTTTTCAAGAGAGTGAGAGTTGATCTTTAAAGTGTATAAATGTCAAGTTTAAAATGGTTCTTGCATTATAACTTTAATTTAAGTTCTCTGTAAATCTGAAAATTAAATCCATTATAGTCTAACTACTTCACAAATTACTAATATTTCTATTTTTAAAAGTTTCTGAAATTGAAACTAGCTTTTGTTATACATTTTTTGGTTTTTACTTAAGTTTCGATTTGAAAAATTAAATATTAATTCAAGATATGATTTTTAAAGATAATGCAATTTCTCAATTTGTGTCTATTATAAGTTTCAATTCACTCCACGCAGTTAGAAATGTTGGAGCATGCTGTATCGTAATATCGTTCATACTTGTTGCATCTATATGCTTGTTGCATCTAAATGCATATATATATATATATATATATATATATATATATATATATATATATATATATATATATATATATATATATATATATATATATATATATATATATATATATATATATATATATATATATATATATATATATATATATTTAGATGTCCTTTATGTTAAAAGATGTCCTTTTGAATTATTACCATGATTTTAAAAATATCCTTTGTTGCGATTTTGATTATTGGGAAATTCTGATTAATTTTTGTCTTTTTAGTAATTATCTATACAATGGAAGGGATATCTTTCTTCAAATTAATGGAATACCACAGGGATCTAATTATTCATCTCTCTTAGCTAACTTATTTTTGCATTATTATGAAAAAAATTTTACTCTGAGTATTAAATTTGTTTTTAGATATATTGATGACTTAATTATCTTTAATTTCCAAGATTTTACTGTTTTATTGAGTGATATATACCCTGAGGAATTAATCTTACTTCGTAATTATGATGATAATATTAATTTCAATTTTTTGGATTTGGGGATTATGAAAGTTGAAAATATCTGCTTTGTTGATTTATACGATAAAAGAAATTATTTTAATTTTAATATTAATAAACTAGTTACTTGGAATTCTAATGTTTCTAGGAGCATCTATTTAAATACCACTTTTAATGAAATGAACAGAATTAAAAGAATATGTAGTAATATTTATTTATCCAAAATACAAATCGATAAACTCTTCCAAAATCTGATAAAAAACAATGGATACCCAACTAATGTAATAAAATTTTATATAAAATCATTGAATTAATCGTATATTTTGGTGGATATATTTTCTAAACATTTTTTTTGTTAATTTTTATGATTTTCCCATGTGCAAATCCATTTCAGGCCAAAATTCATTGCCAAAATTATTTACTAAATAATTTCTTTGTTAATTTATGTAATTTTTCCATGTGCAAATCCATTTCGGGCAAATCCGTGGCTAAAATTATGTACTAAAATTTTTTCTTTGTTAATCTTTCCATGTGCAAATCCATTTCGGGCAAATCCGTGGTTAGAATTATTTACTAAATATTCCTTTGCTAAATAATTTCCCTTGTTAATCTATACAGTTTTTCCATGTGCAAATCCATTTCGGGCAAATCCGTGGATAAATTGTTTGCTAAAAATTTCCTTATTAATTTATACAATTTTCCATGTGCAAATCCATTTCGGGCAAATCCGTGGTTAAAATTATCTGCTAAAATTTTTTTTTTAATTTTTCCATGTGCAAATCCATTTCGGGCAAATCCGTGTTAAAAATTATCGATTAAAAAAAATTTTCCTTGATAATTTAAATAATTTTTCTATGTGCTAATCCATATCGTGCAAATCCGCTGCTAAAATTATTTGCAAAGCAGGCAATTTATGTTTCTCTTTTCTATTTTATATTTCTTTTTAAATAAACATCTATCTTCTAAAACTATTTATGATCAATTTTTAAAATTATCCAGTATAATATTACCTTGCGCACATCCATTTCGGGCCCATCCTTGGTAACTAACAAATCAAAACTCAGAATAACAAATCACTTCAGCAGTGCAGTAAGAACGACACTTTAAAACCCTTTTGTTACACTCAATTTGCGCTTTTGTTTTCATCTTTTGTTTTCATATTTTGTAATCTGGCAATCTTTCTGCGAAAACATTTTTAAATCATTCTTGAAAAATAACCGTCCATGTAAGTTGTTATGATTTTGCTACTCGCTTTATAGTCCCCCCTTTTTAATGTTATTTCTTTTTATTTTATTTTTTCTTTTTATTTTATTTTATTATCTGTTTTTACATGTTATATTTACTTTTTATGATCTATTTTTATGTAGTTATTTTATAAAAAAAATTTTTGAGTGCTCCTCACACTATTGTATTAATATATTTTGCTTTGGCTTTATTGATACAATATCAGAAAGCACTCTGCTTTGCGGGATATAATCGTGTGGGCTGAAGAAAAGATTATATCTTTTTTTTTCCGTTTTTTTAACTAACATTTCACTTTTTTTTTTTTTAATAAAATGTTGTTTGTTATTTTTTTACTTATTATTTCCCACCCCCTTTTTTTCATATGTCTATAATTTTTCTTTGTTTTATTCTTCATTTTGAACTTATCTAATGAGTGCTGTTTACTTGCAGCTTAAGCGCAATAAATGATACTTATTGTTTTTCTTAACTTTCTTAGTGTTTTCTTGTATTTTTTTTTTTATATATATATATATATATATATATATATATATATATTATTTCAAAGCTGTATATATATATATATATATATATATATATATATATCGTACACATCAAGAAGGTAAAAAAAAATTTCTCTTAAGTAATTATTTAGATTAAGAAAAAGTGATTTTATTTTTTTAAGCCATTGACCTTTATTTAAGCCTTAATTTAAACACAAAAATATTAAAATAAATTTCAGAATTTCAAGGAAATACTTTTCAACCTTTTTTCCTCTTAGTGTTGCTGTTAAATATTATTACACTATTTTATTCTTTTTCTCTTAAATTCAGTTTTTCTCATAAATATTCAGTACAAACAACAAACGCATGAGAAAGAAAAAATTAATTTTTTTTCAAACAAATATTCCAATGAAGAAAAAGAGAATTCGTAATTTCATTTTTTTAATACATTAACTTTTATTTAAGTTTCAATTTAAACACAAACATGTTAAATTAAGTTTTAACTGTTAAAAGAAATACATTTCAGCATTTTTTTCACTTAGTGCCACTATTAAATACCTTTACACTAATTGATTCTCTTAAATACCATTTCAACTATCAAAGAAATCAGAAAGAAGAGAAAAAATTATTTCCGTTGTTTTAAGACCTAAACTTTATTTAAGATTCAATTAAAAAACAAAAAACTTAAATTAAGTTTTGACTTTAAAGGAATAGAAATAATTTTTTTAATCTGGTGTTTAATGATACTGTTTAAACAACTTTAATTTTATTGGTTCTATCAAATACCATTTTCGGTTTGGTTTTGGTGCTTGGTTTTAAAGCAAAATATATGTTTTTTTATGTCCAAATTTCATTGTGCTTTTTTATGTCCATTTTCTAAAATATACTCCTACTGAAAAAAGTGCAAAAATACTAAAAAAATAACTATAAATAGATAAATAATCATTATTGGAATTCCAAGCAATCTTCATAGTTCGAAAAAAAGATAAAAAAATGAAAATGTAATATTAAATTAAATGAAAAAAATACGATAAAACTATAAATTGAAACGAAATGTGAGTGAATAAAATAGAATGAAGAATAACTACTCCAAGACATGTTTAATAAATAAAAGCAATACAATTACGCACGAAAAATAAGAAAATGTTACTATTAAATAGTTTATTAAATAAATTTTTACATTATTATTGAAAAATTATGCAATCTACATAGTTTGAGGAAGAGATAGAAAAAATATAATGAAAATGTAATATTAAATAAATTGAAAAAAATGCAATAAAACTACAAACAAAAGATAACAGACTATGAAACATAAATAAGACTATAAATGCAATTGAAAAAAATAGAATAAAGAATAATGTGTCTGTTTCTATTTTTTAAATAAAAATAACCTCAAAACATCGTTAATAAATAAAAGCAATGCAATTACGCACAAACAATTAGAAAATTTTACTGTTAAATAACTTATTAAATAATTATTGACATTTTATGCAATATTCATAGTTTGAGGAAGAGATAAAAAAATACTAAATAAATGTAATATTAAAATTAATGAAAAAAATATAATAAAACGATAAATAAAAGATAATAGACTATGAAAGATAAATAACACTGTGAAAGATAAATACGACTACAATTGTAATTGAAAAAGTAGAATAAAGAATGTGTCTGTTTCTAGTTTTTAAATAAAAACTACATCAATACATCGTTAATAAATAGAAATACGTGCAAACAAATAGAAAATTTTACTAAATAACTTTTTACGTAATTATTGAAATTTTATTCAACCATCATAGTTTGAGAAAGGTATAGAAAAAATATAATGAAAATGTAATATAAAGTTAAATGAAAAAATGCAATAAGACTATACAATGAAATATAATTGAAAAATTAGAAAGAAGATAAGAATATCACTGTTTCTATTTCTTAAATAAAAAATACCTCTAGACTCCTAAAAAATACCTCAATAAATAAAAGCAATACAATTACGAACAAACAATTGGAAAATTTCATTAGGATAAAATTTCTCTCCATTGACAATGATTAATTTCTTATTTAGTAATATACAACAAAACAAGAACTCTAATTTTCCTCCAAGCTATCATCTAATTATGAAACATTTCTCATGCACAAATTAATCATTCAAAATCAATATATTGCATTCATATTCTTGCTTTTATTCATACAATTTGCATACGACTTATCTTCAATTCAAGGCATATAATTAATTTATGTTATTTGCATTGAAACAATAGTAATGCGATTGTTTCAAGTTCATTCATTTTTCTTCTCCAAACATATACTGATTAATCAAATATACATTTTCCGACTATTTGTTAGGTACTCGACAAAAATCTTTATGTATTTTTACACGTTTCTAGACAGAAATATTTTGAAAAAAAGAAATGTAATTAGGATTATTAAAACAGATTGACCGAAAACTTATAAAATTAGGAGTATGAGTTCGTTTTTCATTTTTACACTATATTTTTAGATTTCAAGAACTATTTATAATGCATAATTTGATCCAAAACATCGTACTAAAAAAACTTCTATTTATAAATATAGATTTTTTTGTAAAATAGCTTTGCGAGATTCGGTATTTTAATATTTAAGAAGCAAGAAAACAAAGATTTAGCTTGCATTATTTTTGAAAACAAGTTATGTTAATAATGACTATTACTTTATTTTTTTACGGTTGGATATCCTTTTCTCAAATCCATTCCTCTTTTCTGTCTTTGACGTTTTTTGCATAAGTAAACATTTAATCATATAACTTTTCAATCTACCCTCTTATCATAGACTGCAAAAAGTCACCTATTTATACTTTTAAATTGCAAAGATTATTTTGGCAAGAAATTTCCCTTTTCAGAAATGGATACTATTTTCATTCTTTATCCTGATTGAAAATGTAACTTTTTAGAAAATTTGTTGTATTATATTTTGTTCATTTTTACTAATAAATTACACCACAAAAAGTGTTTTTGCGTATTTCAGAATCAAAACTTTGCCTTGATGTAAAACTTTGCTTTGTTCAAGGCTACAATTTTTTAATGAAGGCTTAAGAAAAGAGTTTCTAATTTTGACAAAAGAATCTTAGATGTGTTGTTATATAGATATATTAGCTACATTTTTTGGACATAAATATTTTTAAAAAAAAAGGTTTTACTAACGAAACATAATAAAAACTGTCATATCATTTTGTAATAGATACTTTGATAAATCATTAGTAAGAAATCGCTTTTCATTGCAATAGATACTAATGCTGTCATATTAAAAGAAATAAGTTGTAATTAATAGATTGAAAGTTGTTGTTACAAATGCCACTTTCCAATAAAAGCAAGCCTGCTTGAAATCAAGCGAATTTTTAAAGCAGAGGATGCGCATCTACTCTTTAAGGGGCTCTATCTATGACGAAGAATATGATTTTACCACACACATACGTCACAGCCCATTTCACAGGGAAGACTCATTCACACTAATTTCATCCGTCCGCAAATCGTAATTTTGACCTGAACCAGGGAACGATCAATCGCTAATTCATTCTCCTAAGGTATTGATTTGTTACGGGAACTTGGAGGACTTTGAGATTCCGACATGCACTAGTCACTATTTAATACATGAGGATCCTTCTACCTTTCGATACATGGGGATCGGGGACAGAATTCGAACTCCCGTTCTCACAAAATATATTCAATATATTAAATATATAAAATACAAAATATTTTACACTACGCCATTTTATTCTCCAAAACATATTTTTTTAGAATTTAAATGCAAGATATAATTTTTTTAATTTTTTCGAAATTTAAATGCAAGACCTAATTTTTTAAGTGATGCGCAATTACTGAAAATATTGTTGTGTCTATTTATTTTTTAGGAATTTTCAACAGGCATTTTTAAAATACGACGTGCTCTACCCTAAGCAGTTTTTGAAAATTACTTACCCTACGCGAAAGATTATCTTCTTATATTTAAAACAGGATAATTCCTTATGTTTGGAGATCATATTAATGAGAGTAATACCATTGCCATCTGCATGTGTTTATCATTGTATAAAACCACATGATTTAATCGTCGAAAATTTTATTTATCTCTTTTTATGACAATGTCACAATGACCTGTGACTATAATTTACAATGATCTTTGATTTTAAGATAAGTAATTTTTGTTTGAATTAATTTTTATGTTTGCTCCTTTCATGGTGTTAGTAACTCCCTTTTCTTTTGGTTTTTTTTAGTATTGCTTTTCTCTAATTTCTTTTTTCCCTGAATGTATTTGTTTAGTTGGTCTCAAATTTTATGTTCAGTTTTTTTTTCACGATTATTTAATTTATGCCTCTTTGGAAAGAGAAGCTTTGTTTACTTTCTTTTTCATTTTACTGGAGAAAAAGTCTCTCTCTCCTTAGTGGAGGACTCATACTTGCAAATTCACTGATTTTCTCTTTTACTCCTTAAAACCTTTTTTTTTTTTTGCTTTTACTTTTTCGTGTACGGGGTCTGCATTAACTGTTCCTTGTTGTCGAAATTTGTTTCCTGAAGTACTTTCGATCTTTGGAGCCCGTCGGAGGAGACTGAGCCCTGCTGACTCACGCTTCTCTCCCGGGCTACCTTTTTTCCTACAAGGAATTATAGAATATTATATAGAATATTTTTATTATAGAATATTTATATAGAGAGAGAGAGAATATTTTTATATTCTATAGAACATAAAAATATTCTGTAGAACATGAAATTATTAGAATATTTTTAATATCCTATATGTAAATAATAAATATGTTTTTTTATATACAGAGAGCATTTTTTATAGAATATTTTTTTTTCGTTATAGAAAGTCCCCGTATAGATAGAAGGAGAAGAAAATATAGTGCAAGAAGGAGAAGAAAAAAAGTTTGAAAGAATAAAGGGGAAATAGGTGAAAGCTGCAAGTATGAATCATCCACTGAGAAGAGAAAACTTTTTTTCAAGTAAAATAAAAAAAGAAAGGTAGCAAACCTTCTCCTCGCAAAGATGACGTGAACTAAATAAACAAAAAAAAAACATGTTTCCTAATTTTGGAAGCATTATTAAGAATTATTCATTTTCTTAATAATTTTTATAGAATATTTCTATTGTAGAATATTTTGCAGAATATTTATATATATATATATATATATATATATATATATATATATATATATATATATATATATATATATATATATATATATATATATATATATATATAGATAGATAGAATATTTTTTTATATTCCATAGAATATAAAAATATTCTATAGAATGTAAAAATATTAGAAAATTTTTTACATCCTACATATAAAAAATAAATATATTTTTTTACATATATAGAATATTTTTTTATATAATATTTTTATAGAAATTTTTTTTGTTATAGAAAGTCCCCGTATAGATAAACCCCGTACAAGAAGGAGAAGAAAAAAAAGTTTGAAAGAATAAAAGCGAAAATAGGGGCAGCTGCAAGTATGAATCATCCACTGAGAAAACTTTTTCTCAAGTAAAATAAAAAAAGAAAAGTAGCAAACCTTCTCTTCGCAAAGATAGCATGAACTAAATAAACAAAAAAAAACATATTTTCTAATTTTGGAAGAATTATTTAGAATTATTCATTTTTTCATAAATTGTTAATTATTGGATAAAATTATTGTTTATCTCTCTGCATTATACGTTCTAACCAACATGCATTTAATGCGTTATTTTCAGCATTAAAATTTCCTTTTGCAAAATGATCAAAATACTGCAGAAATTTAAATTTCATGACACAAGGATAATAAAAACATCAAGCATAATAAATTAATCAAAGTATACAGCATTTTAAATTCAAGTAATTTAAAATTTCATTATTGAATGAAATTGAATCTTAGGCATATAATTCAAAAATATGGCCAAAACTAAGTAACCGGAAAAATAATTTTAAATACTTTGACAATCGCTTTGAAAAGTGTCAGAAAGATTTTAAATTCGTTCATAAATCAATTTATCTCATAAATCACTTCTTCAGATAATGAAATTTAAACGCATCTCTCTAAACACGTAATTAAATAAAATTGTCTCAAATTTAATATTTCGATACCATCTCAAAAATGAATGTCTCTAAGATATTTAATTTAATTTATGTCAATGTCAATCATAATTTATAAAATGTCATTATCAGCTTATTCGACTATGTATTACAAGTCACTACAATAAATTACAGACTTTTAATAGCTGAAAGCTACCAAGTCAAACGAATCTCTTGCAGACATTTTTGGAGCATAAAACATTAATAATTTGCATATAAATGAATTTTATAAACTGATGAACTTATTTATGAAATGACATATTCTTCACGATAAGGACAATGAGTTGCTGACACTGATGTTAGATGATGTGCTGATTGAAGTATGTCGTTTGGTCTATGATAGGCATTTAAATTATCGTTCTAATCGGGGTGTGGCACTCTTCTCATCTTGTCATGATAAGTGTGCTTGACTATGGTGTATAAAGCAGGTAATGGATCAGATCACTTTTTTATTTTGAGTTCTATTTATTTATTGTGCATTAATGCAATCTTAAAATTTCCAAATTAATCTTAATTTTAAAATTTGGTCTTGAAATTTATTTATTTTTCATATATTTTGTCTTACAATGCTTTTGTCTTCAGTGTATTTTCTCTTTAATACATTTTGTCATTTACGTTTTTGTCTTAATAATGTAAATTTAATTGTAATCTGAAGTTCATTGTTCTTGTAATGTCTATTCACTATATTTTGTTCCAATACACACATTGAAAAATACCCGCAGATTTTTCGAAAATCCTCTATATATATTTAACAGTTTAAGAAAAATTTGTTGACAAAACGAGTTTTGTCAACTTTTAGCCGTTTTGTTTACTTTTTAGCAATAACTTTAAGATGTATGGTATGGAACATCGTTTAAATAAAATTCGACTGCGATTCGACTTTATTTTGGAAATTGATGCAATATAGAAGCGAAATGCTATCACTATGTCTTCGTAATAAAACATTTGGAACGAAATTTACAAACATCGGTGGACAGAGCGAGCTCCTCCTAATGAAGTGACTCAGGTTCGAATCGCGTCCATGACTAGTCGATAGCCAATTTTTTTTAAATATATTATTATAATTTCATTTAAAAAGAAACAAAGAAATTCACTTACGTTTAAAGCTCAGAAACAATACTTTCAGCAATGGAAACAACAAAAATATATTTACCTTAATAATATTTTCCTCATCGATAAAGGAAGTCATATCTTTAATCATTTTAAATTCTATAACTATTAACTGACTCGAGTAATTTTTACAATACATTTTTGAAAGAAAAAATGTGTATTATTTTTAATCTTAAATTTTTTTATCTAGTTTATTTAGTTTTCAAAAAATTCTCTTAAAATGACTTATTTTGTTATAATACTAGAAGAAAAACTATAGCTTGAAACTCTTGCATATTGTATTTTCATTAATATTTATCATTTAAAAAATCATTTACTTTGAAATAACTTCAATATCTTATCAGGGTCTAATTGACTCCTAATAGCGGTTTTAGGTAAATTCAAATTCCAGCTGTTATAGTGTTAAATTTAATTTCTTTGTGTGCTTTTTTAATTATATTTTTAATTAATTAGTCATATTCTTACAAAATTCAATTTAGACTATGAATTCTAATTACATCTACAAAGGACTTAAACTTCTCTTACTTTTAAGAACATACTCAAATTAATTGCTGTTTCAAATATTTTTTCCAGAAATTGCAACTAATTAGTTTAAATTGTGAAAGGATAGCTAATTACGAGATTTAATTACATTCGCTCTTTTTCTTACATATTGATATTGTTTGATAAAAGATTATGCAGTGAAGTAAAATTCTAAAAACTGTATTTTTGTGAGAACCTCAAAAGTATTAATTGCATGCGAATTATGTTTTTATCCATGAACAATTTTAAAAGTTTTCCAACATTAACGTTGTTTCAGTTTGAATGTGAACAAGAGTAGAACTATGTATCTGATAAATAATTTAAAGAAGAAAAAACTATAAAATTAGGTAATTAATTTTGTATATAAGTCCTAATTTTGTGGAATCAAAACGGTCATTACGAAAATAATAATTAAAATATTATTTAAATAAAATTGGTTCGTAGAATTAGGTTGATAATGAGTATAAAAGGAAATCGTTTAACCTCTCTAAAACAACCAATAACCTTGGGGAACTTTTGTTGCAGATCTTATATACTTTCGTATCATTGATTTCAAATCTGCAATCGGTTTATTTCTACAAGCTTTTTTTTATTGATATTTTTTGTCTATTTTTCTATCGAAATGTTCAATGCTCAAACAAATAAGTGAACTACCCCGAATAACTTTTTCTCTCATGATCGGATCATCACGTACTAGGATAATAAATTTAGAAAATAGCCCAGGCAATAAGGCTTCAGGATTAAGCCCAACAAGTCACCTTCGTCCACCAAGAAAATTAAAAATGCGTCTTGCATACGTAAAATATCGTTCCCCCAGGAAAGTTAAGGGATCAATGTATTGGCTACCAATTGATTGAATTTACTGCCAAGGCTCTTTTTTCTTAGCTTTCGCATTCAAATATGTTGGCTGTAAGTAAAGTGTGAGAAATAATCACGAATTTTTAATGAATTCAAAACATTAGCAACCATATAATGGTTTTTGAATTCTATACTAATGTGTTAGGCAGATGTAGAGGGAATCTCAAGAAATAGATTTTATTCAGCGCTCAATTCAAAATTGTAATACTAAGAGATTACCGATTATGTTAAGGATTTTTCTATATTAAAAAAAATTTAAGATTATAATTGAGTTTTTAATTGTTAGGAAATATGCTATGCATGTTTCAATACAATATAATTTCAAATAATTATTTGCATAACTAGTCCAATCTTTGTTCCTGATTAAAACGCAGAGGAATATTAGAATGGTATGACGCTATAAATTCGGTGGTCATCTAATCATCAGCTTAAGGAGAGATGACCACAAAAAATCAAAGAGAGAAGACCACTTTTCATTAATTTGTCCTAACGTTTCAATCGTCGGGTTGTTAAAAAAATTTAAAAACAGATAGAAAAAGCAAGAAAATAAGAGGAACTTTAGTAAATTAGTCCTCAATCCAAATAAATTAATCTACTTACGAAATCTTTGTTTCGTTTTGTTTCGCTTCGTAGTTTTAAGATAAAAGCTAATAAAAAGAATTCCTTAGCTTTTTTATTACATTGAAATCACTTAAATAACTTTTTAAATTTTTGAGATTTAGGAATTTTTTTAAACATTCTGGTTCTACAAACCTAACATATTATCCAATAAAACCCTACATAATATTCGATTCTACACACTCAGAATTTAAAAAATATCAATGTGTTAGCTATGGGGAAGAATACAGTACTATAATAAATAATTAAGAAAAGTAAATTAATGAATTCGATCACTAATTATACAATTATTGGGACAAATATACATTTAACGCAAATATTAAGAAAAGTTTGTAACAGATGAACTTCCTTAGAACACACCTAGAGCTCCCCCTGGTGAGCCAAAAAAAGACAGTTCGACGCGAGTTGTAATACAGTAAACATATCATACTTCGCTTACCTTAATTATTTATTATAAAACTGGCGCCCAACGTGGCGCAACGTGGTATGTTAACTGTCTCACAGCTCGCGCCCAACTGTCTTTTTTTATCTCAAAGAGGGGAGGCATGGTGTGTTCCAAGAAAGTTCATCTGTTACATTACCACAAATAAAAATGCTGACTGGATTAATATGTGTATGATGCATGAAATGTCTCCATGTAACATGTAAAAACTTAAAAACTTTTGAAAAAAATTTAATAAGTTTCGTTCGAAAAACATTGAATAAATCTGCTCGTTAGGTTTATATTTATTGGATTCTTTTCATATATATTCCAAAATAAAATTAGTTCCTTACAGCTTATTGTATGTTTTTCATGGTCAACTGTATGAAATGTGTTGTTTTTACTTTTCTTATACTGTATTAGATGAGTATGGAGAGATGGCTTCTTGTTTTCAAACAATTCAAATTGAAATTTCAATAACTTTTTCCATTTTGTATTCTCAATATTTCGTTATTTCTTCGCTCAAAATATGTTGAGTACATGTATGAGAATTTTATATATACATAAACACATATTACATCGCTATTCTAGGAGCTTTTATTTCGATTTGAAAGAAACCATGGTCATCTATCCTAGTCTTATCCTATAATTTAACTTCTGATTAAAAGGTAAAACAAAAATCCTCTTTGTTTGTAAAAATCACCTTACATCACACATTCACACACAGAATTTTGTTTCGTGATTTGGTGCAAGTAATTAACTGTCAGCTAATTAACAAACTCTAAGCTAAAGAAAGATTATCATCTTAGACGTTTCTCCGAAAATTGCTTAAATTTTAAATAACTCTTATGTAAGAAACTTATCTTATGTAAGAAACTTACTGCAAATCCATTTTCAACGACTAAAAATAGCGAAATCTCTTGAGTTTGAAAATGTAACTAGAAACAAAGTCCCTGGCTACTTAACTGAAGAAAATTTAAATATAAACTTCTCTTCATAACGTGAGGAATTACAGATTTACGAAGAAAGATTTCTTTCCTCATAGATATAGTGCTGTAATCTGTAAATCTTCTACTACAATATTTCATTAAGATTTCGCAAGTCTATTGTAAAAATATACTTGTAGGCTCTTATATAGTTCCTTTTTTTTTGAGAAAAATAAATAGATCTCTAGTTTGACTTTGTATTCAATTGGCATTCTATTTAATATGCGTCACAGTAAAAGTTGGTCTAATTTAACGTAAATGGCAAGAGAAATGGTACAACTGCGCAACAAAAGAACCCTCTTGTCAATTAATGTTGATAATAAAGCATTTTTTGTTGTTGCGTTATTTTTCCTCAAAGCTCTTAAATCATCAAACACTCAAAAAAATGTATGCTTAATAATTTTTCTATTTCAACAATTTTCACTATCATCATAAAAGTTATGTTGCAAGGAAAAAACCTCTGGTGAAATTAACGTACTGTATTGTAATGACAGTTTTGAAGGGAAAAAACCATAATCCTTGCAATAAAACCGAAATATACAGAATTTAAATCATTCATTTAAATTATTATTCGATTTCTTTGGTAACGGATTAACGAAAATTCTGGTTTTAAAAATTAGAATCCTTGCTCATTATATTAAATTTACTCTATTTTTATCACTATACTAAAATTTATCACTATACTATATTTATCACTATACTAAAATTACTAAATTTCACCACTTTTGCCAAATTTCATTGTATATTATAAAACCATGTTTTATTGTTAATTTTACCAAAATCATTAACAAAGGGCATCAGTAAAAATTGCCGATATTTTTAATGCTCCCATGGAGACATAAACGCTGTAAACTTCTGGCATATTCTGGCAGTTTTGACCATACTTTTTTTTATCAGTGTACATATTCTTCCAAAATTACATCTTTTTAGCGTTTCATGGCAACACATTTTGCGTAATGAATGCTTGTAAAAAAGAATAAGCGTTGAGAAAGAATGCATAAAACACATATACACTACTGGCCATTATAATTGCTGCACCAGGAAGGTGACGACGCACCACGAACGTTGCAGGATGGATAAAACATGTTGTATTATGCAAATGATTAGCTTATTCAGCGCATTCATGCAAAGCAGACGGCGGTAGCGAAACCTACAATGTGTATTTGACAGTAAGTTTTTCATACAGAAATTTGAGTGTTGTCTTGGGTAAAAAAAAATGTTGTTATGCCTCGTGTAAGAAAGGAAAATGCCACCAGCACGTGTCTGAGTTTGATTGAGGTCAAATTGTGACTTACCGGGATTGCGGTTAATCGTACCGAAGTATTACTGCTCGAGTTGGTCGAGACCCCATGACTGTTAGAAGAATATGGAATCGATGGGTTCATGGCTGTCATATGGAACGCCGTGCAGGATCTCAGCTGCCCCCCACCTCTAACAGCCGAGAAGTCAAACATGTTATCCTCATGGCCTTAAGGGATCGTGCAGCTATGCCACGAACCCTGAGTCAACAAATGGGGTCATTTGCAAGACAACAAGTGCCCGCACGAACAGTTCGACGACATTTGTGGCGGCTAGGACTGTAAGCATGACAACCATGGCTTCAGCTACCTTTGACGTTGCATCACAAGCAGGAGCGCCTCCAATGGTGTGATCAACGACAAACATGAAAGCAGGAATGCCATGACGTCGTCTTTTCAAACGAATCCAGGTTCTGTATGCAGCATCATGATGGCCGCATCCGTGTTTGGCGACATCGTAGATAACGCCCATTGGCAGTTTTCATTCGACATCGTCATACTGGCCCATCACCTGGAGTAATGGTATGGGGTGACATTGGATACCCGTTTTGATCACCTCTTATTCGCATTGCTGGCACTTTGAACAACAGTCGTTACATTTCAGACGTGTTAGGGACAGTTGCTCTTGCCCTGGCTTATCTGCGAGGCCACCATGACATTACGTTTCAGCAGGACAATGCACGAGCGCATGTTGCCCGCACTGTCCTGACCTTCCTTGGAGCAGAATATGTTAACCTGTTGTCCTGACCAGCACATTTTCCAGATTTCTCAACAATTGAAAACGTCTGGTCAATGGTTGCCGAACGATAGGCACGCCACCGTTAGTCAGTCACTACGGTCGGTGAATTGTGGCATAATATTGAAGCTGCATCGAATGCTGTACCCGTCCATGCTATCCAATCTCTGTTAGACTCGATGCCCTGGAGAATAACTGCTGTTATTGCTGCCAGGGGAGACTGCACTGAGTACAGATTCTTCAGATTCCAGATCTGTCCAGAAAATTCATTCACTTGTTCTTCCAACTATAATGTATGTACCCGATAAAAATCATTCTGTTATTCTTTCCTGGTTCTGTAGCATTCCTTCCGAGTGTAGCAATTTTATTGGCCAGTAGTGTGTAATGTGTCTTAAGCATTCTCTCTAAATTCTCTTTAATATTCTTTTTTTACTAAAATAATGGAATCTTCTAACTTTATTAATGAATACTTTTTTTCGTATCATGATAAGCTTACAACTTTAAAAAAACTACTAAAGTCAAAAAATATACCCGATTTGCACTGAAGTTACTTTTATATATCACGTTGAAACATGTTTTATCAGTATTGGGCAAAATTGAACAGTATATAAAACACAAGACAACCCTTATGAAAATTTAAGGTATATTTAAGGTTGATTTGAGGTATTTTTGAGGTATTAAGGTTGTTTTGAGGTATATTTGAGGTGTATTTAAGGTTGCAGAGAAAACAGCAATAAAAATTATACCTCGTAAAGGTTGTAATTAAGGTGTACGAGGTTGATTTATATATACTTCAGCTTGTTTTGAGGTTGTTTAAAATTCACTTCAAATCAACCAGACTGATATGGTGATTTTTAAGGTACACCAGGTTTATTTTCTTACACTTGTAACAAAAGAGGTATTTTTGAGGTATAAAAATTTTTACCTTATTTCAACTAACGATAAAAAGGTATTTATTAAGGTATATGAAGTCATTTTATTTATACCTAAGCTTATTTTGAGGTTGTTTTAAATTCACTTCAAATCATCCAGACTGATAAGATGATTTTTAAGGTATACGAGGTTGTTTTTCTTACACTTGTAACAAAAGAGGTATTTATGAGGTATAAAAAAATCAACCTTATTTCAACTAACGAGAGTGAGGTATTTACGAGGTATAAAAATATACCTTTTTTCTACTAACGATATTGAGGTATTTATGAGGTATAAAAAAATATACCTTATTTCAACTAAAGAGAGTGAGGTATTTATTGAGGTGTTGAAGTCATTTTATTTATACTTAAGCTTGTTTTAAGGTTGCTTAAAGTACACTTCATATTAACTAGCTCACTTCCCAGAGTTCCATGCGAGCCGGCAAATGGCGTGTGTGTTGACAATCGAAAGTCTATTCGAAATTCGGTAAGTGTGCTTGACATTTATTAATTTAGTTTTATCACTTTTAAACAAATATGCTTCAATTTTGAAACTTAAATTTTATTATTTTTGTTTTAACAACGCGTCCTGATCTTAAATAATTTAAGTTGGAGGATATTCTTTGAGGCTATCGTTGTAGGCTTAGCAATAAGAGAGAATAACCGAAATATTTCTCGTCACTGTTTAGGGTAACATTACTGGTGAATCGTTACAGCAGGTTATGCACAGTATATTTTATTGTTTGTAGTTCAGTCAAATAGAACAATTCTTTTTATTTTGCTTAAATGTATATGTTTTAACGTAGCAGTATGCACGCTGATTAACTGAGAAAAATGTTCACAATTTCTCTTATAAATAAATCATTGAAAATTGAAATATTTTTAAAATAGCAATTTTGCTTTGAAATTCTACTATAGCTATGCTTATCGTTTGGATATTTGTTGCAAAGTTTATATTATTGTTTATATATATACAAAGTTTATATATATATATATATATATATATATATATATATATATATATATATATATATATATATATATATATATATATTTACAGTGGTGGCCAAAAGTGTGGACACTTTTTGAAAGATTCATGTTTTTCAAATTTGTGTGCTTGTAGAATATATTAATTTTCACTTAAATGCAAACGTTTATATATCAAATTGAAGGTAATTTAATGTAGAATTTAATAACAAATACAGTATTATAATATCTGTATTACAAAAAAAGTTATGCAATTAAAAGTAAGATCTATCTTAGATTTGCATTTTTATAAAGTGATACTTACACAATCAATACTTAGTAGGATAACCCTTAATTTTTAAGACAGCTTCACAGCGTCTTTTCATCGAGTGAACGAGTGTTTGGAGTTCATCTTTCGTAATCACATGGTGCCAAGAATCAATTATAGCTTCACTTAGTTGTCTTTTATTGGATGGACGTTTTTTTCGTACAAGAATTTTCAAACGTCGCCTCAAATTTTCAATTGGATTGAGATCAGGGCTGTTTCCTGGCCATGGTAATATATCTGTGCCTTTGTTTTGAAAGCATGCTTTGCATACTTTTGCTGTGTGGCATGGAGTTGAATCCTGCTGAAAAATAAATGGTGCATTGGAGAAGAGATCCCTGATGGAATATATCAATTTTGGTTTCAGGGCAGTTTCGATGTATTTTTTGGCATTCAGGATGCCATCAATCACTTGAATTCGGCTCACACCATCTGCAGATATACATGCCCAAATCATGACATTTGTTGGATTTTTAGTAGTTGCTTCAATGCAATCAGGATGAAGCGCTTCACCTACTCTACGTCTCACGTATTTTCTACCATCACTCCCAAAGAGTGATATTTTACTCTCATCAATCCAGATTACTTGCTTCTATTGATTTTCTGACCATTTAATGTGTTCTTTTGCCGACTTAACTCGTTTTTCGCGTTGCTTTTGATTTAAATATGGTTTTTTCCTTGGAATTCTAGCTTGTAGTCCAAATCCTGATAAGCTTCTTCTTATTGTTCTTGAACTTACTGCAATACCAGCTGCATTAATTTCACATCTAATGGCATCTGATGACATTTTTCTATCTTGAAGGTATAGCCTTTTAATTTTTCTATCGGTAGTAGCACTTGTGCATTTTTTCGGCTTGATTTCGCATCCTGAATGCCAAAAAATACATCGAAACTGTCCTGAAACCAAAATTGATACCTTTCATCAGGGATATCTTCCCCAACAATGAACCATTTATTTTTCAGCAGGATTCAGCTCCACGCCACACAGCAAAAGTATGCAAAGCATGCTTTCAAAACAAAGGCATAGATATATTACCATGCCCAGGAAACAGCCCTGATCTTAATCCAATTGAAAATTTGTGGCGACGTTTGAAAATTCGTGTACGAAAAAAGCGTCCATCCAATAAAAGACAACTTATTGAAGCTATAATTGATTCTTGGCACCATGTGATTACGAAAGATGAACTCCAAACACTCGTTCACTCGATGAAAAGACGCTGTGAAGCTGTCTTAAAAATTAAGGGTTATCCTACTAAGTATTGATTGTGTAAGTATCACATTAAAAAAATGCAAATCTAAGATAGATCTTACTATTAGTTGCATAACTTTTTTTGTAATACAGATATTGTTATACTGTATTTATTATTAAATTTTACATTAAATTACCTTCAATTTGATATACAAACGTTTGTATTTAAGTTAAAATTAATATATTCTACAAGCACAAAAAGTTGAAAAACATGAAACTTTCAAAAAGTGTCCACACTTTTGGCCACCACTGTATATATATATATATATATATATATATATATATATATATATATATATATATATATATATATTTACAGAGCTTATCCACAGTTCCCTGATATTACTGAGATGGCCTAGGCTGTAAATAGCACATGTGCGGCAGCGCAGAAGAAGCGACAAGCAAGCTACTGCTCAGCCTTCCCCTAGGATATAGTTCTGAATTTATACCTAAAAGAAAAACTAATCTCTCCTAATAAACTACAGATTTTGTGTAATTGTTGATAACAATAGTTTGCTAGATATTTGATAATTGAAAACTAGTAACTGTACTAGCTCACTTCTTCATGTTTGATCAGAAAACTGCTATTTTCATTACATGTTATTTTCTCGCATTTTACCCACGTTAATTATTTACCAAGCAGATTGTTATTACTTATTAGAATATTGGGCAGAATTAAATTAAATTCGATTTCAAGTTTATATGACAATTTGTTTCAAGGTTATGAGCTTTTTCATGCAGCTGTTTATGGTTCACTACTTCAAAAATGTGCGAATTTCGGAAATCTTAAATATTTTAGAAATAAGTCAGTATAGTATGCAGTTTTAATCCTGAATTGAATAAAATCAATTGCAAATGAAAACATTTATTGTTGAAAGTAATTTGCATTATTTTGAGTTTCATCCTATGGGATGTGTATTTATATTTAAACAAGTGTTTGTAACAACTAACTATTAGTTTTATTCTGCTCGGTTATATAAGTTATATAGGAGATATTATACTCAACTTATTTTAAAAGTATTATTTCAAATCATTCTCTCTTAGACATTTTCCTCACATAAAATTACTCACAACTTTAAAATAAATGCTCCTTATCAGAATGTAATTTGTTCTATTCAATTGAGTGTAAAAAAAAGAATAAAAATTGGTACATAACTTTAAAATTTTAATTTATTAAACGATTGTAGATTCTAGATTACATTGATTAAAAATTATTAAAATAACTATTTTTTAAGAAACTCTGATGTGATTGACAATAACATAAGTCCTTTTCAGAATCAGCGTCAAAAATTTAAAAAAAAGCTGCTAGTTTCATGAAGTCTGACAAAAAGCTGAAAAATATAGACTAGGTTTATTGAGTTTAAAGATTTTTAAAAAAGAAAGGGAAGGAAATCTAATTATTAAACTTACAAGTACCATAATGTTACATATGTATAGAAAAATAAAAAGTGTTAAAATTGCATAATAAGATTGGAATTATACAGGGTGTTTATAAAGCCCCGGACCCATTTTGATGTTTAATAACTCATAAAATAATAAAGATAGATTAAAATTAATAACATTAATGGTTAATAGACTCAAAAAGTTTCATGACCCTTGTCAATGAGCTTCCACGTGTGCCCCCTTCGTCGCACGGAGAATATCAAGTCGATAGTCAGTTTCACGAGAGGTAGCTTTCTTTTTTACAGAAAAGACAATCTCATCAGTCGTATACTTAGACATGTTGGAAAACTTCGTATTTCCACAACTAGAAGTACTTCAGCCACATGTCTTTTTGCAACAAGATGGTGCACCACCTCATTGGGGTATCATCGTTCGTAGTTCTTTGAATGACCATTTTACAGGAAGATGGATTGGGCGAGGAGGTCCAATTCCTTGGCCACCCAGATCACATGATATAACGCCGCTGGACTTTTTTCTTTGGGGATTTATAAAGGACAATGTTTACAGGAGGATCGTGTCGAACATTGATGGCCTAAAAGCCAGAATTACAACCGCAATAGCTTCTGTGGATGCCGACATGCTTGCCGCTACCTGGCATGAAATTGACTATCGACTTGATATTCTCCGTTCGACGAAGGGGGCACACGTGGAAGTTCATTGACAAGGTTCATGAAAGTGTTTGAGTCTATCTAACCATTTATGTTATTAATTTTAATCTATTTTTATTATTTTATGAGTTATTAAACATCAAAATGGGTCCGAGACTTTATAAACGCCCTGTATATTTGAATTTCTGTAAATGTTGTTAATGGTAATACTGTCTTCAGTGTATTTTATTTTGTGTCTGTGATACATGTCATGCTTTTTAGCTACGAGGATTGAATAGAAATGGCAGAAGATATTTATCTGAAAAGGAAAATTAATTTCATCCAGTTAATTTAAATCATAAAAAAAAACACTTTCTAATATTTTAAGACCTGCCACTATTATTGTAAATATGACTTTCTTACTAATTTATATTTTTTTTCTTTTTAGGTTCCAATAATTACAAGTTTCAACATGTAGACGGAAACAGTATTTAAAATAATTTTGTTGGTTTGTAAAAAAAGTGAAATTTTAGTTTTAAATAAAAGTACTTCGAATTTGAGCTGACTAATTATTTAAATTTGTAGTTTTATAGCTTTAAAAATTCAAGCACCTTAGACAACTATCTTCTAAAAATACGAGTATGAGTTCCCATAAATAATTTTTACTAACTGTGGAATTTGGATAAGTGTTATTTTAAGATGATTTAAATCAATCTATTAAAATTATAGAAGAATTATGCATTTGAAATCTTCTTTTATAGCTTAACAAAAGAAGCAATTACTGCCGAAGGTTTAATATTAAAAATTTCAGGTTGATAAATGATCTCTACTAGTGAAAAAAATGTAATGTACATTATTCTTCATTTAATATATATAATATCTTTATATATATATTATATTTTTTATATAGTGAGTCTAAAAATTAATAAACTAGGTGGTCCGTATAACACCTCACCTTCGTAAGTGCTAAAAAAAACATCTTTGGTTGATAAATTAACACTTCTAAAAATACAGAAATATATACTTGAGGTTACGAAATAATAACTTAAGGTAGAACATGGAGCACATGGCGCTAATTAAAAATAACCTTTCCGATTGTTGAAAATACACTTCAGGTTGATTTATAACAGCTAGAAGTGTAAAATGGCCCACCTTAGGCTGAAAATATATACCTCTACAAGCATAAAATTATATGCCTGAAGTTGAAGAATAATTACCTGAGGTAAAACAAAATACACCTGAGGTTGATTTATAACAACCAGAAGTGTAAAACGACACACCACAGGTTGATAAATATATACCTCTACAAGCATAAAATTATATACCTGAGGTTGAAAAACAATTACCTGATGTCGAACAAAATACACTTGAGGTAGATTTATAATAAGCTGAAGTGTAAAATGACACACCATAGGTTGAAAAATATATACCTCTACAAGCATAAAATTATATACCTGAGGTTGAAAAACAATTACCTGATGTCGAACAAAATACACCTGAGGTTGATTTATAATAACCTGAAGTGTAAAATGACACACCTTAGTTTGTTGAATAAATACTTCCACAAGTGTAAAAAAAATATACTTCAGGCTGAAACATATATACCTCTGGAGGTATATTTAAGGTATATTTGAGGTTGATTTTGAGGTATTCATTTGCACCCTTTTCAACCTTTACGACGTATTTAAATAACAACCTCCTTTATACCTTTAAAATATACCTCGTTTATACCTCATTTATACCTCGATTTTTTCATAAGGGAAGTGATTTTATTTTATAAGCAGCGTTGAACAGCAGATCCAATTCTGAGTTCGCTATTAGTTTTCGTTAGGTAATGGACATTGATGAGTGTAGGACACAAATTGTTGAAGGGAATTGAAGGATAAATTGTGGTGTCAACGCTAGGACTCGAACCCCAGCTCTGTAGGTCATGAGACTGACAAATTAATCCTCTTGGCTATAATATGTACGCAATTGTAAGGAATTAATTGGCTTCGTTATATTGGCTCAGTTGGTGCTATTAAATTCTGCTTGCTTAATCGTGCTAGGTGAAAGCAGTTTATGAACGACTTTCTAACAGTTAACAGTTTGATTACCATCTTATATATGGTTACTTGAATGTTTTGTTGAATGTGGTAAAATAACATGTAAATAAATTGTTAATAAACCATTTATTTTGATAAATTTATAAAGGTGCGTTTTTTACGACTATTAGTTTAGTATTTTTTTCATTTGTTTTCTATACTGTTTACTCCGACACAAAAATAACTTTCATTACTGTCAAGCTTTTATAACTGCAACTTTATTAAGATGTTATTTAAAGTCTTCCTGACATTATAACTATTCAATTCTTTTTTATATGCTTGAGAACCAAAAGGGAAGAGCGGTTTATGCCCCTGAAAATTAATTCAGAGAAAAAAAAATTCGAAAGCTTGCGTATAGTAGCAGTTATAAACCTGCACTGCCAATATTCATTGAGTAATTCTCAGAGGTAACAGATTTTCCACGACTTTGATTTGTCACAATTCAGTAATAATTAAAATGCAACAGATGGTAATAAAGTCATCATTTTCGTGAGAAAGGGACATAAACCGTTTTTTCACCGTGATCTTCATTTACTTTGGGTCGAAATGAAACAATGATTTGTTTAATATTTTTTACACTAAGAAAAAAAGTACGGTCAAAATTACCAGAATAAGAAGAAAATTACCGTGTTTCTGGCTACATGGGAACACCAAAAAACTAGATAATTTTTTACGAAGCCTTTTGATAATGATTTTTTCAAAATTAACAATAAAATATGATTTTTATAGAATCTGAGAAAATTTGGTAAATGTGGTGAAAATCGATAATTTTATGGTGTTACTTTAGAGCCTCGCATAAAAAACATTTATTTGGTTAAATTTGCTTTTTAGTTCTGTATTTATTTTTAATTAAATATGTGGTAAGAACTATAATTTTGAACTATAATTTAACTATATCAAAAACCATATATTTTAGTTATATTAGCCAGAATTACGCTTTTGCTTTCACCAGAAATGTCATTATCATGTACTTTAAAAAATTCTGCATCAAATTACGACAAAAAGTACCTGCCACGGGTACCGGTACTTTTTTCCGGAACATGTTACAAAACAAAAAGTTTGATTTGCCGTAATTTTTGCAATAATTATTACCATAATATTACTGAAGCACTATAATTGTATAAATATTACTCTTAAAACTACGGTATAATAGTTTACGATAAATATGGATTTTACGGAGGAAGTGCCGATTTTTTACATCGTATTTCGATCCAGTTTTTTACAGTGTGCAATATGGTGATTTTAAAAGAAGCAATCGAACTGAACATTGTATTACACTTTTATAGCTATAATATTGCATTATACTTTTATATTTATACTAACTATTGCTTTCATTTTTAGAACTAAACAGAATTATAAATCAACATATTGAAGTCGCAGGTTAAAATAAATATTTTTATGCGATATTTGAGAGAAAACAATTGTGTTAAATAAGAAAAAAAATATGAAAAAGGATGCAAATGGATTAGTTCAATATTGAGTTCTCCGCATACTCCAGAAAATGGTACCTTACTCTTCGAGATTAATTATATCCACTCTTTAAAAGCATGTTCTTAATTAAATATTGGAGTTTGTAAAAATTAAAGAGAAACACTTGAATTCCAAGTCTTTGTTGAATTTCGATATGCACTTCGCTAATGAGAGAGAATTAATAATTTTTAGGGTTTAATTTCTAAAACTGAAATTCTAAAGACTTATTGTAATAAAACTTCGATCTAATAATTTTCTGAGACTACCAATTCCATGCGCGTATTTTAATTTTTCCTTATAGTGATTGAGAAATAAAATTTTAGCAATTTAAATAATTCGTCAAGTAAAAACTGTATTGAAACATATATAACAATAGTTTATTATAATTTGCATCATAAAAGATGTAATTCTTCTGCTTTATTAATAAGGATGATATAAATAAAATATCACAGGGGAATAATTTTTTTGTTATATTTATGCAAATATTTGATCGTGAGTAATTCGAGTTTGGGAATTTCAAATAGGAAATTAGTTTTGCTCTTAAAACTGCAGATTTTTTAAAATTATGTTTTTTGTCAAAACGAACAAGTTTAAAAACGTTAGATATAACAGGAAGTCGCGTGAAAATGTGAAAAATTTTCAGTGAAGTTAAGGCACATCATCAGGATTGGATTAGATTGTCGTCGTACACCACTAGGGACGCTCCCCTAATAGGATCTGTACAAAAGCACATGATTGTTCATAATAGAAAAGCGCCTTTAGTGACGCATGAAGACATTTCCAGGCATGAGTTCCTATTCAATTTTAATCCTGATGATGTGCTCTAACTCTTCTAGGAGTTAAGCGCAACATTTACGCAACCCCCTGTTACGTATAACGTTTTTAAATTTATACATTCTGGCAAAAAGAATTTAAAATGTCGCTTTAAAACAAAAATAAAAATTAGCTTATAGAGAGAAGCTGATTGCAGATTTAAAAATGAGCGATACGAAAGTATCTAAGGTCTGTTTAAAAAAATCTAATACAACACAAAACAAAAAAAAAATTGTTCCCTTGTGTAAATCATATTATGCTATCTTAAAAACTATAAATTTATTGATTTATTTATATTTTAAAAAATAAAATTATTTTCGTGACTTTAATTTGTTCTTATGTACTTCGGTACTGTTATCTGTTTCTTTACATTTGAAATATAAGA
Source organism: Parasteatoda tepidariorum (assembly GCF_982258835.1). Classification (NCBI taxonomy): domain Eukaryota; kingdom Metazoa; phylum Arthropoda; class Arachnida; order Araneae; family Theridiidae; genus Parasteatoda; species Parasteatoda tepidariorum. Next base: position 81,653,217 of record NC_141763.1, read on the forward strand.
TAGTAGAAAAAAAAGTCTTTGAAGCCATAAGAAACACTATTATTTTTTCCATACACGGAGAAAACAATTCTGATTAAATAACCGTAAGGTAATGACATTACTTGTTGAAGAAAATCATAATTCTGTTCAATAAAACAAAAATCTACAATCTTTTTACCACAGTATTTGGTAATTTTGGCATGGCATAAGGCAGTGGTTTGCCAGAAATTCTGGTTCTCAAAATTATTGTTCTTACCACCACACACTTACTAAAAAATACAAAACTGAAAACTAAATTTGACCATATAAATGATTTTTATGTCCTGCTGTTAGATATAAAGATAAAAATACCAAGCTTTTTCATGTTCCCTTAGAGCTAGAAACAGAGTAAATTTTACCACATTCTGGTAGTTTTGAACTTAATTCTTTTCTCAGTGTAAAATTAACAGTGTCCAAATTCACGAAAGGAATAATTTTCATATAAACCACACATTTTATGAATATAAAACATTTATTGCATGTTTACATACTGTAAAAGTTATGCATGGAACAACACATGGTATAAAACTGAGTTTGCTGTATACATACGCAGTTCTTGTCGTAATTTTCAAAAAGTACCGGCATTCAGTATGCCGGTACTTTTTACCTTAAAATCCACTTCTACCGAATATGTTATGAAAAATCTGATATAACGTAATTTTACAGCAATAGTTACCATAAATTGCAAAATCACTCTAAATAAATAAATTTTTCTGTAAAATGGATTTTATGGATGATGTGCCCAAAAACCGATGTTTTATACCGTAATTTTTCCAAAAATTTTTACAAAATTAAAAATTTTTTACAGTGTAAACCCAATGAAACGGCCGTAAATTCTCATAACGCAATTAAGGAGTATGACTTTAATAGTTCAAATATTACCGAGGAATGAAAACGAGTGGTTCGTTCTTGTTGCTTACCGTGTTTTATTACCCTCAACCGCGAGCTGTCCCACTGTTTTTTAATCGGTAATATCTTATTGAGAGATCAAACAAGAACCAAACTGTCGTTTTCTTTCTTTTTTTTTTTGTGTGTATTCACTCGCTGAAAAGCAGAGCAAGAATTATAAGAAAAGCTATCAAAACTATAACATTTCATTCAAAGCTAAACTGTTGTTGAATTTTGTGTCATTTAATCACGCAGATAGTGTGTTTCGACATAAAACTCTTTAATTTACCACTAATTCGAAAAAAATAATTTGAAGCAAAAAAAAATCCGCAATAAAAAAGATCTAAAAAGAATGCAACCTGTCAGACAGACTAATGATCCTCGGAGAACTTTTTTATTGATTATAAAGCAACCGCACTTAACAGTGTTCTTCAATTTAAAATTGTTTGCTAAAAAGGATGTTAAGAGTTTATTATTCGGATCTAGTTTCACGTTAATTACAAATCTTACATCTTTTGAAACCAATTCAGTTTTTTCCTTTCGTAAAGCTTGTAATGGAAAAACTAAATTGTAATTGTTTTTTATATCTGATCAAACGAAATTGAATTAACATTTTTGCATTCCAAGAGAAGTAAAACTGAATTAAATGGTAACTGTAACTGGGCTTTTTTTTCCTTCTTGATTTTATTATTTAGCAAGACAACGACAGATGGAGCTAAATTTAGAAGAAACCCTGTTTTATCATTTAAAGGTGTTTGAGTATTTCTCATATGTAAGGATTGGGCAAATCTCCTAATTTCTAAAGTTCTTGTAATTTTTTATGACTTCATTATGACCTATCAGTGCTTCATCATAAGAAATTGCCGTAAAAATGCATCTTAAATGCATCGCACGAATTTAACACCTTTTTCTCTTTTCTTTATTATTTATCAATGATAATATGTATCAAGGATTCTGTTTATGATGTGGCTATTTTTATTTCCAAGCTCATCTCAAAAAAAACTTTTTTCATGATGCTAAAAAAATGCAATGAGTCCTTTATTATTCCTTCATTAATTTTATTTTAATTAATTCTGTTTTAAAATTTAAAAAATCACAATTTCATTCGATCTATTTTAATATAGGGTTATTCATAACTCCCTCCGTGGTTTCGAAGCGTTATAGTAAAAAAACGAAGACGAATATGGCAAAAAAGAACATATGAAATTATTCCGAAAGTATTCAAGTTTTAATTTAATCAGTTGCCGGTAGATGGCAGTAACATGTACCACTGAAGCCAGTTGTAGTAAAGAAAATGGCGTTTACAGGCGGAGGGATTTATGAATAACCCTGTATTAATCTGACCAAAAATTGATGATTGCATAATATAAGGAACCAGTGGTCATATATAAATGTCGGAAAAATGATTTTTGTCATTTAAAAACAGAGCCAGGTTGATAAAAACTCAAAATTCAGCGAAACTATCCCAGGCAGCAAAATAAGGTTTATTTTAACTCAGCGAAAACCTTTTAATGTAAACCTAAAAAGGTTTGTTATGTGGTTTACGCGTAAACCTTCTAACCTTAAAACGAGATCTGTGACAATATGCTCCATTCTACGCACATTACCCTAATCCAAAACCTTGGAAAACAACCTTCTATATAAGAACCTCTCCCCCCTAAGTACTGCTTTGATGCTTAAACGTGGCTCGGGAGTGTTCCTGGGCGGAATGGGCGAAGAACGTACGGAGATTATTCTCCTGGTAGGGCCACCCAAGGCGTGAAGGCCACTCCAATTTGTCCAGCTAAAAACTCTGCAGGCATGAGGCAAAGTCAGACCTCAACTTTTGGTGCCTCAAGGTCTTGGACCTCCTGAAGTTGCATCTCTAACCCTTTATCATGACACCCGGCCTGGTCTTGCCCTAATAAGGGCAAGCAATAGGCGTGTCCAAACGGCGCTTGCCAGACGTAGAAGCCGGCACACTCGATCCCAACGTCACGTTGCGGGCCTTAAAGTCTATCCACCCTGTCCAAAGTGCAATATGAACCAGTCTGCTCCTGCCCATATCCTAACGTGTATTGGCTGCCAGAAGAGCCACCTGGTCTCCAACCCTGCTGCAATAGTACATAGCTCTGGGAGCTTCTTGGATGAGTTCATGGACTTGATATAATGCTTCTGTTGGTCAAGTGGGCATAAGCAACAACAACATATAAGAACCTTAAATCGAGGTTGACTTTGGGTTTTCAAGCGTGAAAAAATCCTTTAATAAAGCTAGTCTCAAGGTGAAAAGAATCATAAATCTAGAGAATTGTGAGGTTAATTTTCGCAAAGTCTTGTATGCTCAGCTAAAATCCTCCTAGTCTTGACATTTTAATGGACAATGCAATTTGATCCTATAGCTGTGACGTCAGCTAAAACGTCACTATGGACCTAAGTGACCATTTTACCTAAGTGACGAAACTTTTTAAAAAATAATTTTTAATCCTTTTAGGATGAAAGGTTTGAAACTGCAATATTTTTGCTATATTGCGAAAAGGTTTTTAGTACGAACATTTACGTGACAATAAAAGGAAAATTCCGACAAAAGGTTGCCGTAAGGTTACCTGCTTTCTGGGTATAAAATTAAAACCCTTAAATCTTAGCCAATCGTAACCTTCTTTTTGAACTTTTTTTCAAGGTTTAATTACCAGCGTGTAAATTCCGAAAAGATATTCACTAAATGAAACCCCTTAACTGTGCTTTAGGACATCTTTTTAATATCCTCCAACCATAAAAAGAATATCATTTAACCAAAATCATAATTGAATATCTTATGGATGAAAGTATAAAATTTCATTCCAATTAACTACACGGAGAAACAAGTTAAGGTAAAATATATCAGATAATGTTAAAATAAATTTACCGTATTTCTGACTTTAGTAGGGGAAGATCTAACACGACCCTCAGTGATTTTTACCAAAGCTCTTCAGTAATGATTTTAATAAAAGTAACTATTATATATTTTTTTATACTATGCATAAAAATTAGGTAATTGCGGTACAATTTGGTAATTTTATCATGATACATTTGAGCACGACAAAAAACTTGCTTGTTTGGTTAAATTGACTTTTCAGTTTTGTGTTTTTTACTGCATGTGAGGTATTAACCCCTTAACAATCGGTTAATTTTCAAGAAAACGGTCATAAAAGTGCCTATTTTTCTGGCTTTTGTATTCGTTATACGTATTTGATTAGTTGCTGAAATCTAGTTTAAAATAAACTATCTACAATTACCTTAAAATTGTCCTGGTACTACCATCTGGCTTGCAAAATGAGAAATAAAATGTTTTCTTGGCAAAGGAAATGAATTAGTTTTTTTCGCATTGACGCGTTACTACTGAACACTCCAGCCCGTCAATATCACGGGAGCGAGAAATAGAGGGCGAAACCTCCCCCCGTCATTCTCACGGGAGCGAGAAGGAAGAGGTTAAAACTATAATTAAGCCAAAATTTCAAGTAAAACCAGTTTTTAATTTTATTTCCCAAATTTTTTTTTAACCAGATACCATATAATACTGTAATTTTACCAGAATTTTTTTCTCCATGTAGAAGAGTTTGGTATGTGGTTTTTCAAAGCGTGTATAGAACCAAATTTTTTCCAGTCACTTCACAGAAAAATGGTTTATTTTTCTAATAAGACTCTTGCAGGTTGCTGGGAAACAGTCAGCTTTGTAAGCACAATCTTGCTGTTGCTGTATTTTAACTGTTTATGTGACTGTAAACTTATTATATTATCGCTTAGAATACTAGTCTAGTAAATAGTCTTAGTTAGTAGCCTAGAAAGCTCTTCAATTGTTTCAAAAAATTTATCTTGATACTTTAAAACATGGCCATGGAAAACATTTATTCGGTTAAATTTACTCTTCAGTTATGTATGTTTGACTAAATGTGTGGTAATATGAATTATAATTTTGAAAAACAGACTTTATCCGTTACTACATGAACTTAAGAATTAAAAAAGGAATGGTTTAAACATCCTTTATTTTTTTCATGACAGAACTATATTTTTTGACCAGAATTTTCTTTATAATACAGAACGGTAATATTACCAGAATTGTTTTCTCCGTGTGATCTATACTATCTAAAATTCTTTGATCTGCATGCAATCGTTAACCTTAATATCAACCTGAATTTTAGAATAAATAGAAATAATTAAAGAAACATTTTATTGAAAGTCAAAAAACCAGCATCTACTTAATTTAACATTTTGCCAAATTAAAGATTTTTCTCAATGCTCACATTTTTATTCAAGCTCTCTTCCACTTTGAAATAACTTCTCAATACTCAAATAATTCTGAAACCTACAATTCCTTAAAAATTAATAAGAAAATAATTATAAATCCGATAATTTTCTTAGTTATTGAGCTTTTCCTGAGCTGAAACTAATTAAAATTCTATACGTATTGGGATTTTAAGTATTATATTTAAGTAGGAGTTGCATAAACTTCTTTTAACCTGTTAACTGAAAAATTGAAACTGCCACTAATCACCTAATAAACGTTACTAATTATTTCCAAAGTGGTAAATCCTTTCTCAAAATTTCACTGTAGTTTAACTCATTTTGGAAGGAGTAATCAATGGTAGAATGTTTTCCAAAATCTTGAGAAAGGTGATTAACTTTAAATTGGAATTCAATTCATACATTAGGAATAACGTTTATTTCAAGAAGTTATAGAGCGAGTAAATTTTCCCTTGGTTACCTTTAATGAATCATACTGGAAAACAATTTGAATTTCAATTTTAAATTACTTTTGTTAACAGCCTGGCATTTCTTCTGTTATTCAATAAATTTAAAGTTCAAATTTTAAAGCAGTAAAAAAACAATATATTCCGAAAAGAGGTTGAAAAAGAGGTTAAAACTTCTGTTTTGCAGCAATGCAAAGTGTTAAAGGCACAAATGTCACAAATTATGTGCACGAGTCACAAATTATGTTTGTCACAAATTATGTTTGTCACAAATTATGTGCACGAGTCCTTACGTCATTTCCAAATAACAAAACAATTAAACAATCAGTAAACAAAATGATTCAGATTCATACGAATTGTACAGATTAGTAGAAAAATAAATATGGTTATAAATCTCAAAAAATAAACTCAATTTCCATGAACTGACAAATGTCAAAAAGTTAAAAAATTTAATTAACCAGTTGAAGTATATGTCTTAATCTAACAATAGGGCCATAGTTAATAATAAATTAAATGGGAAATTTGCTAATGGAATTCCTAAATAAATTGAATATTTTGATGAATGGTGCTTCAGGGATAATTCATCTATTTACATATTCAGATAGTTCAAATACCTATTGAATATCAAATTCCAATTCATATTTATAATACTAAATGCTCCTATACAAGGAGGTTTATAAAAAATTGAATTTGCTATTTTACCATAAACGAACATTTTTTTTAGATTATTTATTATCTTAGGAACTTTAAAAATGTTAAGTGTTTTTTTTTTTTTTTTTTTTTTAAGAAAACATATGTTTCCTTGAAACGTGATGAGCTTCAAAATGTCTTATAAATAAAAAGTGAATATACCTTTATTCTTCTCAGTTATAATTATTTAAAAAATACTAAAATCAGTATGACGAGTATTAACTTTAACTAATTTAAAGGAAAATTGTATGAATATCTTTATATTTTAATAATGTTGTTTCAACATAATTTAGAAGGAAAAAAAGCGTGTTTTTTCTCTAAAATAAAATATTATGCTTGAATGGATGTTCTAAATCAACGAAAAGGAAGAAGTACAAAACAAAATCCTGACGACACGCATCATAAAAGTTATTTTGTATAAAATGCTTAATTAAAAATCAATGAAATTCTTTTATCTCAAAAACCTATCTTAAAATAGAGTTTCTATAATTTTCTGGAATATTCGATGATAAATTTGCGTAGTTAAAGTTGACTCGTAAATTAAAGTTATGTAACTAAAGTTGATAAGAACTTGTGCACATTTTTACAAATGTGCTAATTAACATGCTTAATTGTGTCAATTAACACGTTCACAGTGGCCAATTAATATGATTAAATATTTTATTTGACATATGCATGTATTTCATTTCACCGATGTTAATTTCGAAAGTCATCATTGTATTTAACATAAATACCATTCATCTGATAGATCCAAATTTCTTCTAAAATAATTAAATATTAAAAAGCATTGTATAAAAACCTACTGTAATTATTTTCATGAAACAGTAAGAAGAACGAAATACAAAATAAAGTAATGTGTGCTAATTATCAGATTAACCTGTTAATATGAACGAAAACGAAAATATACGTCATCAATATATTTTTGCCAGTCAACATATTCATTGATACTAATTTTGCTCTTTACCCATGTTAATTGCGATTATTAGTTCACCAAAAATTTATAAACTGAAAAACTGTTCGTTATTTAACAATTTAAACGTCGTCTAATAAATCGAAATTTTTTTTTATAAACCTGTATTTTAAAAACATACAATTAATTTGTCAAATCTCGTGAAGGATAGATAAAAGAAGGATAGATTTCAAATGATAGATAGAAGTTTAATTCTATTTTTAGAAAGATACTATAAGTATGTATGATTCCAGAATACTAAGTCATGGTTAATAAAGTTGAATTACGACTAAATTTAAAACATTATAATTGTCTCAATAAGTTCATTTATTAATGCAAACAACGTGTCTACAATTATTAATTAATATATCCATTGAGTTCAATCAACATTCTCATCGAGATTAACATCGTCAGATTATCATTTTTCTACTTTTCAATTAATCTGATCCCAGATGTTAGTTAACTTATTCACTGCCATTAATTAAAAATTTTACGAAAATTAATAAACATTTTTACAGATGTCATTTAATTGAATCATATGACATAATAAGGTTAAATTTTAAATTTTAGACTAATTTTACATATGCATTGTCACTTTAACTGCATTAATCAACAAATTTTACTATTTTTATTGTTGTTGCAACTATTAGAAGTGTCATATTAATTCAAAACATTTAATTTTAATTTCAAATTCTAGTTGCTTTAAATTATTTTCCTTCTACCTGGGTTTCTAAATTAGAGTTGGATGTTAGGATGTTTTTTTAATATATACTTTTGGATTCATTTCAGAGTTTTAAAGCTGTTCCTTTGAAACTTGTGTTTTCAAAGCTGTTTCTTTGAAACTTTCCGTTTCCCACTCCCATTCAAGTTGAGTTTCAAAAGTTAAATTCCAGTTTTCTTCATGCATACGAAATCCATTGAAAAAAATTATCAGAACTTATAATGGCTAAAATGTATACAACGTAGTTATTCAACTGAAGGTTTAGTAAACTATGTATATCTTCATGAACAAAAAACACAACTAGTGGTTGAGAAAATAAGTATCTTATAACTGTTTGAACAGCCGAAATAATTTTTGGGTTTACGACTACTTATGTTCAACTCCGTAGCCTTGTAATTTTGAACCCGATCCAGAAAACAAGGGAACTCCTGGATCACGTATTAGGAGAAATTGCCTTCGACCCGTAACTAACCTTGTAACTAACCCGCTTTTTAAGACTTGTAACTAACCCGCATTTGCGTTACATGGGGATGAAGACCACGGGAACCTCCCACGGTTAGCCTGATTGCAAGGGGACTCTAAGCCATGATCCGTCTCCCACTGAGGACATTTCACGTCAGCACTGTGGTTGGTGCAAGCCGGATGTGGAATTCGTATCGATCAACCATCGCGGGGATCGAACCCCGGTTCGCCTCGGTGGAAGGCGAACGCTCTATCCCCTGAGCCATCACAAAATAAGCATCTTGAAAAAGTCAACACATTTGGATTATGATGGAAAACGTATTTGGAAGTTATTTAATTAGAAAAATTTCCAAAGAAATCAAAATATTTGACCTAATAATAAAACTAAGTTAACACCCACTTATCAAAGCGTTGCTAACAAAATGCTCGTAACTTTAAAATGTGGGTGTTTTAAATAACAATATGCAAATTTGTTTTGAGGAAGGGACTTCAAAAATTAATAAACACGTTTTTTGAGTGTGGAAAATATCAATAACATTCTTTTCTCCATAACTCCTTGATTCACAATTTTATTAAGGAAAAAGCAGAGAGTAGAAATAAATTGGACACATAACTAATTAAAAATATTAAATAAATGAGAAAATTTCAAAACCCATTTAATTAAATATTCTCTCTTTTTTAATTATTTCCTGTTAAGACTGATCTCAATTACTTCCCAAAATTTGCGATGCATGCATTAAACACTTCTAAATTGTTTTTTCAAAAAATAAACTTTTAAAATAAAATTGTATCATTACACTTATAAACTACTGGAGGGTTCTTCTCTGTTTAATTAAGTTTTTCACAAAGAAACGAACTTAATTTTTCCATTCTTTTATAATTAAATACTTATTTTCTTCTCTTACTTATATTCTCAATCTTTATTATAATGAAAAATGCAATATTTTTAAGCAAACCAACAATACAAAAATATTTTTGAGTTACTTTAAATTTGTATTTTCTTATGTTGAATTTCAGCTACAGCTCGTAATAGAATTTTTGCAATTTGAAACTTTAAAACATAAAAAGAAATCTCAGATAATTTCTAATATACAAAAAAACAGTAGCATGCAATTTTTTTTTCAATCGCATGCGACTTTTTTAGCATACCTCAAATCCGTAGATTTCAAATCCGCAAACGTTTTTCCTCTCCAAGCTGCAATTTGTTTGTTTCTTGTTTGTTGTTGCTGCAAGTAAATAGAGCTCATAAAATAAGTTCAAAATGTCGAGAAAACATTAGAAAAATTACAGAACAATGAAAAAAGGGGGGAAGGAAAAAATAATAATAAAAATAACAAGAAACCGGGAAAAAAATCGAAAAAAGGGGAAAAAATAATAAAAATCCGGAAATTAAAAGATATAATCTTTTCATCAACTCACACGATTATATCCGCAAAAAGGAGTGCTTTCTAACATTGTATCGATATAGCCAAAGAAAAATATATCAATATTATAGTGTGAGGAGCACTCAAAAAAAAATTTTTACAAAAATTGCAACAAATTAAATATAACACAATAAGCAAAACGTCAAAAACAGAAAATAAAATATTAAAAAAAAACAGAATAAATTATTTTAAAAAAAATACAATAAATTATTTTTTAAAAAAACAGAATAAAACAGGAAAAGAAATCTACAGAGTGAGTAGCGAATTCAAATAAACTTCATAAATGGGAAATTTTTCAAGAATGATTCTAAATATGTTCGTAACAAGATTGCCAGATTGCAAACTATGAAACCAAAAGCGCAAATTGAGGCAAAAGCGTAAATAGAGGAGTTTTGTATTAAAGTGCGTTCTTAGTGCAGTACTGAAGTGCGTTTGATTTGTTAGTTTTCGAGGATGGGCCCTAAAATGGATGCGCGCAAGGTAATATTATACTGGATAATTTAAAGAAGTTGACAATTAATAATTTTAGAAAATTAGCATTTATTTAAGAAAAAAATATAAAAGAGAAATAAACATGAATTGCCTGGCTTGTACACAATTTTAGCCACGGATTTGCTCGAAATGAATTTGCACATGGTAAAACTGATATAAATGACAAAGTTTTTTTCTAGTAAATTTATTTATTATAATATACAATTAACTCAATGGTTTTATATAGAATTAATTTACTTTAGTTGAGTATCCATTGTTTGTTTGTTTTTTCAAATTTTGAAAGAGTTTATCTCTTTGTTTTTTGGATAAATAAATATTACTACATATTCTTTTAATTCTATTTATTTCCTTAAAAGTGGTATTTAAATAGATTTTCCTAGAAACATTAGAATTCCAAGTAAGTAGTTTATTTATATTAAAATTAAAACCATTTCTTTTATCGTATTAATCAACAGGGCAGATATTTTCTTCTTTTATAATACCCAAATCCAAAAAATTGAAATTAATATTATCATCATGATTACGAAGCAAGATTAATTCCTCGGGGTAAATATTATTTAGTAAAATAGTACAATCTTGGAAGTTAAAGATAATTAAATCATCAATAAATCTAGAAACAAATTTAATATTAAGAGTATAATTTGTTTCATAATAATGCAAAAATAAGTTAGCTAAGAGAGATGAATGATTAGATCCTTGTAGTATTCCATCAGTTTGAAGAAAAATATCTTTTCCATTGTAAAGATGATTATTAAAGAAATGAAAAATAATTAGAATTTCCTAATAATCAAAATCGCAATAAAGGATATTTTTAAAATCATAATAATTCAAAAAAGACATCTTTTAGTTTAGAAAGGTAATGCCATGGAAAAGATCCTGGAAATCAAAAGTCACAATCGGGTTAATTTTATTGTGTTTAATGAATTCTAAAATCTGTTGATTATTAGTGATAATACGAGAAAAACCTTCTTTAAAAATATTGTTAATAATTTTATTTAAGTAGTTGGAGAAAATGGTGCTAGGTTTAGTTAGGTAAGTATTAGATCCACATGTGATTGTTCTAAATTTTATTAGAATTTTATGACATTTAGGACTGATAATTAAGTAAGGAAATTGCATATTGCTAATTTTAATTTTTAACCTCTTATATAAAGCTAAAATTTTTTTGTGACAGTATTATTATTTAAATTACTAAGTTTAAAATTTTTACTATTATTTCATTCCGTATTTAAAAGTTCAACATGGAATTTTTTACAGAAGATTGCATAATTATTGTCAGCTTTGTCTATAGGAGTATTTACAAAATGTTTTTGTAGTTGCTTAATAGAGAACTTTAAATACGGAAATAAATAATAATAAAAATTTTAATACTAAAAATTTAAAATTTTTAACCTCTTATGTAAAGCTCAAGTTTTTAGTGACAATATTATTATTTAAACCAATTATTATTTGTACTAAGTTTAAAATTTTTACCATTATTTAATTATAGTACAAATAAAGCATTCCAGCAACAGCCTTCTAAGGGAGGTCATGGTGATCAAAGCTCCACAATTTCGTGACTAACGGAACAATTGTGACAATATAGTCACCATTGCGCACAGGCTGCCTTTATTTCTCAGATAAGGTGGTACCCATTGATCTGAATCTTAAAGGCATAACCAGGAATCGAACCCCCAGTTCCTTAAATTTGAAGTTAAATGCTTCAACCACTGAGCCATCACAACTCATATTATAAAATAAGCTACTTTCCTATGAAACAAAAATCATCAGATTCCAATAATTAAAAGAGTTCTGCTAAAGGAGAATCAAAGCCTTAAGAGAGTTACAGGACAAAACCAAACATTTTGACATCGATAAACATCATCTTTTTGAGCAGCGGTGGTTCAGGGGATAGAGCGTTCGTCTTCCAATGAGGTGAACCAGGTTCGAATCCCACCGATGGCTGGTCGATGCGAGCCTCATCCGGCTTGCACCAACCACAGTGCTAACGTGAAATATCCTCAGTGGTAGGTGGATCATGGTTTAGAGTCCCTTTACCGTTAGGCTAACCGTGGGAGGTTCTCGTGGTTTTCCTCTCCATGTAACGCAAATGCAAGTTGGTTCCATTGAAAAGTCCTCCACGAAGACAAATTTCTCCCAGTATTAGATCCAAGAGTTCCCATGTCTTCTGGATAGGGTTCAAAATTACAAGGCTACGGAGTTGAACATTAGTAGTCGTAAACGCAAATATTGGGCCGGATGTTCAATGACGGTTATAAAATTTAAAAAAAACATCATCTTTCCTTCATTTCAAAGTATCGTAAAGGGAAAAAGCTATTTGAAGTAATGGCAAAGCTTAGAATCCTTACAAAACTTGCCAATCTTGTCAAAGCAACTCTTTCAAGTGTTGAATTTAGCATCAAAATACAGAATGAGGTATTCAAAGCCTATTTCACTAATGAAGGTCTTAGAAAAGACGTTCTCCAATCACGCCGGTTGTTTTTAACCTTGTACTAGAAAAGTCATCAGACGTGTGAAAATAACAACTAACGGCACTTTTACATCAATCTACTAAAGTCCTAGCATGTACCAACGATCTTAATAGTATTTATACATCACGATGGACTGTTTTTGAGGCGTTTTTATAGTTTGTCTATTTAAAGAACTCCCCTTTCCACGAACTCTGAGACCATCTACTGGAACAAGAAATAATGCATTTTAAAGAGGAGAGCTTCTCTCTCTCCTTATTCCCTTTTTTTCTCACTGATCTGAGCCGAAATCTATCTTAAATGATGACCCAACACCCTCACTTGAAATAATTAAACCTCGCTATCATAGTCACCACTACTGATCCAGATGAATGGTTGGGGGAGTTCATTGCATAGACGAACAGTAGCTCTTTAGACTGAGGCTGGAAAAAAACTGGTGTAAGCATCATTGTAAAGAAAGCAAAATTTTCAAGAAGCTGATAACGCACCATCGGGAAGGAATAATCACACCTTTGAAAAATTTACCGAGCATAATTATTTTGGAACAACTATCAAACGCTAAAGAAAATGACTGTTGAAATTCATTACCATTTGATGTAGGAAAACAAATGCTATTTTGGCTTTTTAAAAAAGATAACTAAGAACACCACTCCTTAGTAATAGAGCCAAAATCAGAAGGACCAGGAGTCTGCTATGGCAGCTAACTCTGTACATCGAAAACTGTCTGCAAATGTTTAAAAGAAATATACTGCGCAAAAATATTAGTACCGTCAAAGGAGAAAGAAACAGTTTGGGTGAAATTCTTACAATAATGAAATAATCTGTATAAACAAACAGACATTGCTAAAGCCACCTGTTTCATTCAGGCCATTACAACCGTACTAAGCTGCTGACCTCCAACTACCTAATACTGAAGAAAACATATTTTCTGCAATCATTATCACTTGCGTATTTGAACTGTTTGACGCTTATTATTAATTTATACTCCAATAGAATAAATTGACCAATAACAGCTGATCAATATCTGGTTCTCATATTTTAATACAGAGCAATAACAGCTTGCACTAAAAACTGCGAAGGACAAATATATGGTTGGTTGGTTCTAATGCCACTTGCCACACGGGCAAGCATGCTTGTTGAAACCGAGCAAATTTAAGGCAGAGTGTGCGATTCTTGTTTTTCCGTGGAGCCATCTATGGCCAAGAATTCGACTTATACCACACCATACGTCACACCTGTTTATAAGGCGGACCCATTCATACATCCATTCAGTCATCCACAGATCGTAATTTTGAAATGAATCAGAGAACGATCGATCTCCAATCCAGTACCCCCAGAGATATTGATTTGTTATGGGAACATGGAGGACTTTGCTACTCGACAGAATTTTAACGTGCATCAGTCACCAACTACACGTGGAGTCTTCGGTCGGCGGGGTCCGAACCCACAAATTCTCGATCCTGTGCCCAGCGCCCTATCGACCAGGCCATCCCGGCCTGGACAAATATAAATACTAGAAATCACATTATGTATAAAATTATTTCATTTGAGTTTACATTACCTATACATAATTTAGTATTAATACATATAATTTTGTAACATAATATAAAAATACTGCTTACATAATCTACATCATCATCACCCAACTATAACCAAGCACCTAATCCATTTTCAGGGCTCTATTTTCAAACAGCCACGGTTGAAATGACACTTAATTTTAACCCTGGTCAGATGACGTGGATAGGGCCTAAGCTGATACCCTTCTCTCCAAAGTTAAATGCCAAAACCAGCGAGAGAACTTTCAACCAAGACAAACTTATCGTGCAACTTGCTGCGTGAACACGCCGGTTGCGTTGTCGGCAGCCAGGATCGAACTCACTACCCCAGGATCTCCAACCAGCAGTACGAGTGGCGTTTTCACCAACCGTTCCATCGGAGTGCCCGTACATCTGAAGGACTTGGTTTATTAGGCCAACTTTATCCAAATTTAAGATTTTTACACTAAACTGTTATTTTTTTTAAAAAAATGCTGGCAAATAACTCATTTCGTTATTTTCGTATTCATCTGGATCATTGCTAGAATCTAGATCAATGCCAGCAGCAATGGTACTTTATGAGTTTCTAAATTTTCCACAAGATAGAAGAAGCAGAAAATGTTATTGCGTATGTAAAAATTTTAGTGTTTTTCACCAAAAATGCAGTTAATAATTAGAAAAAAATATTTATTCTTATAGTGCCTTTCTTATAATATGTTGACATTTTGTTTTTCTTTTTATAGTTCTTATATTAATGTTTTTTTATTTTAAAAATGTTACATTTAAAATTAATTTTTTTACTAGAATCTCATTAAAATGTTCTAATAAAACTGGGAGGCAAATTTTCATTGCATTTATGCAAAAACTTGATCTTGCCTAATTTGGGTGTGAGGATTTCATATCAGAAATTAGTAATTAAACCTACAGATTTTTTAAATGACATTTTTTGTCTATTTTTCCCAAAATATGCAAGTTTAAAAAAGATATATGTAACTGGGGATTATGTAAAAGTAGTGACAAACTTCTAGGGGAGTTAGTGCACATCATCAGAATTAAAATTGCATAGGAACACGGGAAATATCGTCATATGCAACCAAGGGCGCTTCCCTATTATTACCTGTTCAGAAGCGTATGAAGAAACAGTTCACAATAAGGAAGCTCTCCTAGCAGCTTATAACGACATTTACAGCATGGGCTTCTATGCAATTTTGATCCTGATGATGTGCAATAACTTCACTAGAAGTTTGTCGTAATATTTATGCTATCCCTGTTATATATATCGTTTTAAAACGTGTACATTTCGGCAAATAAATAGATCTTAAATGTCATTAAAAAACTGTGACTTGGAGAGAGAAGTCGATTGCAAATCAAAATTAGTGATTAAGAGAGTATATAAGATCTGTTTTAAAAATCTCATGCAACTGAAGATGAAAAAAAATTGTTCCTCGGTTTAATCATTACTTCTCTCAATAACTAGAACTTCTCTCAATAATTTATAACCATAATTGCCAAAGTTTAAGTTTTTTTTATTGCATCATTATTTTCAAACATTAACTTATCCTTTCAAATAAAACCTGTAATGATGCAGAAATAACGTATTTATTGCTTAAAGAGTAATACGAATATAATTTTGAATCTACCCTTACCAATTATTTTTAATTAAAAAATAAAATTTGAATCATAAACCGTTAACTTAAAATTAATAACAATACAAAACCAGTACAAAAGAAAACATTCTTGTGAGACAGCAATTAGTTTAATTGGAAAATACATCTTTTCGGTAAATTTATTTTCTCATCCGTTAGAATTTTTTTCGAGTCGTTAAAATGTATTTTTTACCATTATTGGTAAAAAACATTAAGAAAATGAAATGGCATTTATTTTCAATATCACTTACTTTTTTAGGTTTCATTACAGATAATTAGGAAACATGAAAAGGAAACATTTAAAGAAATTAGTTTGTGGATTGATATATTGGGCTCTTTCAAAGACGGGACAGTTTTTAAAATTAATTTTGTTACTCCTAATTGCTTTCTTTAGGTAACTGAAATACTGAACAAATTTAATGATTTGTGTCATGAAAACTCCCGATTATTATTTGCTTTAAATTTACGAATGCATGTCATAAATGCGACTCGTTTTTATCCTTTTTCACATTCCTGACTGAAACAACACTGACAAAAAAAAAGTAGATCAAAACTTCCAGAATATGGTAAAACTTACCAAGTTTCTGTCTCTACGAGAACACCAAAAAGCTCGGTAATTTTTACCAAAGCGTTTCTGAAGTAGTTTGAGTTAAGTTAGCATTAAAATAAAATTTCACAATATGGAATGAAATTAGGTAATCTTATCACGATGCTTGGCATAAAAGCCATTTCAGTTAAATTTAATTCTTAACTCTGTATTCTTAACTAAATGTGTGGTAATAAGAACTATTGCCTTAAAAATCTGAATTTCCAGTAAATCGTTAACGCATGAGCAGAAAAATTATCATATGAATGGTTTAAGTAATATGTATTTTGGAATATATTAAGAATTACATGTATTAAGAAAGATTATGAATTTCTTTTCTAGAAATGTCATTAGCATTCAGTAAGGTAATTTTGCCAGAATTTTTTTCTCTGTGTGGTATCAGCGTTTCAAAGCCATAATTTGATAATTTGTTACTAAAAAGAACGTAAAGAATTACCATTTGCCATTATTATAAAATGCAATCAGTTAGACAAGTAATTAAGATATTCTAATTTTCAGTTTCCAAATAAAATCCATTTTTTCACAATTCTGAAATATCTTAATTTAAATGACTAATTACAAATCTGCCACCATTATAACTCTTTAAAAACATTCTCTCAACATGCAGCAATTAAAATTGATTGGTTGGAAAGTAATATTTTAACTTTTCTAATTTTATGGTTGGACAAAAAAAAATCTTTACACTTCGTAACTTAGTTAAACATAAAATATCTATTTTTCTCTTAATATCAGATTGACATTATTTTTAATTGTTGACTACATTGACTAATATAAAGTATAATTACGCTCTCTATTATATACAAATGTCTTAGATTAGTCTTGATTATTAAAAATATTGCAAATTGATGGAATGGAGAGGGCGACTGGTTTAGGTGGTTTAATGTGGGCGGCTGGAATAATTTTGCTATGTATTACTCATACTTTTTCTAAATGTTTTTAAAATTTACAGAACTATTTTACATTTTCAAATGCAATGAGAACACACATAATTATGGAAAAGTAAATTTCCTACAAAGTTTTTTAATCAACACGATTTGAGATTTTCATCACTTTTTATAATTAAAAATAAAGTAAATGATCAATTTCATACCTTGTCCACACCAGTTCCTATAGTGCTTATACTATTTCCAGAATAGTCAATAAAAATTATATTTCTAGAATAAGTAATTCTAGAAAATTATATTTCTAGTCTATTTCCAGAATAAAAACAACTTTCTTAAAAAAATATAAAAAGCTTTCAACTATGTTTTTTATTTAAATAATCTGTTATGCAAATTATTTTTAGCGCTTTTGTTACATTATTTTTAAAAATAAAAAGTGAAGGTTTATATATATATATATATATATATATATATATATATATATATATATATATATATATATATATATATATATATATATATATATATATATATATATATATATATATATATATAAATATATATATATATATATATATATATATATATATATATATATATATATATATATATATATATATATATATATATAAACCTTCACTTTTTATTTTTAAAAATAATGTATACAAAATAATGCTTATTAAATATTTAGGACAAATTTATAAAAAAATCATCCTCATTAGCCCCATTCCATAGAAAAATGAATCAAAAAGCATCTTTATAAATATAGAAAATATCGAAAGAAATATTTTAAAATTTCATGTTTGCGTAAAAAAATAAAATTCAAAAACTGAAAATAACATTGCTTTTAACAAAATATTTTTATATTGATTGACAAAAAAAACTCTCATTCCAAGTTTTATTAGTTTGTATCTTTGCTTATCTAAGCATTTTTATATATCTACTTCTGTAGCATCCATACTTTTCTAAATTGTCCGACAAAGTACTACTTTACTTAAACAAAAATGTCCCTTCAGGCAAACAAATATTTATAAGTTTGCTCAATAGCTCCATATCTCGAAGCCAATCCAGAGGAGATGTCGACTCTAGCTTCTTTGTTTCAAGAGTTAGTTCTCGTAGATATCGGAATAAGTTTTCAAGTATTTTAAGACTTTCTTATTCTAATATTAAACAAAACTATACTTACGTACGAATACATAAAATGTACTTATCTGTACGAATACATAAAATTACATAATAAATTTTACTCATCTCAGATCTGATTGTTTAACAATTAAATATTATCTTTAAAAAGGGATAATTTATTTATTTTTATCCTTAAAAAATATTTCAGAGCGTCAGAAAATATCAGATATCAAACTAAATATTCAAGAATTCTAAGTATTCAAGTAGTTTAAGACGTTCTTATTCTAAAATTTAAAAAAAAAACTTTTTTGCGTAATTTCTGAAAGAAAACATAAAATTACATGGTAAATTTTACTCATCTCAGATCCGAATGTTTCAGAATTTTTTATATCTTTAAAGGGAAATCAACTGCTTACTTTTATTCTTAAGAAATAGTTTAGAACTTAAAAAAAAAACAAGTTTTGGAGTGAATTATTCAGTATAGAAGATTATGAAATTGCAATTTGCAGGTATATAATTGAAATAATTGTTTTGATTCATTATTAACACTCTTAGAAAATCAGATTCAATATTGAATCATAATATGACACTTTTAAAAATAATATTGTGCAAAACTGTTGCAGCCTAACAATTCAATATTTAATCATAATAGCAACATTTTGATCATCAATATTGCGAAAAGTTGCTGCTGCCTTATAGCCCAATACTGAATTTCTGCGGTCTTACAGTTCAATATTGAATCATGATCTCGATATTTTGATCAATAATATTGTGAAAAGTTGCTGAAGCCTTACAGTTCAACATTGATTCATTGTATCATAATATCAACACTTTGATCAATAATCTTGTGCAAAGTTACTGCTGCCTTACAGTTCAATATTTAAATGCTGCAGCCTTACAGTTTAGCTATGAATCATAATACCGATTCTTTGATCAATAATTGTGTGCAAAGATGGTACAACTTTAATAAAATTTCTGTACACTGCTGAATATCAAGTTGGATTATAATAACGTGCATCGAAGTTCAAGAAAGATCAGTTCGCCTGATAATTATAGCCATTGTAATTAAAACACAAATAATAGCACAAAAAATTTACTTACTATAGTTTCGGTTTTATTAGCAAAAACCTTTTTTAGTGTCGAAACTCAAAATAATTTTTTTTCTTTTTGATATTCAAGAAAATTCTTGATTATGAAACTGAAACTATAGTATACTGAAAAAAGTATGGTCAAAACTACCAGAATATAGTAATATCTACCATATTTCTGTCTCTATTTGAGCACTGAAGAGCACTGTAGTTTTTTACTGAAAAGTCTTATTAATGATTTTTGATAAAATTAACTATGTAATATTATTTTATTACCATGCTTTTTGGTAGTAACTTTGGTAACATTTAACTTGATGTTTTAAAACACAGTGTAAAATCCACTTGCTCGGCTAAATTTACTTTTCAGTTTTGTATTTTTAGAAATGTGTGTAATAAGAAGTAAAATTTTGAAAAGCAGAATTTTCAGTAAACATTTACATACTAACGGATAAATTGCCAAAAGAGGTTTAAATATCTCTGATTTCTGTTTTATTGCCAGAACTATGGGGGTTTTGTATCAGAAATGTCATTACCGTGCAAAGAGTACGGTAATTTAACCAGAATTTTTTTCTCAGTGTAATGTATAATTGGTTGAAGAACATAAACACACAAGCCAATGAATGAAAAACCTTAGATATATAATTTTTGGTCATCTTTTTACACGGATTGTAGTCTATATCCGTGAGAGCATCAATTCTACAAGCTTCATTTTTGTCCAGAAAATACCAAGCATTGACTATAAGCTTTAAGATTCTGTAAGTAAATGGAAGAGTAGTTTGATGGCTAATGTACCTTTCAAGCATGTCTCAAACATTTCGAATTAGACCGAAGACTAGTGTTTGGGAGGAAAGTTGTAAAGTGAAATCAATATTCATTGAATCATATTTGAACACTTCCGGCATTATTGTCCATGATGTATCTCCCATTCGGAACAAAAATGTGGCTTTACAGGATGCAGTTGATCCCCGAATATGTCTTGGTATTGTAAGGATTTTTGTTTACCCTCCAGAGAAACCAGAGCACTACTTCCGTACCAGCAGAACATCTCTCTCTCTCTCTCTCTCTCTCTCTCTAAGATACATCCACCGGGCCCTCTACGGAACGAACAAAGCAAGAAGGGGTCATGGCTTCCTGAGATTCTCTCTAATTTATTCTTCTTACATTGGTGCAACATTCGTTCTTTTAATCCATTTTTAATATTCAGGTGGTCCGGTGTCATTTTTCTTGACACAACTTCTAATGAATTCCGAAATCTGTGGCAGAAACGGGAGGTTTCTTCTCACCGACTACGTATTCCAAAAATCTGTTATTTTCTACGCATGGTTCGTGTCGTAATTGGTTTGGAAAAACCTTGTTTCAAGATTTTACTCAGCTAAGGTGCAGTAAAGTTCTTTTCTGCCATAGAATTCGTCGAAAAGGACACTAACCATGGCCTTAGTTCATTGCGACCAAACCACAGTAACGTCTTATAGACTATGACCTTGGGTTCTGTTACTAACTCTTAAAAATCATTTATATGGCTGCTTTTGAAAACCCAGTGAGTTCTGGCGTTTTCACAATCGTGTGGCTACTGCTAACAGTGGTAAAAATAAGGTCTTTTTCAAGTGGTGGAGGATCAGACATTAATTCCATTCTACAATGTTTATCCTAAAATTCACCCGCAGCGCCGTATTTATACTACAAGCATTCTGCTATGGTTTAAACTATAACATGTAATAAACAGATTTTGTCAAAAACAGATAACATGTCATGAGCATATCATGTCATAAACAGATTTTGCATATTTCGCCTTTAGCTAGCATTTGTTAAAAAATTTCGCAGTTTTCTAATTTAATGGTCAATGCGTCTGTACATTATCTGAATTACACTATTATGAAGCACTAAATTAATCTTATTTAAATAAAAAAAAGGCAATTTTAAGCATTTTGATTCGTTTTTTATTCTCCTTGGTTGAGGAAAACTGTATCAATAAAAAATGTCATTGCAAAAAGATATCCAGCATTCCCTATCGGTTTGCTATGCCATAAATTTACATCAAACAAAATGAATAATTCATTTTAAAACCTTAGTTCCTCTTCACTCTGCAATCTATTGCGTGTTTTATAAACTTGAAATTTATACCAAAGCATTATTTTCCTGAAGTAACCAAGACAGCCGTAAATATTGTTTTGCTTCTGTAACTATTTAAATCTGTTTTTATTTATAGCAATCATTGAAATGTATGTGCTATATATATATATATATATATATATTACAAAATAAATAAATACAAAAAAACACGAAGAAAATTAAGAAAAACAATAAGTTTCATATATTGCACATAAGCTGCAAGTAAATAGAACTCATAAAATATATTTCTTCATAAAATATATTCTTCATTTTGAACATATATAAAGTTAAGAGTTTAAAAGTAAATTATATATAATTAAAAAATATAGAGAAAACATGGAAAATAATAAAGCCTGATGAGAAGAAGAAGAAAAATTAATGAAATAAAATATTTTTAAAAAATATTTTTTAAAAAATATTTTTATCAATCTAAGCAAAATATATTATTACAATAGTGTGAGGAGCACTCAAAAAAAATAATAAAAAAAAATAATTATAAATAAAAATTGAAAAATGGAAGTAAAATAGAGCACATTAAGTAAAAAATATATCAAGTAAAAATCAAAAAATAAAATGTGTAATATATATATATATATATATATATATATATATATATATATATATATATATATATATATATATATATATATATATATATATATATATATATATATATATATATATATATATATATATATATATATATATATATATATATATATATATATATATATATATATATGGGTCATTCTCACGAAAACTGTCATTTTTCAATTCTTAAAATTCCAAAAAAGTAAAGTGAATAAAAAGCTCTGAAACTTTTTATATTAATAGAAATATGTAATGGCATTATAAAGAAAGTATATATCCTATAAAATAAACTTAATACTTAAATTAATTAATTTTTTAAATAATTAATTTATAATTAATTAATTTATAATAATTAATTAATTAATTTAATAAATAAATTAATTAATTTAATGAATTAATTTATTAATTTTTTAATTTATTTTTCAAATTAATTAATAAGTAAATTAATTATTTTCACTATTTAAAAAGTGAGGGAATGACACTAATAGTGAGGGAATGATATTTTATTTTAATACATGTTTTCATCTAAGTTACATCTACCTAAAGTTTGAAAATGATAACATACTAAGTATATCTAATATTTATTATAATTTACTCTTATATATTTAATAGTTTTTACAGGTTTGGGAAATAAAATTGGCTGGCACGATTGAACAAAAAAAAATTTAATAATATACTCATCTTGAATCATTCCCTCACTTCAGCGTCATTCCCTCACTTTATACACTAGTGAGGGAATGACGAATTCAATAAAATTTAAAAATAACAGTTAGGCCTAATTAATTTCTGAAGTCAATCACATGCAATTATATTCATACAAGAAAGCAACATATAATTATCCACTTTCTCGATGAAGTTGTATTTTATTTTACTCTAAAAAATGACATGAGGGAATGACAAATGTAAAAAATTTTACCTGGTTTGATTCATTCAAATTTATTCCACAGCAAGGCTTCTTTAAGTTGAAGATGGAAACATACTGCAATTTTGTCCTATGATGCCAGTTGTTAACTTCTGAAGTTTTTATTAAAATATTTTTATTCTAAGAAGATTGCAGGTGATAAGAACATTGTTGTGAGGAATGACGCGAAACACTGGGGACAAAGTTTAAAATAGTGCTGTGTTAATATTTGTATCAGAAATTAAATTTAAAATTGATTTTCTGAATTCTATATTTCAGTATTCTGAAATAAAAAACACGAATTTGTAAAAAAAAAAAAATTATTTCAGAAACAATTTTTTTCTTTTTTTAAATCAGCAGTGAGGAACAAGTGAGGGAATGACATATTGGTATATTTTAATTACCTAAAATAAATAAAAAATAAAAATTGATAATTTTATTTTTATTCTTTTGTTAGCTTGCATTCTGAAGGACACTTTACCTGAATTTTTTTTTTCGTAAGCTGTAAAACAAACATAAAATATACTGGGGACATGAAAAGGACTGCTTTTGTGAGAATGACCCATATATATATATATATATATATATATATATATATATATATATATATATATATATATATATATATATATATATATATATATATATATATATATATATATATATATATATATATATATATATATATATATATATATATATATATATATATATATATATATATATATATATATATATATATATATACATATATATATATATATATATATATATATATATATATATATTGTGGGGGAGGTTTGATCCTCCGTCCTTAGCCGCCAATATTCGTATAGTGGAATTCATGATTGTTCATTTAGGCCATTAATAAAAGTGAATGGATGAAACAAAGTGAAAGTCTCCAGGAAATTACCAATTATCAAAAATAAATCCCTTGAAGGGATCAAGGAAATATAACTTCCACATCAAGAAGTTTTTGTTAGCATTTTGTTACGATTTCATATTTTTTTAAACCGTTAGGATGACTGGGACAGGAGCCCCCTAAAGGGGACTCCTAGTCACCACAAATTTTGAATTCCAAGTGAATATAATTATTCCCAACGGACGTAGAAAGTATGGGTAGGAGATCCATAATTTGGCGATTTATCATAATATATCATAGCCAAAACAAAGCCAACTAGCATATCAACATGGGTTTAAAAAAACACCTTGGCGATCACGAGTCGCCAACAAATTTATGAGAATTATTACAACCATGCAACCGAAACATTTAGCCGTTGGAAATTTAGACTAAAAAAGTTATAAATGGATTTTTGTTTTCGATTAGAGGCGACAGTGAATTAATAAGTCTGCTTAGCAATGAAATAAAAAAAAAGTATCCGTTACATTGATCTAGAAGAGAAGAAATAAATATTTTATGTTCGTGTTCGTTTTGAAAGATTAAGTTTTTGATTTATTTTAAATGTATTAATAAAAAAAAAAGCTTAAGTAATGAAAGATATTTTAAAAGGATAGAAAATAAGTATGTAATGCCGATTGTGGCATCACATATATATATATATACATATATATATATATATATATATATATATATATATATATATATATATATATATATATATATATATATATATATATATATATATATATATATATATATATATATATATATATATATATATATATATATATATATATATATATATATATATATATATATATATATATATATATATATATATATATATATATATATATATATATATATATATTTATATCATAGTAATGTCCTAAAAAAATATCCTTGTTTTGGTTGCATTTTATTTCTGCACCACATGACATAAGTTTTTTTCGTTAAATAATCGCTTCTAAATATTACAAATAATTTTAAATGATTTTAAATTTTTAAAGCATTTTCCAATAAACCTTATATAAACGAGATTACGAATTTCCGTGATTTTATGGTTGAAGAGTAAATTATAAAAATTAAATGAAACTAAATATTCCTTCACGCAGAATCATCATGAGTTTCATTAAGTAATTATCATTAAAAGCCAACTTCTCTCAACAATTTCATGGGATCATTTAATTTCATCCCTACGAGAGTTTCTTCCCTTTTGGGACAATGATATGTTATCTTAATCGCATTATCTTGAAAAAGCTAGTTATCTACCCTCGAAAATGATATCCTTAACTAACTACTCCATTTATTTTGCTTTACAATTCATTATTTTCCAAGACAGAACACTATTTTTTATCTCAATTTAATTAATGATTAATCATCTACTATAAAAAAATATCTGTCAACGACTTTATTTTTTGCAGAAATCAAATTATCATTTAATAAAAAAGCTTAGTAAAACCATTAGGAAATATTCAGAAAAGTTTAGGAAGTGCAAAAAAGTCTCAGTTGATAGTCTTACAAATATTCTAAATATTTTTTCGAATTTTACCTACTAAAACTTTTTTGTTGACAATTGATCATTTCTTGGTTTTTATTTTTGAAATATTTTTGAGATATTATTTTTGAAATATTTCTGAGATGTTATTTTCAGGAATGTGATTTTTGAAATATTTTAGAAGTTCTATTTTTGAAATATTTCTTTTAATAAGTTTTTTAAAAAATGTCCAGTATTCTATCTCTTTAATATTTTTGAGAAATATTTCAAATATATCAGAAATATTTTAAAAGTGATTGCAGAAAAATGTATAATTTTGCTATTTATAGACAACATAAAAAGTTTCTGAGACTTTTCTGAAAATTTTTGGAAGATCAGCTGTGAAGAAAACATGAACTTACTTCACAAATATGAAAATAAAAATTATTTTGAATATTAATTTACATTTTGATGGCGATTTTTTAATTAAATGAAGTGTCACATAAAAAGCTTTAATTCCTCTTTCACAGTTACACTTGAAATCTCTGAAAATATTTTTTTCCATTTAAAAAAAAAATTTTGTTAACCAAACAAATTAATATTAAACTAGTTTAATTTTAAAAGTCGTTGAGAAAAGCTGATTCATAAATGGTTTAAATACAAATATTTATTATTATTTAATTACCCCATTTCCAATGAATTACCATCTTATCGCAACTTCCAATATATTACAATTTCCAACACATGCTATACATAGAACACTAATGGCATTAAATCAAATCTGCAATACATTTAAGTTTTATTGATGTTTTGTTATGATTAATGCACAGATTGATTGATGCACATGATTGATTTATCAAATTAATTGATTTTATCGAATTAATTGATTTAAGGCAATATCTTTTTATGTTCGTATTCTTGTAATTTGACTATTTGTCATCTCCTTCTAAAAATACTGAGGCGAACACAAAAAAAATTCACCTTCAGTTTTGAAAAACTAGTTGAGGAGAACTTTATAAGTAGAATTTACTTGAATATAATTCATCATCAGTCAGGATCAATGGTCGGAATTATTGCATTACAAGAATTGAAAGTCTATACTGAACTGCAGTCTAAACAGGAAGAAAAAAAGTTCTAGTAAAATTACCGTAAGGAATAGTAAAAAAAATTCTGCTAAAAAAACCGTAATTCGGGAAATAAAAACCAAATATATACTTAGTAGATTTACCGTTCTTGGTAGATTTACCGTTCAAATATAACGGTTAACAAGAAATTTTGGTTTTCAAAACTATAGTTCATACTACCACACATTAAGTTAAAAATACGCAACTGAAAAGTAAATTTAACAGCGTATATGTTTTTTATGCCGTGATGTAATGTATCATGATAAAATGACTAAATTTTACCACATTTACCAAATTTCATCACATATTGCAAAACTATATTACATTGTTAATTTTGCCAAAATCATTAACAAATCGCTTTAGTAAAAATTACCGAACTTTCTGTTGCTCCCCTTCAGCCAGAAATACGGTATACTATTCAACCGTATTCTGGTAGTTTTAATCATACTTTTTCTTTGTGTATTTTTTTCTTGTTTGTAGTGTAATACACTACTTTTTAAAAGAAGAGTTGTAGTGATTAATACGATACAAAAAAGATGAGTTTTTAGTGATTCCTTGCTTATAACGATAATTTAATGGAAAAAAAAGGTTCATACGTAATTAATTTTTCTAATCTAATTGCGATTGAAATTGTCTTCGATGTACTTGCCTTTTTTTTAGTTTAGCTAACTTAAATTTAAACACTTAACTAAAGCACAAATATTTTATTTGTGCTTTAGCACAATTTGTGATAAACACAAATATTAATTTTCCAGCATTTCTTGAAATAAATATTTACTTTCAAGAAATGTATAAAATGTTTAAGATTAAAAGAAATATTTTGTAACAAATAAATTGGTTCATTTATTATTCTAGACCATTATTTTTCCAATTTTTTCTTACAACATTACGTATTTTTTTTATTTTAATAATGATTGAATCCTGTTATAAAATTCTCAGTGTTCCGTAAAAAGTACCGGAACTCTGAGTACCGATATTTATTTGTCTCGAGTGATTCAGTGATTTTACGGTAATTATTACTGAAAGAAAATTACCGTAATCAGTTCTTTGTTCCATTTCCGTTCTTGTTCCGGTTAAAATGGATTCTATGGCAAAAAAGTACCGGCCCCCTAAGAGTCAGTACTTTCTAAATGTGAAAAGATTTACAATTTTATTATGTAATTTGCATTTTTATTGCTATGCCGAACGTTAACTTATCTATTTTTCAGTTGTTAAATCCGTGTAATATTACCTTGCACTTAACCGACCTTAAAACGGAAGAGTTTCTAAATTTATTAATATCAGTTTAAGCTCTGAATTCTCAATTGTTAACACTAAAGCATACTCTTATCATTTTAACATATCCATTAATTTCAGTAAAATCAAATAAATGCACCGATTAATGAAATTTTCGTTATTCCGTTAAACCATTAAAAGATTTTCAGTAAATTTTATTAAGAGGCGCAGTTTCTGAGAGATTTCTGAATCAATTTATCAATTTAGGTATTCAAATTTATCTTGATTAACAATTCTTCATTATTTCTAGAATTTTCTAAGGAATTTTATTAATTGCGTGTAATCGAATCAGGGATTAATTTAATCTGAAACAATGTAGTTGCCGGAGTACTTTAGTTTATACAATTCCAGCAACCAAGTAGTAAATTTAATTGCTTCTAGGATCTAATTCCATGCCTTTTTATCTTTCCTTCAAATTAAAATAATAGTCTTGAATTTAGACAAATTAATTCATTGCTTTACAACTAATCCCTCTTTACTATTGTAATTTCGTATCATAAAATGTGCTTAAAAGGAACTTTTAACACATTTTTAAAGGGGTTTCTGTTTATAAAAATACTTGTTAAAATTTTATATTCCTTAATTATTATCTATCTATTTAACTTTATTTTGCAAGCTAAATAAATCTTTTGTTACTTGACCAAAAACAATATTTTTATCAATGTAAATATATTCGTTCCAATTAAGTTCATCAGAAAAAGATAAGATAATAAGATTATCTTAAAACCCATCCAAATAACTTCCGAAATTTATAAATGTTAATTAACTTCTTATTTATCGGTATTAGGATTATTGTTATTTAATCTTTGTCATGCAAAAATGCGTCTAACAGATTTTCAACGATTACAAACTAAATTATCTTCTTTAATACTTTTCTCAATAAATAAAATTCATTAATATAATTGGTAATCTTTTTATATCACGAACTTTATTTGAGTGCAGAGTAAAAAAATATATTTTTAAAGATCCCCTCTATATCTGCCTTAAATATTAGAACGAAATTCGAAACCGTTAGATCGTTGCTAAATGTATTTATTTCATTAAAATTCGTTATGATTCCTCACACATTTTCTTCAGCGAACTTATTTGAATGCGAAAGGCTAAGTAAAAGAGAAACGCTTATTATTATTATCATTAGTAGTAGTAGTAGTAGTGGTGGTGGTAGTAGTAGTAGTAGTGGTGGTGGTAGTAGTAGTATTAGTGGTAGTAGTAGTGGTAGTGGTAATAGTAGTAGTAGTAGTAGTAGTAGTAGTAGTAGTAGTAGTAGTAGTAGTAGTAGTAGTAGTAGTAGTAGTAGTAGTAAGAAAAAGAGAACCATTTTGGCGATACATCAAAATGTAAAAACAATTAAATGAAACATGAGCTAAGAAAAAAACGTATGGTCAAAACTACCTGAATATGATAGTATTTACCATGTTCATGACTTTATGGGAACACCTGAAAGTTCAATAATTTTTAACAATCCCTGAGATGGATGTTCAATACGAATTCTGCAACCGGCTCATACCGATCACAATGCTGACGAAAAATATTCTCAGTGGTAGCCGAATACTAGATTAGAATCATCTTGCCATCAAGCTAACCGAGGGAGATTTTCGTGGTTTTCATCTCCGTGTAAGCGGGTTAGCTTCATCAAAAAGTCATCCACGAAGGCAAATTTCTCTCAATACTTGATCCAAAAGCTCCTTGTCTTTTGGATTGGGTTCAAAATTATAATTCTGCGGAGTTGAACATTAGTAGTTATTACCCAAAATTGAGTCAGCTGCTCAGCGGTGACTGTAAAATAAAATAAAATATTTTTACTGACTCGCTTTCGTAATGATTTTGGTAAAATTGCCAACAAAATATGGTTTTTTAATATTTATAAATATTTATCTATCAATTATATCTTAGAGATACCTTGTATTTTTCATTAAATGTGTGGTAATGAGAACTATAATGTTTGAAAACCAGAGTTTCCGGTAAACCGCTACCATATGAGAGGAAAAATTACTGAATTGATGGTTTAAATACGTCATATTTTGGCTTAATCTGCCAAAATTATAAGCTTTTTCACCAGAAGCGTCATTACCATACAGTACCGTATTTTTACCAGATTTTTTTTTTTTTTTTTGTCCATACGAAGTTAGAAATCTTTCATATTATGTCTTCTAATATGCAATTTTTAAAAGCATTCACAGCATATTTTCGGATGAATATACTTTTGAATCATAAAAAGAGAATACAAATTAAACACTCAGCCTAAAATTTAAGCAAGTAACCAATGGCGCATTTTAAAAAGAAGAAATATCTGCTACAAAGAAATTATATTTAGAATACTAGTTAATAGCAAATTTTCTTTCATCAGCTAATAGATAATTTTCGGCGGAACTATTGAACAATTAATTGATTTAAAAACGATTAACGTATGCATTTATAATAACAAAAGCAACTTAATTTAAAACTGTTAATTGTTAAACACAAAAATTCTGCATTAAGAACGTAAAAAAATATCAATTTGCTGTAAAAATGACCTATAGTTGATAGAATAATTTGATTGAAAAAATATCTAATTAGACCTTTCTTAAAAATTGCAATTCAAACGTATTACTTTACCATTATACTACTTTAAATGTGTATATGCTTTTGTGATGTACATTCACTTTATTTCTATATATTTTAATATTATCGTTTCAATGTTAAAGTAATTTGTTATTCTCATATGACGTACTTTAGAAAACATACTTCGAAAGTTTCATTTTGCATATATTTTAATTCATTGCATCTATTTTCCCTCGACTGATATACATTTTAATGGTAGCAGATGTTAGACTAACAATTTGAAGTATTATTTCTCTTCAAAAAATCTTTTGCATGGCAAAGAATTGTTCAGCCTAATTACCAACGAATTACCTACTTTTGCCAAAGTTAATCTTGAATCCTAGACTGTTATATTTTTAATTTGAGAATCGATTAAAAGCTATTGTCACGAATATCGTATGATTTCTTATTATGAAATATAATTTAATCTTAAAAACTATACAACTTTTTATAAAATAACCAGGATATTTAAATACAATACAACTTCAATTATAAAACCTTTAATTGCTTAAAATTTTTGAATCGATGAAGATACTATTTTTTTATGCATTTTTTTCCAAAACAATAAAAACAATCAATATATCTAATATAATAATCACATATCACCGATTTTAGAGAAAAATATTTCCTTTTTGTGAAAACAATTATAAGATTACATTGTTAAAAAATTTGTCACACTTTAAAATTAAAATTAAAAAAAAAAAATTTCTACATTTTGACCTTTAAAATATGCTGCAATTTAAATATGCCTTCCTATTGAATCACATAATATGGCAAGTTAATTTTTCTTTAATTATTAGAAGCAAGTGCAACTTAAAATTAAAGATGGTTAAATTTTACACCATACAAATATTGCCAAAAATTATTACGACATTATTATTAGAAATATTGATTTCACGATCCAAGTATAAACATATCTTTCTTAATAGCTTAAAATATTATAGAATTGCAATATTTGAAGATTGCACAGACAAAAATAAATTCTGGTAAAATTACCTTAATGCATGGTAATTAGTAGTGTAAAGTAATGACAGTTCTGGACAGACAAAATATACTGCATTTAAACAATTCATTGAATATTTTTTTCGTTTATAAGGAAACGATTTACAGGAAATTCTGACTTTGAAAATGATTGTTTGTAATACAACACATTCAGTAAAGCATTCAAAACAGAAAAGTGAATTTTATCGCTTAAAGGATTTTCCTACCATGCTCTTAGGCATCATGATAAAATTACCACATTTTACCACATTTTCCAAATTTTAACACTGTATTTTATCGTAAGCTGTAATAAGACTGTATTATTCATGAAAATCATTAACTATGCTCTTCTAAAATTTAACCAATCTCTTGATGCTTCCATAGAGCCAGAAACACAATAAATTTTTACCATATTCTGGAAGTTTCGACCATACTTTTTTTCTAAGTGTTGTTATGTTTCCGAAATTTCATCTCTTCATTGTTTCATGATTGCAAATTTTGAGGATAAAATGTCAAGCATTCCTCCTCAAGACTAATGCTTTTCGCTCTAAAATAATGAAATCAATGATTACTTTTCTTCGCATCATGTTAAGTTTACATCTGCCAAATAACTTCCTAGTCCAAAAATATTATTTTTTAAATTTTATGTTAAAACATGGTTTATCTGTGACAGATGAATTAATTACATAATAAAATTACAGACATTAATTACTTAATAAAATACATAAGTAAATTTAATCGAACAAATAGTTCATATTCCATGCTCAAAGGTATCATGATGATATCACGTAAATATATAAAGTATCATATTTATATAAAGTTTAATTATATACATATATATATATATATATATATATATATATATATATATATATATATATATATATATATATATATATATATATATATATATATATATATATATATATATATATATATATATATATATTACCATATTCTGGTAGTGTAGAACATATTTTTTTTTATCAGAATGCTATTCTGTCTTCTCTTTTCAATTAATTCAAATTTCAATTTGAAAAGTCCTACATTGCATGATATTTTTAAAGTTATTTAATTTCTGAACAATTCAGTTGAACCTTAATAAAAAAATAACCCTAATAAACAAAGTTTTAACAAAATTCGATTCATTATCGAAGAAATTCAATTTATATTCTAACAACAAAAGATTCCTTTCACTACGAATCTAATTCAGTTATTTAAAACTTAAATATTGCAAAGAAATAAAGAAATACCTTCAGTTCAATTCCTTGCACAAATAATTCATTGAAAACTGCAAAGATTGTTAATTCTTAATTTGTTACTAACTGTTTTACTTGTTTGTGACGCAATACAATAAGTTTTCTTAATTACACGGTAGTTTTTTTAAAAAAATTTCCATTCCTGCCTTCTTTAGATAAGTTTCAAAAACTGTATGAATGTTATAATTTTTGTTGTAAATTTATGAATGCTCTTAATATTCTTAACCCATTTTTATACTTTTAAACCTTTATATTTCTTTTCAAACACAGAATTTTATTATTATTATGCAAACAATAAAACCATCAAACGTGAAATTCCCGTTCAAAATAAAAATTAAAACATCAAAAAAATTCTATATATCAAACATAATTTTAAAAAAGCATTTTGTTATTTATAAAAAAAATTTTGAAACAATAGGGAACATTTTTTACTGATATAAGCACACCGGACAAAAAATTAGTCACCCCTAGAGAAATCATGAAAATTCTCATTTAATAACATGTAACACCACCTCTGGATTCGATAACCGCCTGTATTCAGTTAGAAAGTGAGTCCACAAGGTTTTGCTGGTACGTCGAATCCAGTTTAAGCTACTCGCTGAGGACTTGATCGCGCAAATCAACCAAATTACGAGAATGATGATTTCAGCGTTTTACCCGTTAATTCAACATGACACACAAATTTTCAATTGGGTTGAAGTCAGGTAATTTTGCAGGCCAGTCGATATGTAATTGAGTGTCTGAGCTTTCATAAAACCAGTCACATATTCTTCCAGCCCACAGAACTTTGCTGTTGTCATCCTGAAAAATAGGGGTATCGACAACACACTTTTCTTGAGGATGTTAACTGATAGGCAACATATAATCATCCAGAATGTTCAAATAAACATGTTAGTTCATGTTAGTGACCACCTCAGTGAGGGTTACGTAATCTATACTAAGCAAAACGCCCTCAAAACAGGACAGACCCTCCTTCGGCTTGAACCTGACCTTGCACACAGTCAGGATGAAATGTTTCATCTGCTCTTCGTTGCACTCGATGACGTGCGTCTTTAGAAGAAAAAAAACCAAAAACGTGATTCGTCAGACCATATTATATTCCGGCAGCCAGCAACAGTCCACGTTCGTTGATTTGTGGCCCACTGAAGTCGCACAACTTTATGCGCCTGTGTGAGCAATGGCCTCTTACGAGATATTCGACTCCAATTGTTTATTGCATGCAGCTCCCATCTCAATGTTCTTACACTAACATGTTGGGATGGACCTTCATTTACTAATTGAAGCAATTCCTGTCGGTTTTGGAAGCGATTTTGATTGACAAGTCGTGAAACACGTCTCCGGTCCCTCTCATACAGGCTCTTTTACTGACCACAATTCTGACGTCATCTTTCGTGACCACGTGTATTACACCACTGCTTGTAGACACGTTGAACAGTCCGCTTTGAAACACCAACAAATCCAGTAACTTCATTCACCGTATGACCATGGGCACGGTCTAAAACAATTGCTCCATTTTGCCACTCACCCATACACTTATCCATATTTACACACAATTTCAGCTTCAAACAAAAATATCTCACCGATTGCTACTTGCCTGTGATCGCGTTGAAGCAGCGCGCACGCATTTGGGCACGTCACTTGATCACTGCCCCATCTGACGAAACCTAACGATTCATCGGTGCTTGCGCACTGGGGTGACTAATTTTTTGTCCGGTGAGCTTAGTTTGGCTTATATCTGATGAGAACTTTTTTCGAAGATAGTGACTAGCCTATACTGTTAGAATTTTCAATCTAAAAAGTATAGTAAAATAACCGGCAGCAGTCTGTTAATTAAAGTTCACGGTAAAGAATATTTTTTACCTTTACGGTTTTGAAACAGTTAACAACCAGTATGGTTATGAAATCATGAATACAAAACTAAACTAAACAAGCCTGGTTTGAAAACCATAAAAAAAAGAAATTTAAGTGGACATTGGAGGTCGGCTTTTCGTTCAGTAATAGACATTGGAGAGTGCGGAACACGGAAAACTCTTCCTTTATTGAAGTCAATGCTAGGTGTTTGTTGGTGCCTACGCTAGGACTCGAACCCCCGTTCCGTCGACCGACAGATTAGCCCTCTCGGCTATGATATGTACAAAGCTGCAAGAAATTAAGTTGCGTCATTAGGTAGTTAGCTGGATAAAATTCACGCTATTTAACCTTATTAGGTGACAGCAGTTAATAAACAATTTTCCTCACAGTAAACACCTTGAATACCATCTTATTTATGGCTTTATTGACTGTTTAAATGTGATAAAATAACAATTAAATTATTACTTCCCCATTTTTTCCGGGAAATTTCAGAGGATGTACAAACTATTCCTATCATTTTAGAAAAGATTACGCTGGAGAGAAACATTTTTTTTTTCTGTTGCATGAAATTTTATTCAAGCTGAGAGATTTGAATATGATGAAATTCAGTTGAGAATATGAGATTTTTCTCATCTGAATTACATCTGAAAGTCAATTTTTTGTATAAAAGTACAAGTTTAAGCGAGTCATATATAACAGGTAATCACCTAAATGTTGCGACTCACTTCTAAAGATGTGACATCATCAGGATTTAAATTTTATTGAAACTCGCTAGGAGCAGTACCCTATTCTGATCCCTGTTTCTTTGTGCGCTTCAGAGAAACTCATAATAGGGGAAGCGTCCCTAGCAGCGTATAACGACTGTTCCAGGTTTGGGATCCTGCGCAATTTCAATCCTGTTGATCTTCCCTTTTCCCTCCGAAGTTTGACGCAACATTTAAGTGCTCCGCTGTTACATATAACGCCTTTAAACATGTAAATTTCGACAAAAAATAGACTAAAAATGACATTTCTAGAAAATCTGTAGCTTTGGAAACAAAACTAAATTCAGATTTGAAATCCCCTCACCCGATTTAACTAACATCAAGCATTTGTATAAATGCAACAGTAAAATTTGTTCCCCAGCGCGACAAATTATGCTTAAAAAAATATGTTGTTTTTGTAGCGAAACTTCATCAGTAATATCTCATATTAACATCCTGCGCAAAATAGCATAAATTAAACTTGAAATTAACAAAAATAGCATAAATTGTCATATTATAAGTATGAATGGAAACAAATTTATATTACATTACAAAATAAAATAAACTAACAATGAAAAAAAAGCTCTCACATTTATCAATAATTTAGAGCTGAAGTTTCCCTTGAAGTGTTCTCGAAACCACTTCTTTCAATTGAGGTCAATTTGTTTGCTCAATTGAATTAGCATCTGAAACGAGTATGCATTAATCAATTACTTTCGAACAATTGTTCCCTAACCTTTCGAGCTAGATTAGAACCAAAGCTAGAAAGAAGACTACTTAGAACCAAATAATGTAACTCCTAATTTAATAAGTGTTGTGTAAACTTATAGTACAGTAAAAAAATGGAATTTTTTCTTCAAAGTTTACTTATTATTGAAAAAGGATGTTTTAGAACAAAATTAATTTACTTGGTTTTCTTTTTTCGTGAATATAAATACCTAAATGCTATGAATAAAAACTGACTCTTAAAAATGCACTAATTGTATGATCAATTATCAGTTGAGCTATAACCAATAAAAATCTGCTGATAAGACAGACATTATAACATAAAAAATAGTAATAATAACATTGTTTTATAAAGATTATCGTTTAACTACTTAAGATCTTAAAATTAACTGTAACTTTATTTGTAAAGAACATCTCTAACTGCTTATGTTTTCTTTCCACCTTTATAGCTCCCCACTAGTGAACTTTCTTTTTGTTTTTACGTCATACGTAGTTTATAACACCATCATAAATAACTATTAATGCTCTATTTCTATCCTAGTAACTAGTTGCATGGAGGCTAAAGAAACAAAGGAAGCTTTCTTTTTTGCGTCAGATGCAGTATATAGTATCACTATAAATTACTATTGATGATTTTTTTTACCCAGCGACTCATCTGAATTCCAATGTACTAGAATGAGTTTTCTCACTTTGCTTTTGCATAAGACAATGTTTACAACACTATTTATATCATCACCCTGAGTACAAAAAATTACAAGTTTTATTTTGAGTTTTGCGTAGTGTATGTCCTATTTGTTTGTTGCTAAAACTGCACTTAAACAAATATACAGTTATCAACTAATTTTATTTTCAATTCTACTCGAATAAATTACACGAAAACTCCATTAAAATAATTCACATTTTGTTTAAAGATTATTAAAATAATTTTAAAAAATAGTTTTTCATGAAACTTACCAGAGAGCTAACGTAATATTTTATAAATATATTTTGCTTCTTTTCACTAATTAAATTAATATGATCCTTTCATAAATTTATGCATACCATAGTACATATGGGGATTTGTTTTAAATTTAATTTAATTTTTCTATAACATATGATAAATTTTGAAATTTTGAACTTCTCAATTTTTTAATTGAATTCTTTTTTACAATTTGAAGGAAAGATTTTTTTGATTGTTAAAAGTACTCGTTTGTATGAATTATCGATTTTTAGTTAAATATTTAAGCATTGTAGGACAAGAAAAAGCAAACAAAGAAGTAACTAAAACCAGTTTGTTTACCAGATGCAACTTGAAGGTGTTTCGAATAATCCTTTAAATTTCTTTCACCGATGAAGCAGGTTTTGGCGCTTGAAATGGTTTTTTACAAAAATTTCAATTATACAATAAGAGCAATGGATCACTTAAGTTCGAAAATTTTCAAACAGTTCTATCCACTCGTAAGAAATTCGATTATACTAGGAGGCTTCGCCCCCTGCTCGCTGGCGCTCGCCAACCCCGGAACTGCTTTCGCAGTTCATTTCGGATTGCTTCGCAATCCGATGCTCGCTTTGCTCGCTCATTGGATACGTTCTTAACGTCTAGCTTTTGTATACTTTTTTGAACACTGAAGTTCCGAAAACTTTTCACTGTAGAAAATTCTAAACCTGTGCATTTCAATATTAATTTAAAATTGAAAACAGTTGGCATATTTTTCTTAATCACACTATTCTAAATTTCAGCTGTTGAGAAAAGTAACTGTTGTAAGTTTTGTTTTAAAGTCTTTCCCACCAGAGGGCTAAAACCATGTGTTGTAAAACAATATGAAATAGTACTGAACGCCGGATGTAAAGCATCGGCTTCGATGAAGATAATTTTGTGAGAATTTTTTTGATAATTCGGTGAGAATTCACCCGATTAGACATATGATGCTCACTACGTGCTCTTGCGCGCCGAATCCTATCAATTAAAAATGAAAACTGTTGCCAACGCGTGAAAAGAAATATCATCTGTTTTATTGATACATGCGTACGTTTTAGCGTTTTATATAATATAGATTATGATTTTTAACTTACCTCAAAATTGTACTACAAGATGTACATTCATTACAAAATATTACTTTATGCAAAAATGTTAGAAATGTATATTTATAATAATATTCCAGTTTCAGTCTTAAAATATAATATGTAACTCTCTATACTGTACATATGTTTTAACATTGTGATATTTTTGTTTTTCATAATTATTGCAATCTAAATTATATTTGATCACTATAAAAATTGTATACTTAAGTTTCACGAAATTTTCTGCTTCTTTGACGGAACCGTTTCTTGGCATATACTCCGTGCGAACATTTCACCAAAGTGACAAAATTACTATCGCCACCTTTTTGAGGAAGCGAACTTCGTCAATAATGAAGAAATATTTCTTCCTTCTCTCAATAATAAAATAAATAAATAAACCTTGTAGCGTCTAATGTATTAAACTTTTCTAACCATCACCCTTTCTCTGGCACTATATAAGCTGGGTTAATGTCACCTTAATAGCACAAGAAAAATAAATAGAACAGAGAAATAAATCAGACCTACGCCCGGAGCGGGATTCGAAGAATCTTCTTGGTGCGAGGCCCACCCCTTGACCACCATAAAAGCCGATGGACTTATTTTGTCACTTTATATTCGATCGTTAAGTCTTCATCCCAGTTTTGTCATTCGAGTTACACAATGCGATGAGATTTCGAGTTAAGGAAACATTTTCGTTATATATTTGAGAGCTCCCATTTCGCCACAAATCACGTGATCTCTTATCTCAAATCAAAAAATTATCAAAATTAACGAAATATGCTTCATTTTTTTTTTACTAAATAACTTAGACTATATATGATTTCGAAAAACTATAGCATTTTCCGGATATTTTTAATTTTTAATAAGATTCAAAACAATTTTTAATAAGATTTAGAAGAAGAAAAATGAAAAGACACTGAATTAAAATATTCAATTTCAGGAAAGTGGTTTTCTCTCAAGAATACTAATTTTTTATTTGTAAGACATCCCTTGTTTATTTTAAAATTCAAGCATTCAAATAGATAATTCTTACATAGATTATTAACTGACTTATTTTAACTCTGTTACTGAATTAATTAGCACTTCCGCTCAAAAAATGTGGTTAAAAAGGCATTTTTTGAAAACAAACCTAGGTGTTATGCTGATAACATTCAGCTAAATTATGATTTTAGTATGTTTTTAATGACTAAAAATAGTTTAAAATTGAAAAACCTTGCAATGAACAAAAAAGTTAATTGAAAAATTTCATTACAAAACATATAATTATTTCGTACGTAGAATCATTTATTACCTCATGTAAGTTTAATATTTAATTTAAATACTTAAGAGTCTAAGTACACTGGTGGACAAAATTAAGAGATGGAAGACATTTTCCCAAATATCTCAAAAAATACTGAATATAAATAAATGAAATTTGGTATGGATATAGCTTATTCCATGATAATAAAGTATGCAAAACAAAAATGAAAGTGCCATCCACTGCCAAGACCGATTGCCAATAAATCCAATGTAGTCTGAACTTATAAATGACAATTAAAGTGAGGCTTGTACAGTGTGTGTTGCCTCTAGTATATGGTCACCCCTGACAAACAGACAGCATGCACAACGAGTATGCATGCTGTTAATAAAGGAGTTAAGGAGGACTTGTGGAAGACCCTCCCATTCTTCCACCAGAGCAATTTTTAACTCCAGAATGGTTCTGTGGGGAGGTTGGTGCATCGCAATAGCTCTCCCAAGAGCATCCCAAGCATGTTCAATAGGATTCAGGTCAGGGGATTTGGCTGGCCAATCCATTCGTTAAATATCCTCGCTTTCCAGATACTCATCAACCATGAGAGCCCGATGTGGTTGCGCATTGTCGTCCATAAAAATGAACTCAGGACCAACAGCGCCCCTGAAAAGACGCACATAGGGATCTAGGACCTCCTGCCTGTACCTCTTGGCATTCACGGAACCATTGTCAAACACATGGAGTGGTGTGCGGGTATCTTGCATGTGCGAATGAATGTGCGAAAATGCTTTCCATCTCTTAATTTTGTCCACCAGTGTATATATGATGCTTAACAAAATTTCCTGAAATAAAAAACATACTTATAAATCAAGAACATTAATTGTGTTTCCTCTTATTCTTAATAAAAATTTAATACATATTTATTTAAGAATAAGCCATATTTATTACCTCGCCACATTTATTATCCAGCCACATTTATTATCCAATCACATTTTTTACTCTTCTACATTTATTACCCCTCAACATCCATCACCCCGCCATGTTTATAACCCTTCCACATTTATTAATCTTCCACATTTGTTAACCCTCCACATTTGTTAACCTTTCAAAACATTAAATCAAAACATCTTTTAATTCCAGGAAAGAGTTCGATCTCAGATCACCAGTAAAGTTATGAAAAAAATAGTATTTTAAAATGCCATTTGTTGAAGGAATTCAATCCATCATAATTCATCAGCGAACTGAAAGCTGAATTTTATGAAGTATTAACAAATTTTAATCGTTATTACTTGTATACAATTTTGTTTGCATAAGTTCAATCTCTGATAAATCAATCTTAATAAGCAAGAACTAACTTCAAAGCACTTGATACTGTTTTTAAAAATAATATTTTTAATGTTTTTAATAATGCAATAAAGTCCCTTGAAGCTGGGTGCATATTAAAGCCAAGAGGGCCAATATATCACTCTCATGACCGACAGAACGGGGGATCGAATCCCAACATTAACATCACAATGTTTCCTTTATTCCTTTCAACACATGAAGAGTTTCCAGCCTATTGCACACCTCAATTTGTGACCCTGGACTATTAGAATATTATACTTTCATTCACACATAGATGGCAGCATCATGAAGCTGCTTAATACAAAAAAAAGTATAATATTCCCCTTCTCTTACTATAGATGAAACAATCAGATAAACTAATTAAACCACATTCCACGGTTTATTTGATCAAACACAACTCAACCCCAACTTAACTTCAATACACATTAACTAATGAAAAGCCTAGCTCCAATGTCCAGTTTAATTTCTTTTTTACGGTTTTGAAAGCATGCTAGTTGTAAACGGTTAAAAAAACTATAGCTTTGTATTCATCGTTTCTTACCAATATTAATTGTAAATGGCTCCTAAGCAATAAAGGTAAAGAAATGTTTTTCACCATAACCTTTACAGTCAATTGAATGGACAGACTGCTGCGGTTGTTATATCGTCAGTACATATTTTAAGATGAAACGGTAATGAGACTTATTAAAACTTGTTAATAGTTTGCCTTAACTCTAAATCAAAGCAAAAAAATTTGAAAGCATTTCATATTAAAAA
This sequence comes from Parasteatoda tepidariorum, assembly GCF_982258835.1. Lineage (NCBI taxonomy): Eukaryota > Metazoa > Arthropoda > Arachnida > Araneae > Theridiidae > Parasteatoda > Parasteatoda tepidariorum. The sequence goes on from NC_141763.1 coordinate 81,694,803, forward strand.
AGTAATAAATCCTTATCATAAGAAATAATGCATGTGATTGAAAACTACAATTAAAACTTGCATTATTAATAGGGGAACAGAACAGTTTTAACATAATTTTCCTTTTAAAAATGACAAATCACTTATATTAGTCCATTATGCCCGAAGCAATTTTTCATACCATTTTGAATAATTCGTATTTTAAATTAATTAATAGTGTAGCAATAATACTATTTATAGTTAAAAAAAATTTCCTTCATTATGAAGCATTAAACAGATAATTTAAAAAAGATTTTCTCTAAAAACAATTCTGCAGTTGTTAAGCTGCTTCAGATTTTGTTTTTGCTGAGAAATTATTTCATGTCGGTTTACTTTTACAAAAGAAATCGGAGCTATATCCAGTTAATATGCTAGATTTGATTTATTTGAATGGGTTTTTCACTTTAATCTCTATTAATATTTAATCATCTTGATTAAAATGTCTCATTTTTTAAAAACTTAATCGTGAAATGAAGGAAATTACATAATTTGGAACACATTATTGAAATCTGAAATGTAATGTAAAAATTTTTGTAACATTTTTCTAATGTAAATGAATTTTTAAACATGAAGTAAGCAAGCGTGGCTTGATTATCCAATTTTAATGAAAAATATTTTTCTAACGACTATAGAATCAATTTTTAATTTAAATTCTAAAATTTAAATATAATTTTAAGTCGAAATAACACAATAAAAAATTTCTATTTTATGAAAAATAATCGTTTTTCGGAATAATTTAAAACATAAAAATCTAAGTCTATACTTTTGATTACTCGCCCCTCTATAAGACACAACTTGAAATAAAAATTATTATTTCTTAAATTCAAATATATAGCTAACTTTTTTAGAAATTTTATTTGAAAGTTTTAATTCTAAAGCATCTGATCACTGGAAAACTGACTAATATAAAATTCTTAAGCCAACACAAATCAAAAACGTAATATTCGGAAATACTATTATAATGAATGAATAAAAAGTTCTGGTAAAATTACCGTCCAGTAACGTAAAGGTTTTTCAGTTAATAAAAAAACATATTTCTGGTATTAAAAAACCAAAATATATGATATTTAAACCAGTCATTTGGCAATTTTTCCATTCATATGGTAACGGTTTACTAGAAATTCATGTTTTTCAAATTATATTTATTATTACTCCGTATTCAGTAAAATATACAAAACTGAAAAATAAACTAAAACCGAATAAATGGTTTTCTGCCATGTCAGGTATCATGATAAAACTACCAAATTTTATCACATATTATAGAGCCATATTTTATAGCTAATTTTACCAAAATCATTATCAAAATGCTTCAGTAAAAATTTACGAGCTATTTGGTGTTCCCATTGAATCAGATGCACAGTAAACAGTTTTGAACCATAATTTTCTCTCAGTGTGATTTTTAATAATTATTGTATTTTTTTATTCTCATTCCAATGGTACGATAATTTTTTTTTCACACTTTAAATCAGAGTAAAATAATAAATTTTCAATATAAGATTAAATATTACTATTTCAAGTAAAAGATTTAAGTAAAACAATTATGTGTGTTAAGTTTTATTTTATTCTGTCCGGTGGTTTTTCCGAATCTTTACGTTAAATGCATAAAACAATGCAGTTTTGTGAAGAATTAACTAAATTTAAAATGCTAATTTTCTTATATTTTATAATCTGATTTTAATGATGAAAAACAATCAATTTATGTAAAACATTTTTAAACGTGTCCAGCATCTTAACATAAGATTAGATAATTCTTTTAAATGAAATTTTTATATGTGATTCAATCATCGAGTTTAGCAAACAGCAGGTAGGGACGTATGCAAATTTATTTTATGAATCGAAAAAATTGCTGATTCGAGAATTGATCTCATTTTTAACATTATTGTCTTCATTATTCAAATAAATATATGCATAAAATATATGAACAAAAAATCTTATTTTATATTGATCGCATAATTTTTTTAGCAAACATACTTACATAGAAACTGCCTGTATGAACATAATTAAAAACAAAATTAATTATTACTTAATAACGCTTTTGTAATTTAAACCAACTAGTCCTATTCTTTTTATAAACCAATTTATCTCATGCCATAGCTACACTAATTTATTTTATAACTAAGTATTTGAGTCATAGCTTCTGCAAATCATGATAAACTGAAAAAATAATTATTTAAAACATGATGTCTAAAATATTACTGACAGAAAAACTGTTATGTTTAGGAAGAAATAATACGAAGAATTCGCATGAAATTTCCTTTCAGAATTCCATATTTTAACTCAAAAATCTTCTGATAGATGGCAGATGAACCGCGTTAAGCTTCGATGTTATACAAATTACGTCCTCTAAATACGGAATGCGAGAGAACATTTATTTCAATGTGGTTTTCAGTCACTGAAATATTTCTAAAGTTATCAATTTAATTTTTGTTTGTTTTTCTTGGATTTACAAGTTTATCATTAGTAGCGCCATCTATCGAAAAATATTCGAACTAAAATAGCTACTTTATGAGGAGAAAAAAATTATGCTCTTGCACAGGAGTTTTCTGCAAGAATCATTTTAGAACTTAACCGTTTTCCTGTTATAAATTTTTAAATTACATCAGTCAAATTAAAATAAAAAACTTTGAAATACAGCATCGGCAATTTTTCGGCAACCTATACAATTCTTTTGGCTTAAACAGTTCAAGATAACCATTTAGAGTCAAAATTCACAAACATAAACTATGCTTCAGTTCAACACTATTAAGATAAATAATGCTGCTAGGATATAGTTTTCATACCTCAGTTTTTTAATTAATCTTTTGCAACCATACTCTTTTTATTTTCTTTATTATCAAGCAAACACAAATTATCCGTTAATACAAAATAGCAAAGAAAGAGTGTATAAGTTTCTATCGTAAAGTTTTTTGCGCGTGTTAGTATTCTACGCTCCTTTCATTTGTAAATTTGAAAATTTTATCCCGATTAAGCCCCAACTCCGGAATTTAATTAAATGCTATAAAATACAATTTAAAAATTAAGGCTCTTCGCTTGTCATTCTTATTTGACATTTCTGAAAAGAAACTTATTTTCAGATCTATGAAAAGTTTAAAAATCAACATACGAGAAGCTTATTGAAATGTTTTAATTAATTCTAAAATAATTCACTCTTAAAGAAATACCCTTACATTTTTCAGATTTTTAAAAAAATTGACTGAGATTTTTGACGATTGTAACTAAAATGCATTTCAATGAAATATTAATTAGAAATGGTGAAGAATTTGGCAAAATTCTTTTAAAAAATTTGTTTTTTTTAGAGGAGATGTGAGTAAAATAAGCATATATTATATGATACTGTGCTCTTGATATTAATGAGAAAGTATTTAATTCCTAATTCATTCTGAGAAACTCATTTTTGAGGGGGAAAAGAAGCACTTTACGAAGAAAGATTTTTTAAAAAATCTTTTTATTATTCATTTTCTTAGCAAAACATTTCAAATTATTGGTCTGAGAGAACTCAATTAATACTTATCTTACAATTAATAAATCTCTAAGGGCTTTCTTTCCAATCTCTCAAAACAATTTCATTTTCCGGTCAATTTAATTAAACTGCTTGAAGATCTGATTTCTTAAGATGAATATTTTTTATTGCTTACAGCATTGAATTTTGTTAACAGACTAAAGAGGTTTTAACACCAAATGAAAAAACCTTACTAACAAAGATAAATTTTCTTTAAAAGAAAATATTTATTTATTCCATTGCGAAGAAATTAAAATTTTCTCTGGTTTTTCTTTCTCAGAATTTCATTTTTTCTCCATCCGTGATTTTAACATACTTCAATGTTATGCTCTTTTTATTTGCAAAAAATTAATTAGCACGATGTTTTATAAAGGCCAACTTTAATATATCATTTTATGTATGAATAAGACCTATATTGCATAGATAGTTAAAAATTATTATTTTAGTGTAAAGGGAAAAAGCGTTATCAAATTCCAACGAAGCATTATTGATGTAAGTTAAAATATAGGAGGAATTAATATCTTCAAAAACCAGTTTTTTTGAAAATCAAGTAAATTTGTGATACCTAACGGTGAAAAAACAGCATCTCCGTGTCCCAATGGATAAATACTTCATTATTTAAAAATCGTATAAATCGCGATAATGCTTCGTCAGATATTGATCAGATCTTTCCTTTTCTTTCTTTCTCTATTCGGTAAAAGGGACAATGGACATTGAAAAAAAAATGGGCAATTTTTAATCGATCATTTACAAATATTAACTGAATATTGGTAGTATAAATAGAATCTTCGCGCAATGGTTTAGAAAAAAATTATGATTGGTTATAAAATTATAGCTGAAAGTATGGTTTTTAATTGCTGATAAATAAAAGTGCCTTGGGGCCGAATTTTAGTATTTTAAATTAAATTTTTAAAAAAAATAAAAACGTTGTTTATAGATATTTAAATAAGTTTAAGTGGTTGTGGTAACCGTATAAAAATATAACGTACCTAAGCATTAAACTCTTATTTTTTCATTCAAAATTGATAAACTTTGATAAGAACACTTCAATTATGCTTATTTAATTATGAAATATTTAATTAAGGTATTAAATTAACAACAGCATTCAAAATGAAATAAGACAGATCGAAGAGTACCTGAAAAACGCTTTATAAGAATAAAACAAGAATTGGTGCGCAAGGAACTTTTCGAAGTTGTGAGAATATTGAAAAATTCCATTACGAGAAAAAGCAACTTTGTCCACAAAAACTACGTTTTGATGACCTTTATAAATTCATGCTCTAATAACACTGTAAGGAAAACTCCGTTTTTAGCACGGTTTAATTCATGCGTAAGGAACTTTTTGCAAGTGTGAGAACATTGAAAAATTCCATTACAAGAAAAAGCAACTTTGTCAACATAAACTACGTATTGATGACCTTTATAAATTCATACTCTTATAACTTTGTAAGGAAAACTCCGTTTTTAACACGGTTTAATTCATGTGTAAGGAACTTTTTTCAAGTGTGAGAACATTGAAAAATTCCATTACGAGAAAAGCAACTTTGTCAACATAGACTACGTATTGATGACCTTTATAAATTCATACTCTTATAACTCTGTAAGGAAAACTCCGTTTTTAGCACGGTTTAATTCATGCGTAAGGAACTTTTTGCAAGTGTGAGAACATTGAAAAATTCCATTACAAGAAAAAGCAACTTTGTCAACATAAACTACGTACTGATGACCTTTATAAATTCATACTCTTATAACTTTGTAAAGAAAACTCCGTTTTTAACACGGTTTAATTCATGTGTAAGGAACCTTTTGCAAGTGTGAGAACATTGAAAAATTCCATTACAAGAAAAAGCAACTTTGTCAACAAAAACTGCGTATTGATGACCTTTATAAATTCATGCTCTTATAACTCTGTAAGGAAAACTCCCTTTTTAACACGGTTTAATTCATGCGTAAGGAACTTTTTGCAAGTGTGAGAACATTGAAAAATTTCATTAGAGGAAAAAGCAGCAACTTTGTCAATAAAAACTACGTATTGATGACCTTTATAAATTCATGCTCTTATAACTCTGTAAGGAAAACTCCCTTTTTAACACGGTTTAATTCATGCGTAAGGAACTTTTTGCAAGTGTGAGAACATTGAAAAATTCCATTACGAGAAAGAGCAACTTTGTCAACAAAAACTACGTATTGATGACCTTTATAAATTCATACTCTTATAACTCTGTAAGGAAAACTACGATTTTTACACTGTTTGTTGCATATAACTTACTAAAATGAGCATTTTTTTAATATTTTAAATGCCAAATAATGGGTTTTTTAACGAATTTTCTCATTCTGAATTTCCAGTGTTCCCCAAAGCATTAATTTGCGATCACTCGAGCGCATATTTTCTTACGCCATTTTTTTTATCTAAACATTCTCTAATATATTAAGAGCTGTCATTGCAAAGCAACTTTTACGCCGACTTACAAGATTTTCTCATAATTAATGCAATTGTGTTTAAACTCTGTAACAAAAGAGATTGCTAAATCAAATTACACCCAGATATTACAGAAATTTAAATAATTGAAAATAACTTCGGAACACAGTAGGGTCCAGTGATTTTGATAACATAAACCGATTGGCAGCATTAACCGATTGATAACATTAACCGATTTTATTCTATTTTTGAACAAGCGTTGAACAGCCAACCCAATAATTGAGTTCATAACCGTAGCCTTGTAATTTTGAACCCAATCCAAAAGACAAGGGAACTCAAGTAGTGGGAGAAATCTGCTTTTGTGGAAGACTTTTTTAATGGAACTAACCCGCATTTGCGTTACATGGAGAGGAAACCACGAAAACCTCACATGGTTAGTCTGACGGCAAGGGGACTCTTACCCATGATCCGTCTACCACGGAAGATATTTTTGCGTTAGCATTGTGGTCGGTGGAAGCCGGGTGTGGAATTCGAATCAATCAGCCATTGCCGGGATTCGAACCCAGTTCACCTAATTGGAAAGTGAGTGCTCTATCCCCTGTGCCACCACGACTCTAGACGTGCTTTAACATATTATTCTTAGGTATTTATTTCAATAGAAACGTATTAATATTAGTTTTAATGTGGCATATGGAAATGTAAAAAATATATATATTTCCCTGGTCGGTGCAATCCGGATGCGGAATTCGTATCGACCAGCCATAGCTAGGATTTGAACCCAGGCCACCTCATTGGGAAGCGAGTGCTCTATCCACAGCTCCAATATGGCTCTAACCGATTGATGGCAATAAAAGAATTAATTTGCCAATGTGAGTTAAACAAAAACTGACTTTAATGCTGCAAAATTTTGTCCTATATATATTTAAATACATTCCTTCAAAATATAAAAAATTTATATAATTATACATACAATTAAATGCAAATTCAATTAAATTTCATGCATTTTTTAACATATGTACACAATAATACACAAACATTATTCTCAAAACTCTTCAATAACAGTTTTAGCTTTAAAATTGAATGCATTTATAGTATTATAGGTTTAAAATTTAATACATTTATAGCATTATAGCTTTGAAATTTAATACATACTTATTTTACTATCTTACGCATGTTTATTTAAAGATTTAGTAAATGCAGTTTTAGAATTGAATAAGCATTTTTTTTTTCATTTTAGTTCAAAACTTAAAGTGTATCAAAGAAACAAAATCGACAAGAAACGTTTTTGGTCATATTTCGTTGTGATAATGAAAGCTTTATCGACATAACTCAGTAAATATTTCATGTGACCAAAGTAAAATACGAATCTGTCAGAGTACCCAAAATTTCAAACGCTTCAAAATTTTAACACATTAATTAAATTCACCTCTCAAAATGTCTGCAATATACAGAAAGAAAAATATTAGCTATAAAAAATTTATAAAAATTACTATTGTATTGAAGATTAAAAATCTATTTAATTAGGTTAAAATTGCAATAAAATATCTAGATTAAATTTGTATTTAAACTAAATTAGTTTAACCAGATTAAAAATGTATTAAAATCTTGAACGATTAAATTACATTCCAAATTAAAATTTCGTGTGATTATATCTCACTCGCATTTAAAATATAAATTAATTCATTATTATTGCTGGTTAAAATGTCACGTGATTAAATCCCATTTCAGATTGAAACTTAAGCTGATTAAATTTCACTCCCGGTTTGAATTCATTCTGATTGAATCTCATTCCAGATTAACATTTTATACGATTAAAACTCATTTTGAATTGAAATTTAATTTGATCTAATTTCTTCTTGTTACAGAAATCGTTTAAAATAAACAAGCGCTGAAGAGAAATTCTAAAGCGATCATCTCAAAAAGTCTTATTTTTATAAATGAACGCATCCAACACATGGATAATATAATTTACAGATTGTTCCCTAAAGAACACCTTTAATAAGAATTAATAAAATCTGTCAGAAATTATATACATTATGGAGCACAAATTAATATTAAAAGCATGAAAAGATTAAATTATTTTGTGGACAAATCATTAACGAAAAGGGTGAAATTAAAAACCTCAATCCGTTTAAATGTTAGAAGTGGGGGGAAATGATTATCAGAAGCATCTTTAAATCTGGTTGGTTGGTTCTAATGCCACTTTCCACACGGGCAAGCCTGCTTAGTAAAACCGAGCAAATTTAAGGCACAGTGTGCGATTCTTGTTTTTCAGTGGCGCCACCTGTGACCAAGAATTTGACTTCGCCACATCATACGTCACACCTGTTCATTAGACGGACCCATTCATACATCCATTCATTCATCCACAGATCGTAATTTTGACCTGAATCAGAGAACGATCGATCTCCAATCCAGTACCCCCAGAGGTATTGATTTGTTACGGGAACATTGAGGACTTTTGCGACTCGACAGATTTAACGTGCATCAGTCACTTTACTACACGGAGAGTCTTTGGCCAGCGGGGTTCAAACCCACGAACTCTCGGACATGGGCCCAGCGCCCTACCGACTAGGCTATCCCGCCCATACACATCTTTAAAATTAATCCCGCAATAAAAAATGTGACATCTTTAATCCTATATGTCTCGATACTAACTCGTCATTTTTGGACGTTTTTTTCTACATTAATTATTAATTTATGATTAATGATTATTGCGTATGCTTTTTTAATTCCATTTCGAGAAAAATTTTAAAAGTGTATGTTAAGAATAGGGATCACGAAACACCTTGTATAAAAGATGTTTTGAAATGGATCGACGTATTTTAAATTGACTTTAAAATAGTTAATAAAATTAATGATGTAACATTAAATGCTTGTGTTGTTGATAATATAAGACTCTCTTTGTACACATTTGAAAGTTACAGACTTGATAACTCCTTCAACTCTTAGCCTGCGTATCTAAAAATTCAACAGTTACTATGTAATTGTTGAAGTTTCCTCTCTTACAAAAAAAGTATTTTTAAAACTACCAGAATGTGGTAAATTTTGCAGTGCTTCTTGTCTTATAGGACGTCAAAAAGCTCGGTAAATTTTACTGAAGCACTTTGGTAATGATTTCAGTAAAATTAACAATAAAATATGTTCTTATTGAATGTGATAAAAATTAGTAAATTGGTAATTTTATCATGACTACTTCACCCATTTATTCGGTTAAATTTCTTTTCAGTTTTGAATTGTTTGCTGAATGTTAGGTAATATGAACTATAATTATGAAAACTAAAAATTCTATTTAACCGTTACCATATAAATAGGAAGATTACAAGATTATGGTTTAAATAACATATGTAACTTAGTTCTATTCACCAAAATTACGGTTTATTTTTACAAGATACATCATTATCATGCAGTACAGTAGTTCTACCAGATTTTTTTTCAGTGTAATGAGTCGGGTATGCTAAAACCGTATTTTGTCTTTTAAGAAAATGTTTCCAAATAATTATAAAAAATGGCAATAGGCATTTCTTTAAAAATTAAAGAAAAAACATTTTCTCAGTGAAAAATTTCCTAATTGTAAAAACAATCCATTTAATTCATAAATATCTTTCCTCCTATTGATTTAATTAAAAAAGCACACCATGCTCAGATTTTTGAAAGTTGAAAACATAATTTTTATTTAGTTTATGTATTTAATTTTTAACTTCACTTTTGTAAAATGCAAATCCATTTTTTAAAAAAAATGTATCTTTATTTCTAAAAAAACATTTTTATGTCAGATTTTATAAGTTAATTTATCTTCTGAACTAATTAATTATTATATCTTAATAGAGCAACACAAATCAGGAAATGACCCCTTATTACGTCTAAATCTTATCATTACCGGTGAAAAGTTATTGAGTATATAAGATTTTAATGCACTGCAGAGGGTGCGGCAGTGCTTAGTGTTACACTCAAAATTTTAAAACTAATTTTAACGTGTTTCTTTTTGAATGTCTGAAGACACACAATTTCCTTAAGCTCATTTTAGTATTCGAGGACATTTGTCTTTAAGCATTAATATTTCTGGAATCAAATATTTCAAATAAAGCGAGAGCTTATTTGAAATTCTTTGAACATATATTAACTCTTTCTTTTGAATTACTGACATGAAAGTTTCGAATATAAATTAAATTTTAATAAATTTGAGAGTGCGCAAATAAATTAGGTATTCCTACTCTACGAAATCATGTCAACTTTCATCTCTCATTAATATTAATGGCTCGGGTACCAAGTTTTCAAAGATTACTTCAAAACTCAAAATTTCATTCGAATGATGTCTAGCTACGTTTTCAGAAATATCACCAGTTTTGCATTATAAAATATAACTCTTTGGCGAATTTAAGTTACGCCATTTCCGTCCACTCTTTCGCCTACTTTTCAGTTCATGGTTAGATCCTATTGTGAATAATTCGAATATAACTTTTGATTACCATTAGTTTCTCTTTTTGTGAGTGAAAATATACTTCTATAGTAAAGTTTCGGTTCCTTGGGACCGTATAATTGTTGACACATCCACTAGGGATATATTGTTATACTAGCTTCTAATTATGAAATAAGCTGTTATTTGTCATAACCCATATGTCGTATGTCATGTTATTTGTCAAATATTAAAAAAAAATACCAATTTTGACGAACGACGAAGTTCGTCAAAATTGGTTCTTTTTTATCCTTGTTGGTATTTGTCGTAAATCGGAGCAGTATAGTTTCTTAAAACTTCCAATTCAAATTCCGAAATTTGACGAAAGATTTGAAGACTGGTTCATTTAAAAAAAAACACATTTGATTGATTCACAATAGAATCTAACCACGAACTGATGAATAAACGAATGGGTTGTCGTCAATGACGTGATTTAAATTTGCTAAGGCGTCAACCATATGCATACTAAAAATATATTATGGAAAACATTTAAACTTTCATATGTTGAGTGAATTAAAAAAAAAGCAGAATTCTGGCTAATAAAACCATTATATACGGTAATCATTTGGTTTGGCATTTTTCATTTCATTTTTCCTTTTTCCCTTCATTTATCAATTCATTTGGCATTTTTCCCTTTCATAAGATAACGGTTTACTAGAAATTTCATTTTTCAAAATTACACTTTTAACTACCACACATTTAGTGAAAAATGCAAAACTGAAAATTAACTGAAGCTAGGCTCAAGTGTATCAAGATAAAATTTTCAAATTTTACCACATTTTCCAAACTTTATCGCGTATTATAAGACCATATGTTATTGTTCATTGTATCAAAATCAATACTAAAACGCTTCGGTAAAAATTACCAAGATTTTTGGTGCTCTCATAGTGCCAGAAGATGGTAAATTTTACCATATTCTGGTAATTTTGACCATATTTTTTTCTTATTGTTGACTTAACCATTTGATTCAAAATTGTTGAGCTACAAAAATAAATCAGTAAAAGTGTACAAGAGTCTGCTTGAAATCATTTCTCAAGAATCTTCTGTGATATTACAACGCATTAAAAACTGAAATTGTATGTAAAAATTCATAAAAATGTTCCCAAGTGTCTCAATAATTTAACCGAAAATTTTTAAGTAAAACTTTGTAAGCTCTGTACTTGTTAGTATGTAAACTCTGTTACAATCGAGGGGCATTTAAGTACGATTCGAAAAAGTGCAATCCGATTTAACACCCAGCTTCTAGCACAGAAACTCATACCTCGGCCAAAGCCGTGGCAGGAGAAGAATCTACCCACCACACAGTCTGGGTGATATTTTACTTATGAAATAAACAATAGTATACAGAAACATCAGAAATAAAGTCATGACAGAGAAATGAACAATGAAATCTTGCTATTTTCGGTAGCTCTGTTCGTTCAGTTATATGTTTTTGAACAAGAATTTGCATAATTTAGCAAAGTGTTTCGCTTTTCTCTCCGTATTTTTGCAGATTTTTTTGCTGATGACTTTTATGGAGAGGACATTCTCAAACAATAGTACCATCTAGCTTTTAGAAACAAGCAGTATACTATTTTGATTCCTATTTATATTTCTTTGAAATTATAAAAAAAATACTTGTGCACTGAGAGAAAAAGTGTGGTCAGAACTATGAGAATATTTGAGATTTACAGTATGGGAATGCCAAAAAGCGCAATAATTTTTTTCCGAAACGCTTTTCTAATGATTTTGATAAAACTAGCAAAAACATATCGTTTTATATGTGATATATGTGATTATAAGTGATAAAAAAAAATTTATCGTGATACCTGAAACTATTTATTCCGCTAAATTAGCTTTTCTTTCTCGTATTTTTAATTACATTTGCAGTAATAAGAACTATAATTATGAAGACCAGAATTTCAGATAAATCGTTACCATATGAACTAAAAAATTACCAAATGACTGTCTTAATTACCGCATATTTTGGTTTCATTAACCAGAATTATGGGGATTTTTTTCATTTGAAATGTTTTTTTCTCCGTGTCAAAATCATTTCTTTGTTTTTTATCCTTGATTAATTTTTTTTTTTTTTTATATATTTCATATTGCATTGCTGACAAAATGGCTAATTAAAGTTATGAATATTGTATTGAGGGATCATAACAAGAACCATGGTATTATGCTTAATAATTAGTTGCTACCAGCTTTAAAGAAATCGAAATCAACTTATAATATTTTCGTATATACTTCATGCATAAAAACTTAAACTCTTTTAATGCTATATTGATATCGATAAGCAGTATTTCTCATAGTATTGCGTAAAAGTTTTCAAGTGATTATTTGCTTCGTAAAAACTATATTAACTATTGTTTTCTATAACTCTGTTTATGAGACCTGATTTTATTTGAAATTTCTTTGTTTTGTGACATAGTTATGAATTACAAAATTATGAACTCCCAATTTTAGTTTTCACTTACACAAAGAGACAAATATCTTTTTAAGAAATAATGTTGGAAGGTATTTTAATATAATACTTATAAACTGTAATTAACATTATTATTACTGTTTCAAAATTCAATATTTTTGTATTATTGTTTTAAAACTTGAAATTATACATTATTATTACTTGTTTCAAAGTTCAATATTTTGTTTTTATTGAAAAAAAGGAAGTTAAAATAGCTATGAATTGTAATACTTCTGAAGCGGAGAAATTTTATCAATAGGTAAAATTTTCAAACTAAGCTAATTTTTATTATGTAACTAGTTTTTGTACAAATTTTCATTATGTTTTCAATCAATTAATCACATATTCAAATACCACAAAAGAATGCAAATCACTATTCGTTACTTCCCCAGTTTTTTTGTATAAGAACTTTACATTTGCAAATTTTCCTACATATATGTTAGATCACGCTGAATTTATATTTAAAAAAAATATCTTCCAAACTGCTTTTGAAGTCACTGGCAAATTTGGATTTATGAAGATAGTGCTGCGAATTTATTTCGTATATTCTGATATACAGTATTTATGGGACGATTTAATAATTTTAATAAATTTACAAATTACAAATAAATGGCTTTAAATATATAAATGAAAATAACAATTTGCTGTAACTATTTACCAATTTAAAAATCAAACACAGAAAATTACTACTTTTTTTTAGTTTTTATTATTGTTTCTAGCTTTACCGCATATTAAGAATAAACAAATTTAATTTTTCCATAACATGAGCCGAAAATTCAGCAATATTCTTAAGTCGTGAACAAACATATTAAAATATGCATTTATTTAAAATATTTTAAAATTCCGTTTTCGAAATCTATTTTAACTATTTATTAAATAATTACATGCGAAAGAAATCGATGACTTTTCCAAAATATACAATAATTTTAGATGCATTATCATTTATTTTAGAGAAATTATTTTTTTACTTCTGAAATACGAAGCATTTTTTAATTTAAAGTTAATTGTTTGAAAGAAAATAAATATTATTTAATATTTCTTGAATTCTAAAACCACAATTTTCAATAGAGATTAACGATAACAGATGGCAGCATTTAAAAAGAATGTCTTAGAGTGCTGAAGAACGTAATAAGTTATGGGGAAAATTTTGTTTTTGAAATTTAGGCATAAATATGATTGATATTATTCGGTTAGAATGTTTTAATACATTTAATTTTTAATTAAATAAAATATCCAACATCACCATTCAACATAAAAAAAAACTTTTTTAACTGAAAATCGAATTACAAGCTATCAATACATTTTTATTCGTAAAATTTGAGAATAATTTCGTATTATCAAAATCACTAATAAAATTTTTATTTTCTAACATAGTTCTCAATTTTTTGTGTACACAATTACGGAATAATATAATTTTAAAAAAACATTTGAAAAAAGAACAATTTTTCTATGGTTTTGAGCCAAAAAGAGAAAAATAAAGTATGCCATTAGCAAATCGAGTTATTGTAGTTTCAGTTAATTTTCCAAATATCATGTTCATTTTATGCAAATTTTATTTAAAAATGTTTTACCAGAATTTTTTTTTAATTTTTTTGAAAAACGTAGATCAAAAGTCGATGGTTTATTTGATGTTATAACTGTTTTTCGAAAACCGCTGATTTTTCATTTACTTTCTTCTTTTCGTTCAGAAACATAGAAATGTTGCTTTTTTTTATTTCCTTTCAATTATTTCCTTTCAATTATTTTATTTCATACCTTTTCGTTTTAGGATCAGTTGCGTCTTTTGAAAATAATACGCTTTGTTTTTTTTTTTTCCTAATATTTTCTCATGTTCGTAAATTTGATTTTGATAGTAAACCTCGATTTAGGAGCAAATGTATTTGTATAGAGTGCAATTACCGCGAATAACTTTAATAAATCAACTTATCTACTCTGTTATTAATTTAGTAGATAGAAACTAAAGATAATTTTAGAAGAGATAAGTATTAGAAGAGAAATTTAATTTTCAAGTAAATCAGAATATTAATTAAGCAACGATACAAAAAGCAATTAATCCTAACAATTAATACTCGCTTGGTGCAAATTTTAAGTGCGCAAAGTTCAAAGTCGGTGTTGGATTCGAAAATTTCAACTACAGTCTAAAGAATTTTGATCAACACTTCAAAATTATGTCCAAAAACTGAAAGACACTTTGAGCTAACGTATTGTCAAAACTACCAGAATATGGCAAAATTCACCACGTTTTTTGGCTCAATAGGAACACCAAAGGTTCGGAAATTTTTGGTAATGATTTTGGTAAAACTAACAATAAATATAATTTTTTAATATGTGATAAAATTCGGTAAATGTAGTAAAGTTTTGTAATTTTATTATGATACCTTAGAGCCTTATACGGTTACCAAATACCTTATACCATTTATACGGTTACATTTACTGTTCTGTTTTGTATTTTTTACTAAATGTGTGATAATAATAACTATAATTTCAGAAACCAGAATTTCCAGCGAACCATTATCAAATGACTGGTTTGAATACTCAGATTTTCTTAGGTTTTTATAATATTTAGGTTTTCCTTACCAAAATTATGTTTTTTTAGAAGAAATGTAATTATACCATATAATACGATAATTTTAGATGAATTTTTTTTTCTCCGTGCAGATACAGACACAGTTAACAAAGCTAAGATATTTCAATTTTTTATATTTATTACGCTTCTCTGAGATTTTGCAATCTATACCAGGGGTGGCCAACCTGTGGCTCGCGAGCCACATGCGGCTCTTTGAAGGATTATTTGTGGCTCTCGATAAATGTGCCAGAGTTCCCTTTTCATGTTCGTGCTATTACATTTCAAAAAATTATTATCGTTACGTATGTGTTTCAAAATGTCTTTTAAATTGCAGAGAACAAATATGAAAGACTAAGTGCAGCGTAGTTCAATTCAAGGTTTTCCATTTCCAATATAATTATGACACAAAAAACATCTGGAAAATTAGAATTAACAGAGATGCAAGAAGATCAAGCTCTACAATTAAAATATAAGTCGACGTCGATTACTGAATTTTGGAAATTTGTACCAGAATCGAAGTATCCTGAATTAAAAAAGGCTGCTTGTCTAATTATTTCAATATTCGGAACAACGTACTAATGTGAATCATTTTATTCCACTTTAAAATTCGTTAAATCCAAACACCGATCAGTATTAACCCTTTCGGGCCGATTGTCACAAATACGTGCCAGCATGAAACCATATCAATCAGGTTAAAAAGATAAAACTGGTAATCAAAGTAATTCTTTAGCAGTTTATTTGTGGGCGCAGTTATAATTATTTTATTTATTTAATTCACCATTACTTTGTTCAAAATAAAACTATTTAGCAATACTTTGAATTAATATTGATTATATATATATGGTTAAACTAACAATAATTAAAGTAAAAGCAAAGTAAGTCTGTCAAATTAGCAACGACTACATTTAAATTACCGTTTTTTATTTAATTACAACTTGATTCTGATTTTGTACGAATGCTTTTCTGAATCAACCGTCCCCAAGGAGTTAACAAACCAGCATCTCAAAGAATTACTGAGAAGTGCTATCACCAATTATTCAACAAATTTTAAAGAATTATCAAAAGAAGTAAATTAAATGCGTTTAATTTTTAATATTCAATACACATATTTTGCACTTTTACTTATATATTTTCAATTAATATAATTTATGTAAAAAAAATTTTAAATACCTTTTTGCATACCTTTTAAATACGTATTTAATTGCGGTTCGCGAAAAATTTCAAATTTTGAAAAATTTCTCGACTGTCAAGGAGCTTGGCCACCCCTGATATTTACACTTCACAAAACGCTTTTTTCAAAGATCATCCGATTAAAATAAAGATTAAGTGTAATTAATACCATTTGGCATGATACTGTTATTCAAGGCAGATCAATCATAGTCAAAATTTACAACACTCAAGCATTTTTCTCCTTACTTATCCCGTTCTGTGTTAATATCAAAATATCTGTTACTACAGTACCTTCAGTACTATATATATAAATATGTTTTATATTGATTAAAACCAGCTCTAATTACCATAATAACAAAATAATATACAAAAATTAATTAAGTATCATTATAGTGCTTTTTACGGAACACCTATACGAATCATTACCTTTTCTCTATTAACTTTGTTTTTCAGTACATAACTTATTTTACTTTAGTTCAATTACAGTTTATTTTAAATTATTTAATTTTTTTGGTGCACATTTAAAGAGAGCAACTATAGATAAATAAACGCGCAGTTTCAGATACATGCTGTTCATATTGGTCACTGAGCTCGTAAAAAAATTATTCTACATTAAGGAAACGGCAATCAACAGATAAACAGAATCATGTGCAGTTTAATTTATAACGTTGGCTAATTCCAAAAAGCCAATGAAGAAAATTCCTTTTTTAAACATCTCACCTGAACGAACTAATGGAAAATTTTAAACATTTTTCTTAGATAAGGCCAAAAATATTTAGGAACTCTTTGTAATCGGTGCTTAAATTTCAGAACGCTAACACAAATGGTTCTTCGATTATAATAAATTTAAGACAGCTTATCAAGACAGAGCACAGACAAAAATACTGAGTGACCGTAAAAGAAAAGTTGAAAAAAGTATAACTTTAAAACTCTAAACAAATTTACTATTGGCAATATATCTTTTACAAGATGCATAAAACTAGATATTGAAATATTCAAAAGATACTAATGCATAGGTAAAGAGTTCCGAAAAAAAAAAAGGATATCACCCTCAATAACTATTGTTCTCATGATCGAATTTTAACGTACTATGTTTTAACGTCAACGGTTCAAAACTTTGACCACAAATATGCTAATTTATTAGTGATAATTAATAATAAAGTTACAAAATATGGCACTAAAGTATTTTTTCTATGATGTAACGTTTTTGAATATATTTATGAATAAAACCCAATGGCGAGCAAAGGAGAGTGGATGCCTAGGACACAAACTCGTCGATTAGTTGCCTTTCAATAGGGGAATATTGTCTACACCCGTGGTTACTGAAGAAAAAAAAAAAAAAGTCGGAAAAAAAATCTATTGCTCAAATTGTCACAACTTGAGACTTCTATTACCTGAGGCTACCACGACCAACGATTAATATAAAATCCATCTCTAAATTTTTAATATATCTGTTATGTTCCTTTTGAAGCTAAAATAAACACTTTTGTTGGCTAACCACCTGTTATTATTTTATTTCTGTGCCTAAATGAAAGGAAATAATTCAAATATAAAATTTTCTCAATTAAGAAACTCGAAAAAAATTCAGAACAAATCCCTTATTATCTGGAACTTCTACCCCACACATTAATTGATAAATAACATGAATTTTTATTTTTCACACTGAAATTTAGTTGCTTTGAATTTTGAATCTGCTTGAAATTTAGTTTTAATACTTTACCATAAAAAAAACTCGAAAAATAAATCTTCTGAAAAAAAGCAGCGATAAAAAAAGATCATTTAACGATTTAAGGGGCAGTGGGATAAATCTATTCCACTTATTTTTCACAATAACCTAAACAACAGAAATTTCAATTGTTGTTTATATTGGTGTTATGTTGCTGTATGTTGTTTTTGTCGTGGTTTCTACCCTACACAAATTTCAATCAATCAAGTTAAACTGAAGTGGAATAAAATCTATTCCACTTATTTTTTACAAGAATATAAACAACTAAAATTTCAATTGTTATTTATGTCATTTTTATACTACGCAAATTTCAATCAATCACTTTAAACTGAAGTGGAATAATATTTTTACAATTATATAAACAACTACAATTGCAATTGTTGTTTATGTCATCTTTTACACTACGCAAATTTTAATCAATTAGTTCAAACTACAGTGGAATAGTATATTTTACAATAATATAAATAACTAAAATTGCAATTATTGTTTAGGTCATATTTTACACTATGCAAATTTTAATCAATCACTTTAAACTACGGTGGAATAATGTGTATTCCACTTTTTTTAACAATGACATAAACAAGTAAAATTACAATAGTTGCTTATGTCATCCTTTACTCAACGCAAATTTTAATCTATCACTCTAAACTGCGGTGAAATTAAATCTATTTTACTTATTTTTCACAATAATATAAGAAACAAAAATTGCAATTGTTATTTAAGTCATATTTTGCATTACGCAAATTTTATCCTGTATCTTTAAACTACGGTGGAATGAAATCAATTTTATTTTTTTTTTACAATTATACAAACTAAACTTGCAATTGTGGTTTACGTTATCTCTTACTCTACGCAACCACTTTAACCGCGGCAGGATAAAATATATTCCAAATATTTTTCCCTATATTATAAACAACTAAAATTTTAATTGTTGTTTAGATTAATTAAGAAATTAGAGTAATCAGTTTAAAAGAGAACTCCTGTAGCGAACGACAATAAAAGTGTGCACTTTTAGATGTAATATAGTAATTGGATTTAAACTGCAGTGATGTATTAGATTCAATTACTACCACGAGTAACAAAGTTTTATTGATCTGTAGTGCATTAAGGAATTAAATATTTTAAATATTTATTGATTCGATATCAATTTAACTCCTTTATTTCTTATAAACGCAAACAACTGAATAATGGCGAAATTGTTTTTCAGATTTACGCACGTTCTATGCTTTTATTTCATTAATCTTTAAAATTAATATGAAGTCATTAACTTGATTGCTTTTTAAATTCGTGTATAGACTTATTGATTTATTAAAATTGTATATTGAAATAAACCAAACAAATATTTGTACCCATTAAAATTTTATTTTCAAATTGTGCTTGCTGTCACTTTATAAAATTAACTGATCGAACTCTTACAGAAAATGTCCGTCTTCGATTAAAATAGAATTATTAAATTGCTCACAGCTAAACAAGCCAATAATAATATTATTATTCAATTTTACTAACCTCTTAAAGTTTTTTATTTTGGAGCATTTAATTTACTAGAAAGCCGTAATATCTTACATTTTTGATGGAATAATTATCTCATAGAAGAATATTAGTTTAAAAATCAATGCTACTGATACATTGAATGAAGATATAAACTTCAAGTTATCTATTTCAAAATATTTGAACGAGATCCAACTTTTATCCTTGAAAACTAACTATTCGAATAAAGATTTTGATTGAATATCTATCTTTTTAAATAACTTTGATCTGTTATAAGACCTTATTAATAAGCTTAAATCACATTTACCAGTTAAAAGTTTTGTAGAATTTAACCTATGCAGCTGATGCTGGTGGATTAAAAATTTGAATAATGAATTATAAATGGAATAATCTTTTTAGATAACTCTGATCTGGTGAAAGACCTTCTTAATGAGTCACATAAAATAAGATTACAAATTAGAAGTTTTCCAGCAGCTGAACTAATAATCTGATGGATTAAGAACTTGAATAAATAATTATTGATGGAATGGCTATCTTTTTAGGTAACTTTGATTTAGTGTGATACCTTATTTATAAAGTACATAAAATTTACCTATAAATTAGACGTTTTGGAGCATTTAAATTATTTAACTGATGGGTTATAAGCTCTACTAAAGAATATATGATGGAATAACTATCTTTTTAGAGAGTACTATCTCGCGTGAGACCTTATTAACATACTTCATAAAATCGGCCTGCAAGTTAGAAGTTTTATAGTATTTGAACTATTATATGATGCTGATTGATTATAAACTTGAAGGAGTTATAAAAAAAAAGAACAAAGAAATAATCGAAACACAAAGAATTATTCTAACCAAAATTCTAAGAATAAAAGATTATCATTGCTCAAATTCTACCAATAAAGGGTTATTATTATATTAAAAGTTTTATAAATAGGGTTCTGTGTAAATTTTTAAAAAAAAAATAAAAGGAAAATGACACATATCTTTTCTTGATTCATGTTTCAGTTTCTAAATCGCTAAAATAATTTCAACTAAATTTCCGACTGAAACTTTTTTTAAAAAGGAACTTAATCAAAGGAAAGGCGCATCGCAAATTACAATGTATTTACATCTAAATCAATATTTTAAAAGAAAATGTCGACATGTAACTAGACTTACACGTGCTCATTTCCTTAAAAATCGAATAAATAAAGCCAACAATGATTTAAGCATATTAATGCTCATTTTCTGGCTTTTAGGATTTGCAGGCATACCATTTCCGAAGAAAAAATCTAAAATGCAGGTAAAAATCTTTCAATACTTATTGTTTTTAATTTATGATGTATATTCGGTTCATCTTGCTTGCTATCTGGTGTACCATGTGCTTCATGATGACAAAATAGGAAGAGAATTGCTTAGCTCAATCCTATATGCATTCCTTGTTATAATCCTGCATTTATACATATTTTTAAAAAGATTCGAAATACTGAACTGTTACAAAACACTGCACTCTGTTCATCGTAAATGTGGTTGCCATTCACAAAATTGGAGATTAAAAATATATTTTATTTTTCTCACGTCAGTAGCTGTAACCGTAATTGTTACACTTATTCCATTTTTATTGGTAGGTTTACATTCGGTGACGACTTATGTGTTGTTTGGATACAAGAACTGGGAAGGCAAGGAAGCGTTATACGTATTTATTTTTTCAATATCGTCTCAATTGTTTCAAAACATCGTGAGGTTCGTTGTGTCAGGCTTGACAATAGCTCTGTGCCATCATTTCTGCAACAGTTTAAATTGCTGCATCAATGACTACAAACGGCAAATAAAAGAGCAAATAGAAATGAATTTCGATATGAAGAGAGATGAAAATGATATTCATCAGTCCTTCAAAGGAAGGAATGCAAATTTAATATTTGGTGGAAAACCACAAAGATTGAGTCCACCACACAATCACCATGATGAATCAAAAGATATTTTTTCAACGAATCAATTTTCCAACGATTTTCAATCGAAGAAAGAGAATGCTAAGACCCTTGTTGGTACAACTAAGAACCATTCAAGTTTTAATATTCACCATGGAACTGGAATTCCAGATTCCAGTGGAAATATTTCGACAGAAATAGTGTTCATGACAATTGAGAAAAAATTGCAAGACATCACTAATGTTACAAAATATGTTGATGCAGTTATTTCTCCTATTTTGTTTCTTCTACTTGGTTTGTGTATAAGTGAAATTCTGCATTTAAGTGCCGTTATATCTGGATCAAATGCTAATTTCAGCGTCAGAGTTATAGCTATTATACTTATAATCTTCATACTTATAGTTACTCATTTTCTGATTTTAGTCGCATCTAAAATTGAGAACAACTTTCTGGAATTAAAACAAGTAATTATAATAAGTATAGGATCGAAGAGAGAAATTTACAACAGTACTTTCAGAGGAACGAATTATGTATCTTTGTGTGAATTCTTAAATGCTTTGTCACGCGATGTTCATATGACTGCTATGAAAATGTTCAAGATAGACAAAGGCGTCTTTCTTTCGATTTTGTGTGCATTCATAACTTACACAATCATACTGCATCAAACACTAGATCCTTGATTCTATGTAACTAATAAAGACCCATGGAGAATAAAGTATTCAATATCAATGCACTCACTCGCGGAAACAGAACTCTCACTTTTAAGGAATTCGGGGGCTGTGGGATAAAATCTATTCCACTTACTTTTCACAATATTCCAAACAACTGAAATTTCAATTGTTCTTTATGTTGCTGTTATGTGGCTGTATGTTGTTTATGTCGTTGCATTTACACTACACAAATTTTAATCAATCACGTTAAACTATAGTGGAATAAAATCTATTCCACTTATTTTTTACATTATAAACAAGTAAAAATTTAATTGTTGTTAATGTCACCTTTTACACTACGCAAATTTTAATCAATAACGTTAAACTACAGTGTAATAAAATCTATTTCACTTATTTTCTACAATAACATAAACAACTAAAATTGCATTTGTTATTTATGCCATCTTTTACACAACTCAAATTTTAATCAATCATTTTAAACAAACGATGAAATAGTATTTTTACAATAATATAAACAACTAAAATTGCAATTGTTGTTTAGATTAATTAAGAAATTAGAAAAATCATTTCAAAAGATAACGCATACAATAGATGACAATAACAGTGCGTACTTTTAGATGTAATATAGTAATTGGATTTAAACTGCAGTGATGAATTCGATTTAATTACTCCCACTAGTAACAAAGTTTTATTGAACTGGAGTACATTAAGAAGTTAAAACTTTTAATTATTTATTGATTCAATCTCAATTTAACTCTTTTATTTCTTATAAACGCGAACAACAATCATTACTAAACTTTTTTCGGATTTACGCACGTTCTATGCTTTAATTTCATTAATCCTTAAAAATAGCATGAAGTCATATACTTGATTGCGTTTTAAGTTCGTTCTCTGAATAATAATATTGAAATGAACAAAATAAAAAATTTTGCAAATTAAAACTTTATTTTTAAGTTATACTAGTTTTCACATTGTAAAATTAACTAATCGAGCTGTGGCAAAAAATGTCTGTCTTCGATTAACATAGATGTTTTAACTTTTTCGAAACTATAAAAACCAATAATAATATTATAAATGAATTTACTAACCGCATAAAATTGTTTATTCTGGAATATCTAATTTACTAAAAGGCCGTAATAACTTACATTTTCGATGGAATATTAATCTCGAAGAAGAATATTGGTTCAAAAATCAATACTGCTGATAAATTAAATAAGGCATAAACTTCAAGATGCCTATTTCAAAATATTTGAACGAGATCCAACTTTTATCCTTAAAAATTAAATATTCGAATAAAGAATTTGATTGAAAATCTATCTTTTTCGATAACTTTGATCTGTTATAAGACTTTATTAATAAACTTAAATCAAATTTACCAGTTAAAATTTTATAGAACTTTACCTATATACCTGATGCTGGTGGATTATAAATTTGAATAATAAATTATTAATGGAATGATCTTTTTAGATAACTCTGATCAGGTGTAAAACCTTATTAATATACTACATAAAATTTGCCTGCAAGTTAAAAGTTTTATGGTATTTGAACTATTTAGATGATGCTAATGACTTATTAACTTGAATAAAGAGTTGCTGATGGAATAACTACATTTTTAGAAAACTTTGGTTAATAGAGTACATAAAATTTACCCACAAGATAGAAATTCTGCAGAATTTAAACTATTTATCTGATGGATTAGAATCTTCAATAAATAATTATTGAAGGAATAACTATCTTTTTAGATAATTCTGATCTCGTGTGAGACCTTATTAATATACTTCATAAAATTCGCCTACACGTTAGAAGTTTTATAGTATTTGAACTATTGTATGATGCTGATGTGTGGATTATAAACCTGAAGGAGTTATAAACAGAAGAACAAAGAATTGATCGAAACACAAAGAATTATTCAACCAAAATTCTAAGAATAAAAGATTATCATTACTCAAATTCTAAAAATAAAGGGATATTATATTAAAAGTTTTCTAAATAAGGTTCCGAGTAAATTTTAAAAAAATAAATAAAAGGATAATGGAGCATATGCTTTCTTGATTCATGTTTAAATTTCAAAATCGCTAAGGGAAAAATTTTACTAAAAACCCGTCATAAACTTTTTTTAAAAAGGAACATAATCAAAGAACAGGTGCATCGCAAATTACAATGTATTTACAGCTAAATCAATATTTTAAAAGAAAATGTCGACATGTAACTAGACTTACACGTGCTCATTTCCATAAAAATCGAATAAATAAAGCCAACAATGATTTAAACATATTAATGCTCATTTTCTGGTTTTTAGGATTTGCAGGGATACCATTTCCGAAGAAAAAAACTAAAATGCAGGTAAAAATCTTTCAATATTTATTGTTTCTAATTTATGAACTATATTCGGTTCATCTTGCTTGCTTTCTGATGTACCATGTGCTTCAGGACGACAAAATAGGAAGAGAATTGCTTAGCGCAAGCGTCTATGCATTACTTGTTATAATCCTACATTTGTACATCTTCATAAAAAGATTCGAAATACTGAACTGTTACAAAACACTACACTCTGTTCATTGCAAAAGTGGTTGCAATTCAGAAAATTGGAGATTAAAAATACATTTTATTTTTCTTACATCAATAACTGTGACCGTAATTGTAACACTTATTCCATTTTCATTGGCACGTTTACATTCGGTGACGACTTATGTATTATTTGGATACAAGAACTGGGAAGGCAAGGGAATGTTATGTGCATTTATTCTTTCAATATCGTCTCAATTGTTTCAAAATATCTTGAGGTACGTTGTGCCAAGCTTGTCCATAGCTCTTTGCTATCATTTTTACAACAGTTTAAACTGCTGCATCAATGATTACAAACGGCAAATAAAGGAACAAATAGAAATGAATTTGTATATCAAGAGCGATGAGAATAATATTCATCAGCCCCTCAAAGGAAAGAATGCAAATATAATATTGAGTGGGAAACGACAAAGATTGCGACCACCGGACAATTGCAAGGATGATTCAAAAGATATTTTGCCAGCAAACTTATTTCAATCGAAGAAAGAAAATGCGGAGACCTTCATTGATGCAACTAAGAAACATTCAAAATTAAATATTCACCATGGAACTGGAATTCCAGATTCCAGTGGAAATATTTCAACCGAAATTGTGTTCATGACAATTGAGAAAAAATTGCAAGACATCACATATGTTACAAAATATGTTGATGCAGTCATTTCTCCTATTTTATTTCTTCTGCTCGGTTTATTTATAAGTGAAATTCTGCATTTAAGTGCCATTATATCCGGAAAAAATGCTAATTTCAGCTACACAGTTATAGCTATTATACTAGCAATCTTAATACTTATTGTCACTCATTTTCTGATTTTAGTCGCATCAAAAATTGAGACCAACTTTCTGGAATTAAAACAAGTAATTATAATAAGTATAGGATCGAAAAGAGAAATTTACAACAGCACTTTCAGAGGAACGAATTATGTATCCTTGTGCGAATTCTTAAATGCTTTGTCACGCGATGTTCATATGACTGCTATGAAATTGTTCAAGATAGACAAAGGCGTCTTTCTTTCGATTTTGTGTGCATTTATAACTTACACAATCTTACTGCATCAAACACTAGATCCTTGATTCTATATAACTATTAAAGACCCATGAAGTATAAAGCATTTAATATCAATGCACTCAGTCGCAGAAATAAGACTCTAACTTTTGATGATTTAGTAATCCTTGAACAATAGTTCGTTAATTTTTAAAATTATTTTGTCACTGTTGTTGTTGTTGTATTTTGTCACGGTATTATAAAAAAAGGTTCTGGAAAATTTATTAACATAAAATCTCCGAGAAGCGAAGTAAATATAAAAAATTGAAACATTTTAGCTTTGTTAATTATGTCCTTATATGCACGGAGAAAAAAATTCAGGCGAAATTATCATGTTATATGGTGATGGCATTTCTGGTAAAAAAAAAACAACATTATTGGGGTTAAGAAAACTTGAATATACGGTATTTAAACAAGTCATTTGGTAATTTTTTCTTTTATGTGATAATGGTTTACTGAAAATTCTGGTTTTCAAAATTATAGTTCTTATTACCACGCATTGTCCTTTATATTGTTGTTTATATTAATTAATTTTGTTTATATTAATTAAGAAATTAGAAAAATCAGTTTAAAAGATAACGCATGCAATGGATGACAATAACAGTGTGTACTTTTAGATGTAATATAGTAATTGGATTTAAACTGCAGTGATGTATTCTATTTAATTACTACCACTAGTAACAAAGTTTTATTGATCTGTAGTGCATTAAGAACTTAAAAATTTTAAAATTTGCTGATTCGATAACAATTGAACTCTTTTATTTCTTATAAACGCGAACAACTGAATAATGACGAATTTTTTTTCGGATTTACGCACGTTCTATGCTTTTATTTCATAAATCTTTAAAAATAATATGAAGTCATTTACTTGATTGTGTTTTATGTCCATGTCTGAATAATATTGAAAAGAACCAAATAAAAATTTTTGCAAATTAAAACTTTATTTTTAAGTTATACTAGTTTTCACATTGTAAACTTAACTAGTCGAACTCTGGCAGAAAATGTATGTCTTCGATTAACATAGATGTTTTAACTTTTTCAAAACTATAAAAACCAATAATAATATTACTAATGAATTTACTAACCGCATAAAATTGTTTATTTTGAAATATTTAATTTACTTGAAAGCCGTAATAACTTACGTTTTTGGATAGAATAATTTTCGACGGAATAATTATCTCGAAGAAGAATATTGCTTCAAAAATCAATACTGCTGATACATTAAATGATGATATAAACTTCAAGTTGTCTATTTCAAATTATTAGAACTTGCTCCAACTTTTATCCTTAAAAATGAAATATTCGAAATAAGTTTTTGATTGAATATCCATCTTTTTCGATAACTTTGATCCGTTATAAGACCTTATTAATAAACTTAAATCAAATTTACCAGTTGAAAGTTTTATAGAATTTTACCTTTAATCTGGTGGATTATGAATTTGAATAATGAATTATTGATGGAATGATCTTTTTAGATAATTCTGATCTTGTGTGAGACCTTATTAATATACTTCATAAAATTTGCCTGCAAGTTAAAAGTTTTATAGTATTTGAACTATTTAGATGATACTACTGACTCATTAACATGAATAAAGAGTTGTTGATGGAATAACTATATTTTTAGACATCTTTGATTAATAAAGTGCATAAAATTTACCCACAAGATAGAAATTCTGCAGTATTTAATCCATTTATCTGATAGATTAGAATCTTCAATAAATAATTATTGATGGAATAACTATCTTTTTAGATAATTCTAATCTCGTGTGAGACCTTATTAATATACTTCATAAAATTTGCCTGCACGTTAGAAGTTTTATAGTATTTGAACTATTATATGATGCTGATGTGTTGACTATAAACTTGAAAGAGTTGTAAACAAAAGAGCAAAGAATTAATCGAAATACAAAGAACTATTCAACCAAAATTCTAAGAATAAAAGATTATCATTACTCAAATTTTACAAATAAAGGGTTATTATATTAAAAGTTGTATAAATAAGATTCTGTGTAAATTTTTAAAAAATAAATAAAAGGATTATGGAGCATATGCTTTGTTGATTCATGTTTAAGTTTCAAAATCGATAAAAAAAGAATTTTTGCTAAAAACCCGACATAAACTTTTTTTAAAAAAGGAACTTAATCAAAGAACAGGTGCATCGCAAATTACAATGTATTTACAGCTAAATCATTATTTTAAAAGAAAATGTCGACATGTAACTAGACTTACACATGCCCATTTCCATAAAAATCGAATAAATAAAGTCAACAATGGTTTAAGCATTTTAATGCTCATTTTCTGGTTTTTAGGATTTGCAGGCATACCATTTCCGAAGAAAAAAACTAAAATGCAGGTGAAATTTTTTCAATACTTATTGTTTTTTATTTATGAACTATATTCAGTTCATCTTGCTTGCTTTCTGATGTACCATGTGCTTCAGGACGACAAAATAGTAAGAGAATTGCTTAGCGCAAGCGTCTACGCATTCCTTGTTATAATCCTACATTTGTACATCTTCATAAAAAGATTCGAAATACTGAACTGTTACGAAACACTACATTCTGTTCACTGCAAAAGTGGTTGCTATTCAGAAAATTGGAGATTAAAAATACATTTTATTTTTCTTACATCAATAACTGTAACCGTAATTGTAACACTTATTCCATTTTTATTGGCAAGTTTACATTCGGTGACGACTTATGTATTGTTTGGATACAAGAACTGGGAAGGCAAGGGAATGTTATACATACTTATTTTTTCAATATCGTCTCAATTATTTCAAAATATCTTGAGGTACGTTGTGCCAGGCTTGACCATAGCTCTGTGCTATCATTTTTACAGCAGTTTAAACTGCTGCATCAATGATTCCAAACGGCAAATAAAGGAAGAGATAGAACTGAATTTCGATATGAAGAGCGATGAAAATAATATCCATCAGTCCCTCAGAGGAAACAATGCAAATTTAATATTTGGTGGGAAACAACAAAGATTAAGACCACCAGACAATTGCAAGGATGATTCGAAAGATATTTTGCCAACAAACTTATCTCAATCGAAGGAAGAGAATGCGGAGACCTTCATTGATGCAACTAAGAAGCATTCGAATTTAAAAATTCACCATGGAACTGGAATTTCAGTTTCCAGTGCGAATATTTCAGCAGACATTTTGCTTATGACAATTGAGAAAAAATTGCAAGACATCACATATGTTACAAAATATGCTGATGCAGTCATTTCTCCTATTTTGTTTCTTCTGCTCAGTTTATTTATAAGTGAAATTCTGCAATTAAGTGCCATTATATCCGGAAGAAGAAATTTCAGCTACACAGTTATATCTATCATACTAATAATCTTAATACTTATTGTCACTCATATTCTGATTTTAGTCGCATCAAAAATTGAGAGCAACTTTCTGGAATTAAAACAAGTAATTATAATAAGTATAAGATCGAAAAGAGAAATTTACAACAGCACTTTCAGAGGAACGAATTATGTATCTTTGTGCGAATTCTTAAATGCTTTGTCACGCGATGCTCATATGACTGCTATGAAATTGTTCAAGATAGACAAAGGCGTCTTTCTTTCGATTGTGTGTGCATTTATAACTTACACAATCTTACTGCATCAAACACTAGATCCTTGATTCTATATAACTGATAAAGACATAAGGGATATAAAGCATTTAATATCAATGCACTCACTCACAGAAATAAAACTCTCACTTTTGACGATTTAGAAATCCTTGAGTAATAGTTCGTTAATTTTTGAAACTATTTCGTCATGAAACGAAATCACGTTATTTGAGACTCGACTCGAACTCTCAAATGTATGACAAAAATGAAACCTCATTACAGTGCTTTGGTGTAGATTATTAACTAGAATGACGAAAGTGGAACAAAAACTCGAAAATCGAAAATAAAATAACGAATTAAGCTGACCAGGTAGTAAACTGGTCAAGGAGTTGGACTCGTATGAGGGGGAAAGGGGATTTGAATCCAGCTTTGAGCATGAATGCAATTTATCTCTCTGTTCCGTCTGGGCTTGTTGTGTTGTGCTACCTATATTGGTGCTCACGTTAAAGTGATTATTAAAAATGTCAGATACATTAGGTACTACAAAGCTTTTTTGTTCAAAAAAAATGGAATGACGAATTTTTTTCTTTTAATTTTGATGAAATTCATTTCTCAAAGAAGTGACGATAGTTATTTCGCCACTTTGATGAAATTTTAGCATAGAGCATATACCAGAAAAGGGTTTTATCAAAAATGAAGAAAGTTTCGTGATATTTGAGTATCCATTTTTTACAGTGATGTCTTACACTTTCACTTCTACTAATTTTACTTCACGGCAATTATTAAGAATATATGAACTATTGATTCTGTGCACTTTTTGGACATAAACATCTTATTGCACTGAAAAAATTTAATCTTGAACATAATTGAAACAGACAGTGAAGCGTCATTTGTCAAAATACTGCCTCCTGTGTACGAATTCCGATTTACGCCAAATATTTTTTTTTAACCATACAATGTAATTTTAACAAGTTTTGCCTTAAGAAATTTTCTATTCTGAAACTAAACTAATTTTGAAAATTAAATAATTTAACTTTGTAGCATTATGCAAACTTAACTTATAAATTCTTTGAAAAGGCTAATTTCGTGATTTTATGCGAATTTTTAAACTTTTTGTCACGTCATAATCACTTTCAGCTACGCAAATGATGTTAAGAAGTCAAATGTAAACGCGAGCATTTCAGAACCGAAGCTTTGAAAATAAAGCCTTTTGTAATTTTATAACGCAGTTCTATCTTTTTTTCTTGTGTTGCTAAGGTGACATTGGTCCACGATAAAGTGATTATTAAAAAGGTTCGATACATTTGACCATACGAGTTAACTTGTTCTTTTTTTATTATTATTATTATTATTATTATTAATATATATAATGACGAAATTCGTTTATTCGGAGAAGTGACGTTAATTATTTCGTCACTTAGACAGGAAATTCGCTCAAGGAAGCGGTTTCGTCAAAAACGAAGAAAGCTTCATAAAATTTGAGTAATATTTTTTTCCGTGCGGGGGTGGCCTTTTATGTTTTAGACAATAGTCTTTCATTTGCTCATGAAGAAGAATTTGTGAAATTTAAAAATCTAAATCACATAAATATAGCTTTATTTATACAGTATGATGTTTTCCATAATATAGCAACAGTAAATGTGATAATAATGTTTATTTAACAAATGCATCTAAAGTTAATAAAGCTTGGCTTGTTCACCGGATCACAATTGGAATCCCCGCAAGCGTCCTGAAGGAGCCCTTGAATTTTAGGTTACACGTGCCGACCAAACCGCTACCTGTAGATTTGTCAGTGGGCATACTAAGAGCCTCACTTTCAGTGGACAAATCAAGCTTTTTCCATCTTGTAAAAAGTTCAACTCCAGCGAGGCTAGTCCTCGCCATCTACTTGATTGCCTGGCTTTCACCATGGAACAGGTTCTTGAGAGACCTCTCATTTTCCTCGATTTTTTGAAGACTCACGGCCTCATGGATCTGGTATAGCTCCGCTATCCCAGCTGGGATTGAAAACAACATTTAACAAACTATACATAAATGAACACCAAGAAAGCAACTTTTATACTAGAACAACTTGATAAACTGCAGTTAATCTGCTTTCGGGATACTGACCACTAGCACTGTATCTATATATTCCACGATCAATTGGTATTTGTCGTAAATCAGGGCAGTATCGGCGCTTAAAACTTCTTCAAATTCAAATTCCAAAACTTGACGGAAAGCTTGGAAAACTGGTTAGGTTTCACTATATAATATCCACTCGGACACTCCACACTATGAAATGCTAGATTTGCTGAAAATTATGAAATTAACTGTTATTTGCCATAACCCTTCTTCGTTCGTCAGAATTGGTATAATTTATCATTATTGGTATTTGTCGTAAATTGGCGCAGTACAGTTGCTTAAAACTTCTTGAAATTCAAATTCCAAAACTTGACGGAAATCTTGAAGATTGGTTAGGTTTCAAAGACCATATTTGGTTGATTCACAATGAAATATAATCAGGAACTGATGAGTGGACGAAAAAGTTGTCGTTAATAACGTAATTTAAATTCGTCAAGGCATCAACAATATACATACTGAGATGGAAATCATTTATACTTTCATATGATGTGTGAATCTAAAATCAGATAAGAACATTCCCTAATAATAGTTAGGAATACTTAGGTAAGAATATAAAACTTGCATCTGAAATGATTTATATGTTATCATACATTAAGAAGATTTTATATGCATTTTTGAATTATTGCGTCGTTAAATGCAAAATTAAATGGAATAATTTAGCTGCTGCGTGGAGAAAAAAATTTCGGTAAAATTACCGCACTATATGGTAATGACATCTCGGGCAAAAAAAGGCCACCATTTTGGTTAATAAAACCAATGTATACGATATTCAAATCATTCATTTTCCTTTCATTCGGTGACAGTTTAACGGAAATTCCGATCTCCAAAATTACATTTTTTATTATCACACATTTAGTAAAAAATACAAGACTGAAAAATAAGCTTAAATGAAATAAATGACTTTTATGCCGTGCTCAAGTGTATCATGATTAAATTACTAAATTTTACCACATTTTCCAAATTTTATCGCATATTATAAAACCATATTTTATTGCTATTTTTTCAAAAGCCCTAATGTAAAAATTACCAAGCTTTTTGGAATTCCCATAATGCCAAGAAGACGGTAAACTTAACCATATTCTGGTAGTTTTGACCATACTTTTTTCTTAGTGTTGACTTAACCATTTGATTCAAAATTGTTGTACTACAAAAATAAGTCAGTAAAAATGTACAAGAGTCTGCTTGAAATCATTTCTCAGGAATCTCCTGTGAAATTACAAAGCATTAAAAGCTGAAATTGTATGTAAAAATTCATAAAACTATTCACAAGAATCTCAATAATTTTGAATAAAGTTATTAATTAAAACTTCGTAAATTGCTAGTAAGTAAACTCTGTTACAATCGAGAGGCACAATCAAAATCATTTTGTTAAAATCTGTTACAATCGAAAGTGCAATCCGATTTGACGCCCAGCTTTTGTTTAGCAATGAAAACTTTATTCCCACTTATCTCGAAACTTGATTTTTTGAATTTTGCCGCTGAACAAGAACTTGCATAATTTAATAAAGATTTTTGCTTTTCGCTCTGTATTTTTGCAGAAATGTTTTGCTGATGACTTTTATGGGGAAGTCATACTCAAACAATCGTACAGTCTAGCTTATCGAAATAAAAATTATACTATTTTAATTTATATTTATATTT
The DNA here is from genome assembly GCF_982258835.1 of Parasteatoda tepidariorum. Taxonomy (NCBI): domain Eukaryota; kingdom Metazoa; phylum Arthropoda; class Arachnida; order Araneae; family Theridiidae; genus Parasteatoda; species Parasteatoda tepidariorum. Next base: position 81,728,112 of record NC_141763.1, read on the forward strand.
CTAGGAAATTATTAAAAAATACATGTAGAAGAAAATTATGGTCAAAATTACTAAATTATTTGAGATTTGCAATATTTCTGACACTACGGGAGCATCAAAAAGTGTGATAATATTTTCCGAATCGCTTTGGTAATAAATTTGATAAAACTCACAATAAAATATGGTTTTATATGTGATATATGTGATTATAAAATTTGGTAAATGTGGCAAAATTTGGTTTTTTTTATCTTGATACCAAAAGTTATTTCTTCCGTAAAATTTGCTTCTTTTCTCTCCGTGTATGAATAGTTTCTTTGTTTTTATCGTTGATTAATTTATCATTTTTTTCCTTGATTAAATTATTAATTTTTAATTTTTTTAATTTATTTAATTTTTAATTTTTTAATCATTAATTTTAAATTTTTTTAATTTATTAATTTTAAATTTTTTTAATTTATTAATTTTTAATTTTTTTAATTTATTAATTTTAAATTTTTTTAATTTATTAATTTTTATTTTTTTAATTTATTAATTTCTTTAATTTATTAAATTTTAATTTTTTTAATTTAGTAATTTTTTTAATTTATTATTTTTTAATATTTTATTAATATTTTTTATATTAATTTTTAATAAATTTAATTAGCCATTTACTTCAATAATGCAATATAAAAATTGCATTACTGAAAAAATGGCTGATTAAATTTATTTATATAGTATTTAAACATCATTACATGAATCATGGTGTTATGCTTATAAATTACTTGTTACCAGATTTAAAAAAATCGAAATCAACTTATAATATTTTCGTATATACTTCATGCATAAAAACTTCAACTCTCTTTAATGCTATATTGGTATTGATATTAAGTGTTTCTTATAATATTGAGCAAAAGTTTTCAAGTTGACTATATGTTTCGTAAAAATTATAATAACTATTATTTTCTGTAATTCTGTTTATAAGACCTGGTTTCATTTGGACTTGCTTTGCTTCATGAGATAGATATATGAACTACAAAATTATGAACTCCCAATTTTAGCTCTCATTTACTCAAAGAGACGCATCACTTTCAACAAAATAGTAGAAGAAGGTATTTTAATATAATACTTATAAACTATAATTCACATTATTATTAGTGTTTCTAAACGCCATTTTTTTGTATTACTGTTTTAAAACTTAAAATTTTACATTATTATTTTTTGTTTTAAAGTTCAATATTTTGTTTTATAAATTGGAAAAAAAGAAACTAAAATAGCTATGAAATATCTGGCTTCTGCAACTGAGACATTTTATTAAAAAGTGAAATTTTCAAATTATGCGAATTTTTATTATGTAACCAGTTTTTGTTGATATTTTTATTAGGCAATCAATCACATATTCAAATGCCACAAAAGAATGCAAATCACTATTCATTACATCTCTAGTCTTTTTGTATGAGGATTTTACAATTGCAAATTTTGCTACATATATGCTAGATTACGCTAAATTTATACAATCATAATTCTCTGGTTAACTGCGTTGAGGTCACTGGCAAATTTGGATTTATGAAGATAGAGCTGAAAATTCACTTCATAAATTCTGATATCCTTCATGTGTTTATTCGTCGATTTAGTAATTTTGAATAAATTTGAATTGAAAATAAATGGCTTAAAATGATTAAACGAAAATAAAATTGAGATATTTGCTTTACCTATTTACCAATTTTAAGATTAAACACAGAAAAATACTATTTTGTTTTAGTTTTAATTATTTTTCTAGCTTTATCACATAGATAATAAGAATAAACAAGTTTAGTTTCATCACAAGATGAACTAAAAATTCAGCAATATTCATAAATTTTGAAAAAAATATATTAAAATATGCATTTATTTAAAATATTTTAAAATTCTGTTTTCGAAATCTATTTTCACTAAAGAATTAACTTCATGAGAATGAAATCGATGATTTTTCCAAAATATAAAATAATTTTAGTTGTATCATTATTTATTTTATATTAATTATTTTTTTGCTTCTAAAATACAAAGTGTTTTTATAATTTAAAGTTAATTTTTTAAAGGAAAATAAATATTATTTTATATTTCTTGAATTCTAAAACTACAATTTTGAATCGAAATTAACGATAACAGATGGCAGCATTTAAAAAGAATGTCTTGAAAAGCTAAAGAACGTAATAAGTTATGGGAAACTTTTGTTTTTGAAATTTAGACATAAATATGTAGATATTATTCTTTTAGAAAGTTTCAAAGCATTTATTTCTTTAAATAAAATATCATCATAATAAAATATCATAAATACATCAACATCCAACATAAAAAAAAAACTTTTTTAAACTGAAAATCGAATTGCAAGCAATCACTACATTTTTATTTGTAAAATTTGAGAAAAATCTCCTTCCGTCAAAAACAGTAAAAAAATTTTAACTAACTTACTAACTAATATAGTCCGCAATTTTTTGAGTACACAGTTACAGTAAAATAGAATTTTTATCAAACAATTTTTCCATGGTTCTGCACCAAAAAAGGAAAAAATAAAATACGCGGTTAGCTAATACTAATCGATGTAACATATAAAAATAGCTCGCAATAATTTTCTCCGAAACATTTCGGTAATGATTTTGATAAAATATACAAAAACATACAGTTTTATACGTGATATATGTGATTATATGTGGTACAATTTGGTACTTTTATCGTGATACCTAAAATTATTCATCCCGTTGATTTATTCCCGATACCTAAAATTATTTATTCGTTGATAACGTAGTTCCTAAAAAACAATTCGACATTAAAGATATTGCAATCAACTGTTAAGAGAATCGTGTGCAGTTTAATTTATAATGTTGTTGCTAACACTAAAAGAAAAAAAAACAATGAGGAAAATTCCTTTTTCAAACATCTCACCTGAACGGACTAATGGAAAATTTTAAACATTTTTCTTAAATAGGGACTAAAATTGCTTCTCCTGTAACGGTCGACAATAACAGTGTGCACTTTTAGATGTAATATAGTAATTGGATTTAAACTGCAGTGATGTATTCGATTTAATTACTACCACGAGTAACAAAGTTTTATTGATCTGTAGTGCATTAAGGAATTAAAAATTTTGAATATTTATTGATTCGATATCAATTTAACTCCTTTATTTCTTATAAACGCAAACAACAGATTGATGACGAAATTTTTTTCGGATTCACGCAAGTTCTATGCTTTTATTTCATTAATCTTTGAAAATAATATGAAGTCATTTACTTGATTGCGTTTAAAGTTCGTTCTCTGAATAATAATATTTAAATGACTGAATGAAAATTTTTGCAAATTAAAACTTTATTTTTAAGTTATACTAGTTTTCACAGTGTAAAATCAACTAGCCGAACTCTTACAGAAAATGTCAGTCATCGATTAATATTATTATCATTATTATAAGATAGTTATTAACTCATTCGCAACTAAAAAAAAACACTAATAACATTATTAATGAATTTACTAACCGAGTAAAATTGTTTATTCTGGAATATTTAATTTACTAAAAAGCCGTAATAACTTACATTTTCGATTGAATAATTATCTTGAAGAAGATTATTGGTTCAAAAACCAATTTTACTGATACATTGAATGAAGATATAAACTTCAAGTTGTCTACTTCGAAATATCTGATTGAGTTCCAACTTTTATTCACAAAAATTAACTATTCGAATAAAGATTTTGATTGATTATCTATATTTTTCGATAACTTAGATCTGTTATAAGACCTTATTAATTAGCTAAATCACATTTACCTGTTAGAAGTTTTATAGTATTTAAGCTATTTAGCTGATTCTGGTGGAATATGAATTTGAATAATGAATTATTGATGGAATAATCTTTTTAGATAACTCTGATCTAGTGTAAGACTACTGACAGTTGAACTACTTAGCTGATGGATTAAAAACTTGAATAAATAATTCTTGATAGAATATCTATCTTTTCAGGTAACTTTGATCTGGTGTGACACCTTATTAATAAAGTTCATAAAATTTGCCTGCAAAATGGAAGTTTTGCAGCATTTAAACTTTTTAACTGATGGATTAGAATCTTCAATAAATAATTACTGATGTAATAACTATCTTTTTAGATAACTCTGATCTCGTGTAAGACCTTATAAGTATACTTCATAAAATTTGCCTGCAAGTTAAAAGTTTCATAGTATTTGAACTATTTAGATGATGCTAATGGCTTATTAATTTGAATAGAGAGTTGTTGATGGTAATAACTATATTTTTAGATAATTTTGATTAATAAAGTACATAAAATTTATCCTCAAGATAGAAATTCTGCAGCATTTAAACTATTTATGTGATGGATTAGAATCATAGAATCTTCATTAAATAATTTTTGATGGAATAACTATCCTTTCAGGTAACTTTGATCTGATTTGATACCTTACTAATAAAATACATAAAATTTGCCTGCAAATTAGAAGTTTTGCAGCATTTAAGCTTTTTAACTGATGGATTAGAATCTTCAATAAATAATTACTGATGAAATAGCTGTCTTTTTAGTTAACTCTGATCTCGTGTGAGACCTTATAAGTATACTTCATAAAATTTGCCTGCAAGTTAAAAGTTTCATAGTATTTGAACTATTTAGATGATGCTAATGACTTATTAATTTGAATAAAGAGTTGTTGATGGTAATAACTGTATTTTTAGATAACCTTGATTAATAAAGTACATAAAATTTATCCACAAGATAGAAATTCTGCAGCATTTAAACTATTTATGTGATGGATTGGAATCATAGAATCTTCATTAAATAATTTTTGATGGAATAACTATCTTTCAGGTAACTTTGATCTGATGTGATACCTTACTAATAAAATACATAAAATTTGCTTGCAAATTAGAAGTTTTGCAGCATTTAAGCTTTTTAACTGATGGATTAGAATCTTCAATAAATAATTACTGATGAAATAACTGTATTTTTAGTTAACTCTGATCTCGTGTGAGACCTTATGAGTATACTTCATAAAATTTGCCCGCAAGTAAAAGTTTCATAGTATTTGAACTATTTAGATGATGTTAATGACTTTTTAATTTGAATAAAGAGTTGTTGATGGTAATAACTATATTTTTAGATAACTTTGATTAATAAAGTTCATAAAATTTGCCTGCAAAATACAAGTTTTGCAGCATTTAAACTTTTTAACTCATGGATTAGAATCTTCAATAAATAATTACTGATGGAATAACTGTATTTTTAGATATCTCTGATCTCGTGTGAGACTTTATAAGTATACTTCATAAAATTTGCCTTCAAGTTAGAAGTTTTATAGCATTTGAACTATTATATGATGCTGATACATTATAAACTTGAAGGAGCTATACACGAAAAACAAAGAATTAATCGAAACACAAAGAATTATTCTAACCAAATTCTAAGAATAAAAGATTATCATTACTCAAATTCTACTAATAAAGTGTTATTATACTAAAAAATTTTTAAATTGGGTCATGTATAAATTTTTTGGAAAAAAATAAAAAGATAATGAGACACATCCTTTCTTGGTTCATGTTTCAGCTTCGAAATCGCTAAGTAAAATTTTTACTAAATTTCCGACTGTAACTTGTTTAAAAAAAGAACTTAATCAAGGAAAAGGATCATCGCAAATAACAATGTATTTACATCTAAATCATTATTTTAAAAGAAAAGATCGACACGTAACTGGACTTAAACATGCCCATTCCCATAAAAATGGAATAAATAAAGCCAACACTGGTTTAAGCATTTTAATGCTCATTTTCTGGTTTTTAGGATTTGCAGGCATACCATTTCCGAAGAAAAAAGCTAAAATGCATTTAAAAATCTTTCAATACTTATTGTTTTTAATTTATGAATTATATTCGGTTCATCTTGTTTGCTATCTGATATACCTTGTGCTTCATGAAGACAAAATAGGAAGAGAATTGCTTAGCTACAGCGTATATGCATTCCTTGTTATAATCCTACATTTATACATCTTTTTAAAAAGATTTGAAATACTGAACTGTTACAAAACACTACACTCTGTTCATCGTAAATGTGGTCGCCATTTACAAAATTGGAGATTAAAAATATATTTCATTTTTCTTACGTCAATAATTGTAACCGTAATTGTAACACTTATTCCATTTTTATCAATGGGTTTACATTCAGTGACAACTTATGTATTGTTTGGATACAAGAACTGGGAAGACAAAGAGACGTTATACGTATTTATTTTTTCGATATCGTCTCATTTGTTTCAAAACATCTTGAGGTTCGTTGTGCCAGGCTTGACCATAGCTCTGTGCTATCATTTTTACAACAGTTTAAACTGCTGCATCAATGATTACAAACGGCAAATAAAAGAACAAATAGAACAGAATTTCGATATGAAAAGAGATGAAAATAATACTTATCAGCCTCTCAAAGGAAAGAATGCATATTTAATATTTGGTGGAAAACCACCACATCACCAATCACCAGATGGTGGAATTTGGTTGAGAACACCAGACAATCACAATGATGAATCAAAAGATATTTTTCCAACCAACTTATCATTTGAGTCTAAGAAAGAGACTGCTGTAACCTTTATTGGTACAACTAAGAAACATTCGAGTTCTTATGTTCTCCATGGAACTGGAATTCCAAATTCCAGTGGAAATATTTCAGCAGAAATTCTCTTTATGACAATTGAGAAAAAATTGCAAGACATCACATATGTTACAAAATATGTTGATGCAGTCATTTCTCCTATTTTGTTTCTTCTGCTCGGTTTGTTTATAAGTGAAATTCTGCATTTAAGTGCCGTTATATCCGGACTAAATGCTAATTTCAGAGCCACAGTTACTGCTATTATACTAATAATCTTAATACTTATCGTCACTCATTTCGTGATTTTAGTCGCATCTAAAATTGAGAACAACTTTCTGGAATTAAAACAAGTAATTATAATAAATATAGGATCGAAAAGAGAAATTTACAATAGTACTTTCAGAGGAACGAATTATGTATCTTTGTGCGAATTCTTAAATGCTTTGTCACGCGATGTTCATATGACTGCTATGAAAATGTTCAAGATAGACAAAGGCGTTTTCCCTTCGATTGTGTGTGCATTTATAACTTACACAATCTTACTGCATCAAACATTAGATCCTTGATTCTATATAACTATTAAAGACCCATGGAGTATAAAGCTTTTAATATCAATACACTCACTCGCAGAAATAAAACTCTCACTTTTGACAATAGTTGAGTATCCAGTTTTACAGTGATGTCTTGCACTTTCACCTCTACTAATTTAAGTTCACGTCAGCAATTGTTATTTATGTCATCTTTTACACTACACTAATTTTAATCAATCAATTTAAACTACTGTGGAATAAAATCAATTCCACTTATTTTTTACAATGATATAATCTGAAATTGCAAATGAAATTTATTTTATTTTTCACTCTACGCAAATTTTAATTAATCATATTAAGCTATGATGGAATAGTATTTCTTGCAATAATATAAACTACACTAAAATTACAATTGTTATTTATGTCATATTTTACACTATGCAAATTTTAATCAATCACTTTAAACTACGGTGGAATAATATTCATTCCACTTTTTTTTCAATGATATAAACAAGTAAATTTGCAATTGTTGTTGTTGTCATCTTTTACATTACGAAAATTTCACTCAATCGCTATTAACCGCGGCAGGTTAAATCTATTCCAATTATTTTTTACTATATTATAAACAATTAATACTTCAATTATTGTTTATATTAATTAAGAAATTAGAGTAATCAGTTTAAAAGATAACTCCTGTAACGGACGACAATAAAAGTGTGTACTTTTAGCTGTAATATAGTAATTGGATTTAAACTGCAGTGATGTATTCGATTTAATTACTACCACGAGTAACAAAGTTTTATTGATCTGTAGTGCATTAGGAAATTAAAAATGTTGAATATTTATTGATTCGATCTCAATTGAACTCCTTCATTTCTTATAAACGCAAACAACTGAATAATGACGAAATTTTTTTTGGATTTACGCACGTTCATTAATCTTCAAAAAATAATATGAATCCTTGAGCAATATTTCGTTAATTTTAGAAAACATTTCGACACGAAATCATTTGTGACGCAACGCGAACTCTCAAAATGTGTGACTAAAATGTTTCCTCCATTTGAAACCTCAAACCTAGTGCATTGAGGGAAATTATTAACTAGAATGACAAGAGTAGAACAAAGACTTGAAATCCAAAAATAAAATGAAGAATTAAGCTGACCAGCTAGTATGATGGTCAAGGAGTTGGACTCGTAACCGGAGAATCGAGGTTTTGAATCCTTCTTCGGGCATGAGTGCAATTTATTTTCTGTTCCGTCATTGCTTGTTGTGTTGTGCCCCCTATGTGCCCATGTTAAAGTGATTATTGAAGTTATAGATACATTAGGTACTAGAAGGCTTTTTTGGGAAAAAATAGAACAAAGAAATCTTTTTTTTTTTCATACATAATTTTGACGAAAATCGTTTCCTCGAAGAAGTGACGATAGTTATTTCGACACTTTGATGAAATTTTTGCTTAGAGCATATACCAAGAAACGGTTTCGTTGAAAACGAAGAAAGTTTTTGATATTTGAGTATCCATTTTTAAAAAAGTGATGTCTTACACTTTCGCTACTACTAATTTTAATCCACGGCAATTATTAGGAATCTATGAAATTTCGATTCTGTACGCTTTTTTGACGTAACTATCTTATTGCACTAAAAAAATTAATCTTAAACATTATTGAAACTTGTTGACACTTGTTTTGTGAAACGTTATTTGTCTAAATACTGTCTCATGTTTACTAATTCCAGTTTACGTCTAACGTGCTTCTTTTTAACTAGAAAATGTAATTTTAACATGTAACAAATTTTGAAAATTAAGCAATTTAATTTTCTATCTTGATGCAAACTCATAAAATTTGAAAAAACTAATTTTGTCTTTTTATGTAAATTTATAAACTTTCAGTCATATCATGATCACTTTCAGCTATGCAAATGGCGTTAGGAAACCAAATGCAAACTCGAGCATTTGAGAAAAGAAGATTTAAAAATAAAGCCTTTCGAAATCTTATAACTCTGCTTTATCCGTCCTTTTTGTGTGGCTAAGGTAAAATTGATTCAGCTATATGGTGTCCACGATAAAGTGATTATTAATAAAGATACATTAGGCACTATGAGTTTTCTTGTTTTTATTTCAATAGAATGACTAAATTCGCTTCTTCGGAGAAGTGACGATAGTTACTTCGTCACTTTGACGAAAAATTCGCTCGGAGCATATACCAGGTAACGGTTTCGTCAAGAACGAAGAAAGTTTCTTGAAATTTGAGCATGCATTTTTCCATGCATGGGTTGGCCATCTGTGATTTACACTATAGCCTTTTCAGATTTCATTTACTTATCAAGAAATAGAATTTATGAAATTTAAAACCCTCCAAATCACATAAAAATAATTTTTTTATACAGAATGGTGTTTTCCATAATATAGCAACAACAAATGTGATAATGATGTTTATTTAACAAATGAATTATAAATGAACACCAGGAAAGCAACTTTTATGCTAGATGAACAACTTGATCAACTGTTGTTATGCCTTCGGGATACTGACCAATAGCACTGCATCTGCATATTCCACGATCAATCGGACCAGGATCATGGATCATCAGAATAGATTTGCCTCTGTGATCGAAGGATCGATTACATAGATCTTGAGGAAAACACTGTGGATATGGACAAAAAGGCTCCTCGAAGTCGCCTCGCATTTTTGACCACACAACATTCTGTTAAAATAAAAAAATATATCAAAATAAAAAAATTATTATGATTGCCAAGAATTCACTATTCGATTCTATTTCCATGGAGCAATTCAATTACACTAAATATCAAAACTTTAAAATTTTCTCAAGGAGTAAAAAAATTCTTGTGAAATTGCAATAGTGTCTTTTGATGATATTTCTGGTTACTGAAGAAGACAAAAAAATGTCGGAAAAAAATCTATTGATCAAATTGTCACAACTTGAGACTTCTATTGCTTGAGACTACCAGGACCAATCATCCAAATAAAATCTTTAAATTTTTAATCTATCTGCCATGTTTATTTGAAAGCTAAAATAAACACTTTTGCTAGCTAACCACCTGTTATTATTTTATTTTTGAGCCTAAATGAAAGGAAATCATACAGATATGAAATTTTCTCAATTTAGAAACATGAAAAAAATTCAGAACCCATCACTTATTATCTGGAACTTCCACCCACACATTAATTGATAAATAACATAAATTTTTATTTTTCAAACTGAAATTTAGCTGTTAATGTATAATCAAAATAAAACTCGTAGAAACAGGCTCAATAACATCATGCTTTAACATTAAAAAAACACTCCAAAAATGAAGCTTCGCAAAAAAAGCAACGTTAAAAAAAGATCTTTTAATGATTTCATTGATGGTGGGATAATATCTATTTCACTTATTTTTCTCAATAACCTAAACAACTGAAATTTCAATTGTTGTTTATGTTGTTGTATGTTGTTTTTGTCGTGGTTTTTACCCAACAAAAAACTTTAATCAATCAGGTTAAACTGCATGGGAATGAAATATATTCCAATTATTTTTTGCAAGAATATAAACAATTAAAATTGCAATTGTTGTTTATGCCGTTTTTTACACTACTCAAATTTTAATCCATCACTTTAAGCTACGGTGGAATAAAATCTGTTCCACTTATTTTTCACAATAATATAAACAGCAAAAATTGCAATCTTAGTTTATGTTTATCTTTTACACTATGCAAATTTTAACTAATCACATTAAACTACGGTTTCATAGTATTTTTTACAATAATATAAACAGCTGAAATTGCAGTTGTTATTTATGTCATTTCTAACACTACGCAAATTTTAATCAATCACTTTAAACTACGGTGGAATAAAATAATGTCTACTTATTTTTTACAATGATATAAACTAAAATTGCAATTGTTGTTTATGCTATCTTTTACGCTAAGCAAATTTTAATCAGTCACATTTCTACAGTGGAATAGTATTTTTTACGATAATATAAACAACTAAAATTGCAATTGTTATTTATGTCATCTTTTGCATTACGCAAATTTTATTCAACCACTTTAAACCACTGAAGGATAAAATCTATTCCAATTATTTTTCACTATATTATAAGCAACTAAAATTTTAATTGTTGAGTAAATTAGTTAAGAAATTAGAGTAATCATTTTTAAAAGATAACTCCTGTCACGGAAGACAATAACAGTGTGTACTTTTAGATGTAATATAGTAATTGGATTTAGACTGCAGTGATGTATTCGATATAATTACTACCATGAGTAACAAAGTTTTATTGATCTGTAGTGCATTAAGAAATTAAAAACTTTGAACAATTATTGATTCGATCTCAATTTAACTCCTTTATTTCTTGTGAACGCAAACAACTGAACAATTACGAAAATTTCTTCGGATTTAGTCACGTTCTTTGCTTTTATTTCATTAATCTTTAAAAATAATAGGAAGTCATTAAATTGATTACATTTTAAGTTCGTGTAAAGAATAATAATACTGAAATGAACCAAATAAAAAAAATTTCTAATTAAAACTTTATTTTCTCCTTTCACATTGTAAAATCAACTGGTCGAACTGTTACAGAAAATGTCAGTCTTCGATTAAGTAAATATTTCACTTACTTCACTTTTAGAGTTTTGAGTAAATTTTAAGAAAAATAAATAAAGGGATAAGTACATATATACTTTCTCGATTCATGTTTCAGATTCTGAATCGCTAAAAAATATTTTTATTAAATTTCCCACTGAAACTTTTTTTAAAACGGAACTCAATCAAAGAAAAGGTGTATCGCAAATTACAATGTATTTACAGCTAAATAACTATTTTAAAAGAAAATGTCGACATGTAACTAAACTTAAACATGCCTATTCTCATGAAAATGGAATAAATAAAGCAAACACTGGTTTAAGCATTTTAATGCTCATTTTCTGGTTTTTAGGATTTGCAGGCTTACCATTTCCGAAGAAAAAAACTAAAATGTTGGCAAAAATCTTTCAATACTTATTGTTCTTTGTTTATGAACTATATTCGGTTCATCTTGCTTGTTATCTGATGTACCATGTGCTTCATGACGACAAAATAGGAAGAGAATTACTTAGCGAAAGTGTATATGCATTCCTTGTTATAATCTTACATTTATACATCTTTTTAAAAAGATTTGAAATACTGAACTGTTACAAAACACTACACTCTGTTCATCGTAAATGTGGTTGCTATTCCCAAAATTGGAGATTAAAAATATATTTTATTTTTCTTACATCAATAACTGTAACCTTAATTGTAACACTTATTCCATTTTTATTGGCACGTTTACATTCCGTGACGACTTATGTATTGTTTGGATACAAGAACTGGGAAGGCAAAGGAACGTTATACATATTTATTCTTTCAATATCGTCTCAATTGTTTCAAAATATCTTGAGGTTCGTTGTGCCAGGCTTGTCCATAGCTCTTTGCTATCATTTTTACAGCAGTTTAAACTGCTGCATCAATGATCACAAACGGCAAAAACAAGAAGAGATAGAACTGAATGTCGATTTGAAGAGCGATGAAAATAATATCCATAAGTCCCTCAAAAGAAACAATACAAATTTAATATTTGGTGGAAAACGACAAAGACTTAAATCACCAGACAATTGCAATGATGATGCAAAATATATTTTGCCAATAAACTTATCATCTCAATCGAAGAAAGAGAATGCGGAGACCTTCATTGATGCAACTAAGAAACATTCGTATTTAAATATTCACCGTGGAACTGGAGTTCCAGATTCCAGTGCAAATATTTCAGCAGAAATTTTGTTTATGACAATTGAGAAAAAATTGCAAGTCATCACATATGTTACAAAATATGTTGATGCAGTCATTTCTCCTATTTTATTTCTTCTGCTCGGTTTATTTATAAGTGAAATTCTGCATTTAAGTGCCATTATATCCGGAAAAAATGCTAATTTCAGCTACACAGTTATAGCTATTATACTAGTAATCTTAATACTTATGGTCACTCATTTTCTGATTTTAGTCGCATCTAAAATTGAGAACAATTTTCTGGAATTAAAACAAGTAATTATAATAAGTATAGGATCGAAAAGCGAAATTTACAACAGCATTTTCAAAGGTACGAATTATATATCTTTGTGCGAATTCTTAAATGCTTTGTCACGCGATGTTCATATGACTGCTATGAAAATGTTCAAGATAGACAAAGGCGTCTTTCTTTCGATTTTGTGTGCATTTATAACTTACACAATCCTACTACATCAAACACTAGATCCTTGATTCTATTTAACTAATTAAGCATTTAATATAAATGCACTCTCTCGCAGAAATAAAATTCTCACTTTTGACGATTTAGCAATCCTTGAGCCTTAGCAATCCTTAGCAATCGTTAATTTTTAAATTTATTTCGTCATCAAGCGAAATCACGTAATTTGTGACTCAACGCGAACTCTCAAATGTATGACGAAAATGAAACCTCATCGTGGTGCATTGTGGGAGATTATTAACTAGAATGACGAGAGTAGAACATATACTCGAAAATCGAAAATAAAATAACAAATTAAACTGACCAGCAAGTGTGGTGGTTAAGGAGTTGGACTCGTATGAGGAGGAACGGGGGTTTGAATCTCGCTTCGAGCATAAATGCAATTTTTCTATCTGTTCTGTCTGGACTTGTTGTGCTGTGCCGTGCCGCCTTTATGGTGCTCACGTTGAAGTGATTATTAAAAGTGTCAGATACATTAGATACTACAAGGCTTTTTTGGAAAAAAATAGAATGACGCATTTTTTTTCTTTTAATTTTGATGAAATTCGTTTCTCGAAGAAGTGACGATAGTTATTTCGCCACTTTGATGAAATTTTAGCATAGAGCAGGGCTGTCCGACTGCAAAGAGCCCACGGGCCAGAATTTTGGTCACTGATCACCTAGCTGGCCGCAGTTTGAAAAAGTTGAACAATAATCTCTTACCTCTTATACAATTACAATTAATAGTTGGATTAATAATTATAAAACAATGAAACAGAAAGATTATAAAACAATTTGCTTACATTTTACATTAAAACTGAGGCCGATCAGCCTTCTTTATAAGGGCAGGAATGTCAACATCGATGTTTGTCGTTGGCAGCCGAAGAGAGTCTAACAATGAACTGTCGGAGTGAGAGCTCCTGTGACGATTCTTGATAAACTTCATCGCCGAAAAAGCACTTTCGCATAAATATGTGCTCCCAAACATGAAAGTTATTTTCAGTCCTAAGTCACGCAGATTTGGAAACCGTTCAATTGGAAGCAATTTGAAGAACTTGGGTCTCCTTTCGGTTCTTGTTTGAAAGAACGGGTCAACCTGGAGATCACAGAGCTCTAATTGTAGGTTGACCGTTTGTTCCTCAATGCTTGCTTTGACTGGATTACTAAACAGAGACACGTCATTCTTGATACTATCAAAATCTGAAAATCTCGCGTTGAATTCATCAATAATTGTCTGCAATTCAGGGCAAAATTCAGAAAAATTCAGCACTTCCTTACACTCTGACGCCTAACGACTGCAGCTGGCGAAGTGAGATAAGTTATTGTATCCTAAAGTTTGCATGGAAAATTTTCAGCTTGTTTCTAAACCCATTGATGTGTGCCATTAGGTCAGACACCAGTTGGTCTCTTCCTTGTAGTTTTAAGTTCACATCGTTGAGCTGGCCAGTAATATCAGCAAGAAATGCCAGGTGACGTGAAAAATCCATGCTTAAAAGTTCTTGTTCAAGGTTTTCTGATGGAGAAAACTGGTGAAGGAAAAGAGGGATTTCTTTTCTCAAATCGAAAAATCTCTTGAGGCAGTTTCCGGCACTAAGCCACCTAACTTGATTGTACATCAGCAGGTCTCCTTATTCTGCCTCAATTTCCTCCAAAAAATTACGGAACTGCAGATGCATAAGAGCCCCTTTTGCCGCCTCTGATCATGTTGATGACCTTCACAACTTTTTTGAGAGTTTCAGTTTGCTTCACCGATTTCCCGCATAAAACATGCTGGTGAATGATGCAATGAAGTGCAGGGCATTTCATTCCATTTTCTCTCAAACATCCAATCAATCCTATCTTTGGTCCTACCATTGCCTTTGCCCCGTCTGTAGCTATTAGACGGAGCACTTTTCAAAACCTCCGACAGTGTTGACCGCTTTCATCACTGCTTCAAATATGTTCCTAACCTTTGTTGTGGAGTGAAGAGAACACATGGTAAGGAGCTCCTCTTTGATCTCAAAGTCTTCTTTAGCAGTGCGAATGAAAATCAAGAGTTGACTAACGTCCGACAGGTCTGTACTCTCGTCGATACACAAGGAGAAATAGCAGCATTTTTTAATCTCTCAGGACAATTTCTGTTGTATTTGGTCACCTATTTCGGCAACTCTTCGTTGGACGGTCTGATGAGAAGCTGGAACTGAATCAAAATGCTTAGCCACTTTGCTGTCACCAAATGCTTTTGCCATTTCTACAGCACACTTTTCAACAACGACGCCATCAATGTAAGGTTTTTTCGCTTTAGCAAGCTCAAGTGAAGTTGCATACGAAGCATGCAAAGCATTGTACTGATCAGATTTTACTTGAGTAAACATCCCAGTTTGTTTTTGCTGTTTTCATTTCAGTTCTGAAACTATCAGAGATCTTGCTTCTCCTTGATATTTACTGTGGCTCCCCACGTGAAGACTCGCGTAATGCCTTTTGACATTATACTCTTTTGCACACAGCCACAACTTGCATACAAATCAAGCAATAGAGTTTGTCCTTTCTATTCGTGATGAAATACTGGTTTTCCCAGCGGTCCTGGAACACTCGATTCTCACTGTCTATCTTCCGTTTCTTACTCATCGTTGGAAGATGAAATATTCACAATCAACAATAAAATTAGTTTTCACACGTTCCCAAAAAATATAGCTATGGTACAAGAGAGGTTTACTTCATATCCAAAATCAGCAAGCTTATCTGAGAATCTAACATTCGTCGCACCCAGTCAGATAAAGATCATCAATGGAAAGGAGCAGAGAGTTGACGAGCGCAAGCTCTCAATTTTTTTTTCGAAATCAACAAAAGCCGCAGGGTTAGTGAGGGGAGTTTTTATTTTTGACCAATTGCGGGCAGGTTTTGCTTATCTGAAATGTTTCTCTCTTCCCTCCCTGTCTCCCCCGCCTGGTATTGCCAACGCGAGGCTATACTATTTCTGTAAAAAAAAACAGCGTGCAGGGCAAGACTGCTCTTGACCTTGGCCTGTAGATGTCCTGTACCTTTTTCTCCCAATACAATGAAAGGAGTGAAAGAGCGATCAAGAGGAAACTTCGGTGACCTCGGCTTGACCAAGAATGGTAAGCTCGGATGCTTCTTGATACCATAAAATTTCGAAAGAAGAAATATGCTGAATAAGAAGCTGATTGGCCGCACAATATGTTTTGGACAGCCCTGGCATAAAGCATACCAGGAAAGGGTTTCGTCAAAAATGAAGAAAGTTTCGTGATATTTGAGCATCTATTTTTTACAGTTTGACACTTTCACTTCTACTAATTTTACTTCACGGCAATTATTAAGAATCTATGAATTGTTGATTCAGTGTTTTTTTTGACATAAACATCTTATTGCACTGAAAAAATTTATCTTGAACATAATTGAAACAGACACTTGTTTTGTGAAGCGTCATTTGTTAAAATACTGCCTCATGTTTACGAATTCCGACTTACGTCAAAGATTGTTTTTTTTTAACTAGACAATGTAATTTTAACAAGTTTTGCCTGAAGAAATTTTCTAATCTGAAACTAAACTTATTTTGAAAATTAAATAATTTAATTTTGTAGCATTATTCAAACTTGGCTTATGAATTCTTTGAAAAAAACTAATTTCGTGTTTTTATGCGAATTTTTAAACTTTTTGTCATGTCCACTTTCAGCCGCGCAAATGATGTTAAGAGGCCAAATGTAAACGCGAGCATTTCAGAAACGAAGCTTTAAAAATAAAGCCTTCTGAAATTTTATAACTCTGTTCTATCTAGTTTTCTTGTGTTGCTAAGGCGACATTAGTCCACGATAAAGTGATTATTAAGAAGGTTTGATACATTAGACACTACGAGTTAACTTGCTTTTTTTTATTATTAATAATATATAGAATGACGAAATTCGTTTCTTCGGAGAAGTGACGATAATTATTTCGTCACTTAGACGAGAAATATGCTCGGCGCATATACCAGGGAACGGTTTCGTCAAAAACGAAGAAAGCTTCGCGAAATTTGAGTATTCAGTTTTTCCGTGCATGGGTTGGCCATCTATGTTTCAGATCAGCGGTTACCAACTGATGGCCCGCGTGCCACATCCGGTCCACGAAGACTTTTTTGTGGCCCGCGAACTAAAATGTATTAGTAGTCATTTTTTATGGACAATTTTGGTAAAAATTCTATATACGTTTAAAATTCTTTTCTCGTTTAAAAAAAAACCCCGATTAATTTCTGTGAATTTTAACATACCAACGGTGGAAAAAAAAATTCTGAGGTTTTGCTTCCAAGAAAATTATTTTAATGCAAAAACAATAGTGTATGTTGCCCTTTCTTATTTCCTTTTTTTGTGAATTGGATTTAGCATGTGCGTATCAGAAATTTTCTGATCTAACGTTTTGGACGAAATTATTTACATCTGTAAATTTTAAATTTAAAATGTAAATATCTATTCTCTGGTGGCTGCAGCAGACAAACCTCAATTCTCTCAGTGAACATTTTGTGTACTACTACGTAAGTTTTAATACCAACCTTTTTGAAGTTTTATATCTTAGCAATTAGATATCTGTTGCACACTAATTGCTTAATACATAGGTGCACATTAAAGTTATTGTAGCCAGAATTTTTTAATACGTAATTAAATATTTTTAAAAATCTACTTCTTATTTTAATTTGTAATTCAATTGTTTTGTACAACTTGATAAAAATCTGACAGTATTATTTAATGCTCCTTCAAACATAAAAGAGTCCTACATAAAATACTGATAAAGTTGCGGCCAGCCATTTGACTGGTGTTTTTAACTGCGTCCCCTGGCCTCATGTAAGTTGTAAACCCCTGTTTTAGACAATAGTCTTTCATTTGCTTATCAAGAAATAGAATTTGTGGAATTTAAAAATCTAAATCACATAAATATAGCTTTATTTATACAGTATGATGTTTTCCATAATATAGCAACGACAAATGTGATAATAATGTTTATTTAACAAATGAAATATAAATGAACACCAGGAAAGCAACTTTTACACTAAATGGACAACTTGATAAACTGTGGTCAATCGGCCCTCGGGATACTGACCAGTAGCACTGCATCTGTATATTCCACGATCAACTGGACCAGGATCACGGATCATCAGAATAGATTTGCCTCTGTGATCATAGGAGCGAATACGTGGATCTTGAGGAAAACACTGAGGACATGGATAAAAAGGTTCCTCGAAATCACCTCGCATTTTTGACCACACAACATTCTGTGAAAATAAAAAATGTGCCTTAATAAAATAATTTTTATGATTGCCAAGAATTCACTATTCGATACTATTTCGGTGGTACATTTCGAAGACAAACATAGTTCTGGAATCGAAACTGAAATGTATGGTATTTAAACCACTTATATGGCAATTTCCATCCATAAATGTAACATTTTACAGAAAATTCTGTTGTTTAAAATTATAATTATACATTACAACTAGTGAAAATACCTAACAGAAAATTAAACTGAACCGAATAAATAGTTTTTTATGCCATGCTCTAAGGTATCATGATCAAACTACCAAATTTTGCAACATTTACTAAATTTTAACACAAATTATAAAAAGTTATTTTACTGTTTATTTTACCAAAAACATTTCCAAACGTCTTCGGTAAAAACTTCCGAAAATTATGATGTTCCCATAGAGCCGGAAAAAAGATCCACGGTAAATTTTACCATATTCTGGTAGTTTGGACCATACTTTTTTTTCTCAGTGCCGAGATATATTTTGAAAATTTGTTTTACATTTACGTTCTATAAAGAAAAAAGAATAAAAATTTAAATCGTTCAATAGCTAATATCATATATTCAACTCAAAATAAGGTCAAGATAAAATTATTTTTACTCAGTAAAGGGCAGCTATTGACAATATATTCGAAATTTATTCCTTCCTCTTTTTTGATCTGTCATTAACATGCTTTTTTAAATTAACAGCAACCATAAATTTAATATATTTCTGTTTAAATTCTGCATTCACTGCTCAGATACAGTTCAAACTTTTTAAGGTAAGATGCATGCTCAATTTTGTATTGTTGTATAATTAAAGTTTCAATAACATCTGCTCTGTTTTACGAAAAGAAATGTTGTTTCTATGTTGCTTATAATAAAAAAAATATTAAACGCAAACAGGAAGCCAGTCAAAAATTAAAACTGTTTTTCAATCAGAATTTTTTTCCTTTTTATTCAATAGGACTTTTTTTAAAGTTATTCCCAATAATTTAATTCTATGCATTTCTATTTCTAATGTTGTCCTCTTATGTACTTCTAATTTAGATCAAAATCATATCTTATTAAAAAACATATTTGTGATGACATTTTTTGTAAAACTAAATCCGTATTCTGAAATGAATTCAAATTTTCAGAACTTCACAAAATAATGTAAAAATTTTAAAAACTTAATTTCACAATTCCAGTATAAGGATCATATGAGATATATTAGAAGTAGATATTCAGACTTTAGTTATAAAAATACAATCCTTCCTTATCTATTAAAAATAAGATTTTAGGTCTACATTTTAAGTCTAATTAATTTTGAATAAGATTTAATGTCTAGTGAGATACATTAAAGTTTACTGTCTTTTAAACATTTTACAATTTGCATACAAAATTATTTGCCTCGTAGTGTATTTTCCAAATTTTGAAAAATAAATCTTCAGAGAATAATTGTTTATAATCCAAGTTACAATAATTAGGCTATACAAAAACTAATACATACACAAAACTAAAAAAAGAACTAATTTATTCAATTAACTTATAAAAATTAAACATTTTTTTTCAAAACCAAATATGCTTTCTATGAGGTTATTTCAATTGTAAAATTATCTGGCAAGAATGTTATGAAAATTTTTGAAGTTTAATTGAATAGTATCACTGGATTATGCAATTAATCAAGATTATTCGATTAGATTATTCGATTGCTATATTCAGAAAATATTTATTCCTATAACTTATAGCTTCGAACTACTTTAGTAACTAAAGTAGGTATAAATTTCTTTTGACAATTTTTTTAACATTTTCGTACTGTTATTATCTAGAAATAACTCGCAACGCAAAAAATGTAAAGATGATAAATAATTTATAATTATAATCAACTTATGAAACATGCAATAATGTATTCAAAAGTATTCTAAACTAAATAGCTTAAAATATTATAATGCCTAAAGGTGAAACATCTTTCTTCAATTAAATTCAAATATTAGCATTTGTAAAGCTTCGAAAGTAAAACTACATCTCAAATCCTTAAACCTATGAATTAATTTTAGAATCGTAAAACCACATGCGTGTGAATTTTCTGAAAGCGTAAATAATTTGGAATCCAAAAAGTCATTTTATTACTCTCGTTGAGTATTCAAACACTGGTTTCTAAAAATGCGAAAACTCTCATATGCATACCATCTATTTGCATGCAAAAAGGATACAATTGGTAAACCTAAGGACATAATGCACTTTGTTAAGAGGGTAAAAACCTACTAAAATTACCTTTTGCATAACTATGTGTTTGTCTGGAGGGCCCAAACCTTCTGAAGAAGTTACTTTATGTCATGATTAGCTGCACCGCTGATTTCGCCTAATCACGGAATTGAAAGATTTGTGTTTCGTATTTGCAGTGAAATGGAAACGAGTAGAAATTAATGGTCTGTTTCAATATTGCTGATTTTCTTTGCTTTATTTGAATAAGTGAAAATAACATATTTTGGTTTTTTATAGTAAGTCGCTTTTGATATAAATATGGAGTAAAGAAACATGTATATCATTGTGTTTTTTTGAGAATTACGTTTTTAAATTTCAAAATTTTATATTTTTGAAAATTATTTAAATGTTCTTATTAGAAATTCCCTTTTTTCCATCAAAACTCTTTTAAACAAAAGCATTACTTTTATTTTCGAAAGGAATGTTAAGATCGTCATAAACATCCGACAATTATTTTAATTTTAATAAAATTTACAAAATGTGACATTAAGCATTTAAAATAATGTAGTTTTTAGTTCCTTTTTTCTGCTATTATTTTAGCTAACCATAAAATATTTCGTATCTTCAATCAACATTACAAAGGCAAGAAATTTTTTCCAGCTACTAAAAATCAACACGTAATCAAGTACATCATTTATTGAGCTTAGCTCGGAGAAAAATATTTTTGAAAAACCACCTTACTCTTGTGGTAATGGCATTTCTGGTAAAAATAACCATAATTCTGGCAATACGATGAAAATATATGGTATTTAAAATATTTACTTTGCTATTTTTCCATTCCTATGGTAGCGGTTTACCGAAAATTCTGGTTTTCAAAATTAAAGTTCTTATTACCAGACATTTGGTAAAGAATACAAATCTAAAAAGTAAATTTAACCGAATAAATGGTTTTTATGCCCTTTTCACGATAAAATATATCACGATAAAATTGCAAAAGTTAACCACATTCAAAATTAATCACATATTAAAAAACTTTAATTTTTCCAAAGTCATTGCTAAAAAGCTTTTTTAAAAACAACCGAGAAATTTGGAGTTTCAATAGAGCCAGAAACACTTTAAATTTCATTATATTCTGGTAGTTTTGACCATATTTTTTATCAGAGTAACAAAATGTCACTATTATTGAAAATAAAAACATTTCCTTCCCTCTTTGGATAAAAAAATTGGAATCTATGATATCGTCAATCCCAGTGTTTACTAAAATTCGTAGTCGTTGTATAAATATAATATATAGAAAATGCCGTTCTTTTTTAGTATGCTTAGTCATTGTATAAATATAATATATTGGAAATACCGCCATTTTCTACAATTCTAAGTTATTGTATAACTATAATATATCAATAATGCAGGCATTTTCTAGAATGTCTAGTCATTGTATAAATATATCAATCAAAAATACCGGTATTTTCTAGAATGCCTAGTCATTGTATAAAATACCTGTATTATTAATCAAAGTATGAACTGCGAGAATTATTAAGCACCTTGCCTAGTTATTAATTAGAATTCCTCAGCATTGTATAGAATGACAAATGCTTTTTAAGGAAAACTATGAAATACAAAAATTAGTATTTAATTTGGCCATAAAGATTGCTATTGAGCATAATACCTTTAGTTTTTTCTTTATCAATTCTATAGAATTTCCCAGATCCCAAATATTAATCCCTTAATAATTTTCTGGTCGATTTTAATTATTCTATACAATGACTAAACGTTCAATAAAATACGGTATTTAATACATTGAAAGTTTTATAATAGTATAAATACTATTATAAGACTTTTTGTTAATACTCTTACAGTTTCTCCTAATTGTAACAATAATATTTAGCAGGAAAGGTTTTTCTTGACTATTCATTGAATGAATATAACCATCAAAAATATAAAAAATAAAAAAATATAAAATAAATTTTATGAAAAAAGAGTTATAATTTAATAGTAGTACACTGTGACCCATAGCTTAATGAACAACGTACTACATTTTTTTAATTCTAAATCATACGCATTTATTAAAAAACAGTTAAAATGTATACTTTTGAAAAATTTACGAATGAATTAAAGTTTTCAAAGCATATTCGGAAATTTTTTCAAGCAGATTGATTTTGAAATTTCTCAGAGGAAAGAAGCAAAACTTTCAAAAGAAGATCATAGTGTTCCACTCTCCATTATATTGAATTAAAAACTCAATTTTTTAAACACCTTTTGTCGATGCTCAAAAAGCATTTATATCTTATCTTCGAAACAACCAGTTGAGAAATGTAAAGCCATGTTTAATAACATGTATTTAGGCGAACATCTTATTTCTTCGACGACAACAAAAGCTTTCATCCAATGAATGTGCGACACAGAGAGGTATTCAATATTTACCTTCTAAGCATTGCTTTTTTTCAAAAGGAACTCAAGCGTAATATTTTTAGTAACATGACGTTATGAATAGAAATGATTCTAACAACAATGGTTTAATTTCCTCTTTTATTCTGAAAAACATATCTTTAATTACGAGTTTGAATGAAAAGGAAAAGAATAACCAAGTAAGTAAAATGTTTCTTTTCATATGTTAAATGCAATTAGAATGACTAAACAATTTTTTTTGTGTGTGTGTATTGTGACATTTCGTGTTTATTTCAATATACTTTATTCAGATTTAAATAAAAATTAATCAAATAAATATTATTTTTTGATACTTTTAAGAATAATTAACTCGCCTGTAAGTAACAGTAAGGGAGATATGAAGATGTTTTAAGTAAATCAAACAAATCGCAAGAGGTATTTTTTGTCTTGAATTAATTTTGGAATTGCAAACAAAAATGTCTTAAATCATACACGGAGAAAGAAATTCTAGTAAAACTACCCTACTATATAATAATGACATTTCTAGTAAAAAATAATAATATTTCAGGTTAATACAATTTATATACATAGAATGTTTAAGCCACTCATTTGGTAATTTTTCCGTTCATATGGTAATGGTTCACAAAACATTCTGGTTTTCTGTAAAATTATGGTACTTATTTACATACATTTAGTAAAAAATTGAAAGTTTTAATTTAGTGAACAAGGGAAAGATTAATTTAAGTAGCTTAGCAAACCTTATAAGATTTGTCACTCTTTGTTTTACCTAAAATTTGCAGGCATGTTTTAAGAGGTAAAATAGAATTTAAGGCTTAATTAAGAATTCATATTTAATGACAAAGTTTCGATTTAGAGTAAAAATAAACAGTATTTTTATTTACCGATAAAGATAAACCCTAATCAAGAGTGAAGTATGCTTGAGTATTGATTCAACATTTTTCTAAGTTTTATATAAATACAATACCTTTATTATTTCCTTTTAGTAATAATATCAATACAAAAAATTCACTTAAAGATTTGATGGAAATTCATTTTACAAATTCTAATAAGGTGTGAAATTGTTTTACTTTATATATTAATTTTTTCCTTATTTTTAAATAAAAATGAAGCATTTTCTGATATTTTTGTACATAATTTTTAAAATAAATATTAAAATAGTAAAATCTTTCATCTATTTTATTGTGTTTTGTCAGGTATTTTGTAATTATTATAAATGTAATATTCAGTGCATAATATTGCTAAGAGTATGAATGATTCTTTTTGTTAGAACGTATAAAACGGTATCAATTCACTTATTCAATAAAATGCAGTTTCATTCAAAAATTAATTCATTCAATATATATCAATTACAGCAATTACAGCACATCACATTACATCAATATACAGCAATTTCAGTCATAATATGAGCTAAACTATTGTAATTTTCTTTAAAATATCAAAATGGAAAATAATTCTAACTTTTTAATTATAAAAATTAAAACCTCATCATACTCTAGAAAAAGAGGAAAATATCAGAAGATAATTAGAATAGAATATACAATATTTGAAAATGATACTTTAATAAATTAAACATCCCATAAAGAATGGGAGCGAAATTTAGAGGTATATTATAAATATATTCAAGTCATCTGAATTTTTAAACATTTACAAGTCCACATTCTATGAATTCTTAAAATTTTAGAATTAATATTCAAACCATAAGATATAATATTGCAAACAAATGTTCTTTTTATGCCTATTTAAACCGTATAAAAATTAAATTTTTGTAACTTCAGAATACTCTAGATATAGAAATAAAACAACGTAACCGTTTTAAAATTCCATAGTTATTTTTAAAAAACGTTAAAATTTACAACTTTGAAATTTTAACATTACACATATTCCAATACTACAATAGTTATAAATTAAAGTATTTTAGATAAATCCAAAATAATCTATAAAATAATAATTTAAAAAATACTAATTACATATTAATAAAAACTAATTACCAAATTAAATAAAAATCGGACTTACTGTTGAAACATATGCTTTATAAGTAAAAAGTTCAAAATTCAAGACAATTACCATTAAATTTTAAGACAATGTTAAAGAAGTTCATTTTTTTTAAATTCAGCACAATTATAACACACAGTAGGAAATTTGGAATATTATAATTAGATTATAAACACAGTAGGAAATTTAGAAAATACTTGTTATCAATAAAAAATTATCTGTCATAAATTATAATTGAACCTACGGACACATTATGTCCTTCAAAAGCATTTAAAGTTCAAAAACATTCCATAAAAATCCCCTTTAAGAGTAATAATTTAAGAAACAATCATTACATATTAATAAAAAAAAATCGATGATAAATAAAAAGTTGAACTTATTGGTAGAATTTATTCTTCAAAAGGATTTAAAGTACATGAAAATCTTTAAAACACTCTATAAAAATAACAACTTAAAGAACATCCATTGCATATTAACTTACAGATACAAAATCACTTAAAGTTTAAGAAAATTCATTTAAATGCTCCGTAATAATGATAATTTAAAAAATGCTTAGTACCTATGATTAAAAAAATAAGGATGATTAATTCAAATCGAACTTATCAATACCATTTATCTTTCTAAAGCATTTGAAATGCAAGACAGTTCCATATAAATACTACATAAAACAACAATTTAAAAAATAATTATTACATACTAATAAAAAAAGTTATTTATGATAAATTAGAATCGGACTTACGGTCCTTCTGGCCTTACGGACTTCTTTTTTTAAAAAACACGTCTTTCAAAATTATAATTTGAACCATAATTTTTACATATTAATAAAAAAAATTATGGATGTTAAATTGAAATCAGTATTACTAATAAAAAAATATCCCTTTGAAAGCTAAGGAATAAGACAATTTTTTTAAATCAACTTTAAAATTAAGGATTTTAAACATGCTTATTAAATATTAATAAAAAATTATCGAGGAGAATTGAAATTGGCCTTATTGATACAATGTATCATTCAAAAGCATTTAATGGGCAAGTCTTTAAAAATAGAATGATTTTAAATATACTTTTTATATATTAATAAAAAATTATAGATGATAAATTAAAATAAGACTTACTAATACAATATATCTTCCAAAAGCTAAAGAATAAGACAATTGTTTTTAAATCCTTTTCAAAAATAAAGATTACTTATTACAGATCAATAAAAAATTGCTGATGATAATTAAAATCATATTTATTGATACAATATATACTTCAACAGTTGAAGTATAAGACAATTTTTAAAAATTCTCCTTAAGAATTACAATTTAAATTGTTTTTATTGCATGGTAATAAAAACAATATGTATGATAAATTACGAAATCTGATTTATTGATGCATTATATACTTAGAAGTTGAATTATAAAATAATTTTTAAGAATTATCTTCAAAAATTATAATTTAAATTGTATTTATTACATGTTAATAAAAGTGATATCTATGATAAATTACGAAATCAGATTTATTGATACAATAAATCTGATACTGAACCTTCAAAGGTTGAAGTATAAGACAATTTTTTAAATTATCTTTAAAAAATTATAATTTTAAATTATATTTATTGCATGTTAATAAAAATAATATCTATGATAAATTACGAAATCGGTTATTGATACAATATATATACTTCAAAGGCTGAATTATAAGACAATTTTTAAAAATTCTCTTTAAAAATTATAATTTAAATTGTATTTATTACTTGTTAATAAAAATAATATCTATGTTAAATTTCAGAATAGGATTTATTGATGCAATATATAATTCAAAAGTTGAAAAAACAATTTTTAAAAATTATAATTTAAATTGTATTTATTACATGTTAATAAAAAATAATATATCTATGATAAATTACGAAATCGGACTTACTGATACTTGACTTCAAAGGTTGAAGTGTAAGACAATTTTAAAAAATTCTCCTTAAAAGTTATAATTTAAATTGTATTTATAAAAATAATATCCATGTTAAATTTCAAAATAGGATTTATTGATACTACAGCATATAATTCAAATATTGAAGTGAAAAACAATTTTTAAAAATTATAATCCAAGTTACATTTATTACATGTTAATAAAAAATAATATATAAGATAAATTACGAAACCGAACTTACTGATACAATAGACATACTTTAAAGGTTGAAGTATAAGACAATTTTAAAAAATTATCTTTAAAAATTATAATTTAAACTATATTTATTACATGTTAATAAAAATAATATCTATATTAAATTTCAAAATAGGATTTACTCGGATTTTAATAGGATTACAATATATGATTCGAAAGTTGAAGTAAAAAAACAACTTTTAAAAATTACAATTTAAGTTGTATTTATTACATGTTAATAAAAAATAATATATATGATAAATTACGAAACCGAACTTACTGATACAATATATATACTTCAAAGGTTGAAGTATAAGACAATTTTTAAAAATTTTCTTTATAAATTTTAATTTTAATTGTATTTATTACATGTTAATAAGAATAATATCTATGTTAAATTTCAAAATAGGATTTATTGATACAATATATAATTCAAAAGTTGAAGTAAAGAATAGTTTTTAAAAATTACAATTTAAGTTGTATTTATTACATGTTAATAAAAAATAATATGTATGATAAATTACGAAATCGGACTTACTGATACAATATATATACTTCAAAGGCTGAAGTGTAAGACAATTTTTAAAAATTATCTTTATAAATTTTAATTTAAATTGTATTTATTACATGTTAATAAAAATAATATCTATGTTAAATTTCAAAATAGGATTTATTGATACAATATATATTTCAAAAGTTGAAGTGAAAAACAATTTTTAAAAATTATGATTTAAGTTGTATTTATTACATGTTAATAAAAAATAATATCTATGATAAATTACGAAATCGGACTTACTGATACAATATATCCTTCAAAAGCATTTAAAGTGCAAGAAAGCTCTGCATATCCTCTCATCAAGGCAGCATTTCCTTCTCCTAAATAAGTCCCTGGATACAATTCATCTCCTGATCTCTGTTCTATCTGCCATCTTCCCTGATTAGGCCAGGGGTAGTAAGTAGACCCCACAATGCCACACAGAAGAAGGATTGACAGCGATGAAAGTAGCATGATTGACGAATGATTTGGAGAGGAGAGCTTCGGGCATCTTTTATACGACGCTAAAAGCACGCGTTTTCTCACTTTTCACGCACGGTAGGTTTCCAGTTATTGTGTGTATATATAATAAGTGTTTGTCAAGATCACGGAAGTACATACCGTGTGTCTTCAACTGATTTTTTTTCTTCTCCTGATGATCTTCAAAGTGGTTTTGATTTATCATCACTTTCACTGTTTGCAGGAGAAAGTAAATAAGTTTACCTTCAGGTACTTTTAGAGATGAGCTATTTCAGAGAAACTTCTTAAGAAGTTTAATAACTGGAAAAATGAATGACTCCGTACTAAACAAAATCTAAACTGAAGAGTCTAAAATATTTAATGAACTTATTATTTCCTTTATTTTTTTCCTAATATATATATATATATATATATATATATATATATATATATATATATATATATATATATATATATATATATATATATATATATATATATATATATATATATATATATATATATATATATATATATATATATATATATAGATTAACTGGATATATATGGTATAACTGGATGGATTTAAAAAAAAGAGAATATATGGAAAATAATAATGAAATAATGAATAATGAAAATAGAAGAAGAAAAATTATTAAAATAAAATTATTTTTTAAAAATATTAAAAAACAATTATGTATCTTAGTTTTATTTTTAAACTTAAGTAAGTAAACGTAAGTAACATAAAGAATTTTATGTAAAAAAAACTTATTTTTTAATTTTTTCTAGTGCTTCTCACACTTTTGTATTGATATATTTTACTTTGGCTACATTGATACAATATTAGAAAGCACTCTTTTCTGCAAATATAATCGGGTGAGCTGATGAAGAGATTATATCTTTTCTTTATTTTGTTTCCAAAATTTTGAATAAGTTTTTTTTTATTTAAGAATGCATGAAAAAAATTTTAATATTTTAAGAAGTAATTTAATTTTAATAATTTTTTTTTCTTCTCTTCTCATTAATTATTCATTATATATATATATATATATATATATATATATATATATATATATATATATATATATATATATATATATATATATATATATATATATATATATATATATAATTTTCTCTAAAAAAGGGTTAAATAACAATTTATTTAAATGCTATATTGCCGTATTCTAACAAAACAATCAAATTACCATAAATAGGATGATATTTAAACTGTTAACTATGAGAAAAACAGTTTATTAACAGCTTTCACTCATCCATACAGTGAAGCAACCAGAATTTTATCGCATGAACTAGAACCACCTAATAAACCCACTTAGTACCTTGTAGATGGGTACATATTGTAGCCGAGAGTGCTAATCCGTCAATCTCATGACCTACAGAACAGGGGTTCGAGTACACACATTTGATACCTCCTTTCCCTCCAATACATAAAGAGTTCTAGCTTCCTACTTTTCCCAATTTGTGACCCTGAACTGTTAGAATACGATTATCTCATTCTTGCATAAATAGCTGCACCATAAAAGATAAACCATCTCCAATGTCTAGTAGAAATTTGCGGATTTGAAACCATGCTAGTTGTAAATGGTTAAAAAAAAACATAGAGTTTAGTATTTATGATCTTTTAACCACATTAGTTGTAAACGGTTTTAAAACTGTATAAATAAAAAATGTTCTTTACTGTAAACACTATGGCTAATTGGATGGACAGGCTACTGTCGGTTATTTTCAACTGCTTTCACCTAATGCGGTTAAATAAGCAGTCTTATTGCACCAATTAAGCCCACCTAATGAAGTTATTTAGTTTTTTGCAACTGCGTACGTATTACAGCTGAGAAGGCTAATCTGTTAGTTTCATAACCGAAAGAACTGTGGTTCGAGTCTCAGCGTTGACTCTATAATGTTTTCTACACTCCCTTCAACACGTGAAAGGTTTCCAGTGTTCTGTGCAATCCCCAATTTGTGTCCTGCACTCTCCAATGCCTTCTATTACCTGACAAAAAGTCTGGCTCCACTTAGTTTCCTACAATTGCGCATATATCATAGTTGAGAGAGCAAATTTGTCAGTCTCATGAACTACAAAACTGGGGTTCGAGTCCTAGCGTTGACACCACAATTTTTCGTCCAATCCCTTCAACACATGAAGAGTTTCCAGTTTCCTGCATTCTCCAATTTGTGTCCTGCACTCATCAATGTCCTTTACCTAACAGAAAGCTTAGCTCCTATGTCCAGTTGAATTTCTTTTTTACTGTTTTGAAACCACGCTAGTTGCAAATGGTTAAAAAAACAGTACAGTTTTGTATTTATGGTTTTATATATTTGCAAGTAGTAAACGGTTTCAAAACCATAAAAGCAAAAAAATGTTCTTTACCGTAAACTTTACGGTTAATTGGATGGACAGACTGCTGCTAGTTATTTTTAAATAGTTTTAGAATGAAAATTCGAACAGTGTATTTATAGGACCGGAAATTATAACTTTTATTCATAGCAATATGAAAATGGTATAATTTTCAATAGAGAAAATATTTTCGTAGATATTGCTCAGGAAAATTTATTGTACGTTTGCACCATATATTTTTTTATTATTAGATTTTGTAAAAATAAATTTAAAAATTCTAAAAGAAATTTGGATTGACTGCTTGGAATAGAATTATTAACGTAAGGCTTTGCTATGAAGTGGAAAAATATAATATGTACTCTTAATATATACTCTTAAAAATAGAATGGAGAACTCTTAACAGCGGACTTAATAATTTATTAAATTTTAAATATTATGTATTAGTATAGATTCTGTTAAACGTAAGATATTTTGAAATTAATTTATCACAATGACGTAAATAAAATGAAATTTTTTTTAATTCTCAGTCTTAAATTTTAAATCAACTATGTACGTAATTTATATTCAATAAAATCTAGCCATATCTTAAAACGTAAGCTTCTCAATACAGGATGAAAATATTTTATTTTATTGCAATGTTCCTTATTTCCAAGCTTGCTTGAAATCAAGCGAATTTTTAAGGCAGAGGATGAGTTTCCTGTTTTTTCAGTGGCGCCATCTATGGCCAAGAATACGACTTCAAACACACATACACGCCACAGACCGTTTTTCAGCGAGGACGCATTCATACATACATTTATCCAAGGCTATTCGTAATTTTGACCTTAACCAGAAAACGATCAGTCTCCAATCCATTACCCCCTGAGGTATAATTTGTAATGAACTTCGCAGTCTTGTAATTTTGAATCAATCCGGAACACAAAGAAACTCCCGGATCAATACCCCCAGAGGTAGTGATTTGTTATGGGAACCTGGAGGACTTTGCGACTCGACAGATTCAACGTGCATCAGTCACCATTTATTACATGGGGAGTCTTCGGTCGGTGGGGATCGAACCCATGAACTCTTGGACATGAGCCCAGTGCCCTACCACCCAGAGTGTCCTAGAGGACTTTGTAATACGACAGATTTAACGCGCACCAGATGCCATTTTCTACAAGGTTTGTCTTCAGCCGGCTGGATTTGAACTGCCGTCCAGCGTCCTACCAACCAAGATGATCCCGGCCGTTGTTCTTTATACTTCTTTAAATGCTAAGCCAATAAAACAAAACTAGATAATAAAAACGTAGCATTGCATTTACTAATTTTTTGGAAACAAATTTAATATGAGAGTAATACAAATGTAACACATTTTTTTCGAAAGATATCTTCGAATTTTATTCATTATGATTTTAATAACTTTAAAAAATATCAATATAATTCCTTATTTCTAAATTTTTCTTCATTTTACTGCCATATTAATTAAGTTAGAATAGTTTTGCAGCATCAGATTTCTGAATTTTCATGCCCTTCTCTAGAACGGGCACTTCTCCTTAGCGAACATTTTTCTCCCTCTTGAAGGTTCTCATTTTAATTAATATTAATTAAAATTCAGCATAAAAGTAAAACATGTTGTGCCTAAACAGCTATTTCAGCTTCATTATTAAAAAAACTGATGGAATACATGGATTTTTCGAAACTAGATACAGGATTAATTTTATGGTTACTATAATTCCTAATATGGTTGCGTCGAACATAAATGGATGGTCGGTACCGGATACACAGTAAAATGTATCGAGTCCGGGTACCCGAGTACCGGGTTTTGAGATTAAAAACTGGGTCCAGGTTCCCAGTACGGGGTCCTGAGATTACAAACTGAGTCTGGATACGTGGTATCGAGTAGTAACCTTTTTTACCGAATCCGGGTAATAATAAGGTAAAGAAAATCTGTCCAAGTAGGCCGACCCGGTTCATCTCTAGTAAAGAGACATATTTAATATTTTTACTCTCCCTACATATCCCACTGAAATTGGTCTTGAGGAAAGAAATTTTTATCATCCAATTTTACCATCAATGCTGAATAATTTTGAAAATTTTACTGTGACAATTTAAGTAAGTATACGCATAAATTATGAAAGCTAACAATTCCAGTTTTATTTTTATATTACTGTAATTACTGATTGTCATTTTCTTAAGCAAAAAAAGCTGTAATGATTCAGTATTACTTATTTCTAGTGTAGTTGAAAGAAATAAATGAAGACATTTGTCTTGAGAGTAGAAACATAATAACTTTTGTTCATTTAATTTTACCATCAATACTGATTAATTTTTAACAGTTTACTTTTACAATTTTAGTAAACATATGCATAAATTATGAAAACTAACAATTCCTGTTTTATTTTGATATTACTTTAACTACTTGTTGTCTCTTTTTATAAGTAAAAAAAAAGGTTGTAATGATTCAGTATTACTTATTTCTAGTGTAGTTGAAAGAAAGAAATGAAGACATTTGTCTTGAGAGTAGAAACATAATAACTTTTGTTCATTTAATTTTACCATCAATACTGATTAATTTTTAACAGTTTACTTTTACACTTTTAGTAAACATATGCATAAATTATGAAAACTAACAATTCCTGTTTTATTTTGATATTACTTTAACTACTTGTTGTCTCTTTTTATAAGTAAAAAAAAAGGTTGTAATGATTCAGTATTACTTATTTCTAGTGTAGTTGAAAGAAATAAATGAAGACATTTGTCTTGAGAGTAGAAACATAATAACTTTTGTTCATTTAATTTTACCATCAATACTGAATAATTTTGAACCATTTACTATTACAATTTTAGTAAATATACGCATAAGTTATAAAAACTAGCAATTCCTGTTTCATTTTGATATTACTTTAACTACTTATTGTCCTTTTTTATAAGCAAAAAAAAAAGCTGTAATGATTCAGTATTTCTTATTTCTAGAGTAATTGAAAAGAGAAAAAAAAAATGAAGGAGAAATTTCCAGAAAAAAAATCTAAACCTCTTAGAGACAGCAATGACTACGCACAGTTTACAAAAGAGACAATTCTTTGAGGAAAAAAAATCTCCCAACAACAAACATCCCAAAAACTAATTAAACAGCAGCACGAACGGATGTTTTGCCTTTTAGCACCGCATGAAAACCATCATCTCTTGTTGATTACTGTATTTTGTTTTGACACTACAACAATCTCCATCTTAATTTCCATGGAAAGAAGAGAAAGGATTGTATGGTCAAGAGAAAAAAATAATTGAAAAGGTCAAGATATAGATATCCGGATCATTATATATGCAGAATGAATATGCAAGGACTTTCTCTTTCACCTTTGGAGGTCAACAAGTTGTAATGAATGTAAGAGACTGCTAATTAGGTATGAGGCGAAATCGTCTCCCTTTTATGTCAACAGGATCTGGAACCCTTCTACCATGCTTCAACGCGCTCCTCTTCTTTTGTGGTCAGATCATACGTATTTATCAAGGTGAAGAGAGTAAATTTTGATTTAGACACTTAAACTTCAATAATTCATCGTGAATTGGCTTTCGAGCAAGCAAAAGAGGACATATTTTAAATATCGCTTTT
Organism: Parasteatoda tepidariorum; assembly: GCF_982258835.1. NCBI lineage: Eukaryota > Metazoa > Arthropoda > Arachnida > Araneae > Theridiidae > Parasteatoda > Parasteatoda tepidariorum. The sequence continues at coordinate 81,762,351 of NC_141763.1, forward strand.
AATATTTGAATTTTGTTTGAAAGGATTTGGTATGAAAGTTGATGTGTTTTGAAATTCAAAGAGCTGAAACTTTCAGACATTTTAAATTGAGGTATTTTTGACAAGATAAACTGTGTTATATGAAATGGATGAAAAGACGTTAAATAGAGCGAAGTGTTAGCTTTCTCTATTTTTACATAAAATAAAATTAGGTTTTTTTTTTCTAATTTATTAACAGAAATCGTGAAAAATTGTTTATTGATTAACAGTTTTTAATAACTTTGGATTTTCAGCCCATTTAAAAACCCATCCATATTTTATAACCCATTTTTGGCCAAAGGTGTGTTAACGCTATATTTCAATAAATATTTTTTGTTATCACAGTGATGTATATTTTTCACTAATTTTATTTTTCTGCTATTTTCAAGCGTTCTGAAGACATTTATAAAATATTAGTAATTCAATTAAAGTAAATACTTTCAGTAAGAAATATTCAAACGCCGCTAGTTTTTACCCAATGGTAAAATGGGTGTTATATTGGGTTTGATGGCGTGCGCACCTTATTTGGACGTCATCACACTTTACAACTGAGTTCAAGAGCAATAGTAAACAGTGCGCAAGCGTCGTCGTTGCATGCTTTGCTATGATGACCGCTGCTGTGTGATAATTTGTTTAGAATTCTTTTTTTAAATATTGTCTTAAGTTAAAACTTTAAAATGAACTGAACAACTTCGAAACCATAATCTCAAAAATAGAATTGCACAAGTCATAAAAAATAAGGCTAACAAAAGAATTAATAAAAAAATCAACACAGCAAGATCAAATAAAAAGAAAGCAGATGATAGTTTTAGAATTTCTAGGAGTTGATTGTTTTATTTTCTCAAAAAAAAAATTGGCTTTAACCCTAGAAAATTACTCGCTTGGCATCGAACGCTAAGACGCAAGAAGCTCGAAAAAAATCTGAAAAAAGTAGAAAATTTGAAACAGCATCTTCCATACATGTAGATTATTTTACGAATCCACAATTAAAAAATAGAATGAAAAATATAGCCCTTAAATGGCGTCAATGCATAATTTTATTCACAATACTTAGGTTATAAATACTGTTAATGAGTGTCACAACCCTGTTAATGAATTTAATTATTTTTCTGAGCCAACTCAAGTAGAAAATAAGTATTATTTTATGGTTTTGTAACTTTTTCAGTATATTGTTGCTAGCTGAATATTCGTTCATCTTACGGGTTGAAAAAAGAAACCAAATAATCAATAAATCGATAATGATCAACACTACGAAATTATGCACACAAAAAAGTGAAACAGATATACTGACACAGTTAAAGCTACTCCAGTTTCTTTCTTCTTATTATTTACTGCTCTTCTCGGTGGCTTTACGTTATTAGATTAAGAAAAACATGATTTTAGAAGTTCATTCTATTTAAATTAAGATTAACGATGTTCAGTATCATTCGGCGTAATGCTATTGCTCGGCGCCAACATCTGATAGTTAAAAATTACCATAATCAACCATTTTCTCCAGTATTTATCCCATTCGATAAGCCATAAAAATCTATTTCCACAGTGCATATAGCAGATATCGTGGTACCTATATTAATATAATACTTTGAATTCGTGTTACAAACTTTAAGGGTAGGTACAGGACATAGTGACAATCATTCATTGTTTAGGCGCAAGTGACGAAGTGAGGCGCAAACACAAAAAATAAGGGACTAAAGGAAAGACAAAGTCCTTATTGAAAGCGTCGTTGACAAGTGTAATGTTTACAATAACTGTGCAAAATTGCGTCCACCAGTAGCGATACATTCTTGACAGCGTTGGTGGAGTAATTTGCGTAGACGTTCAAAGATGCCAGGTATCTTACGTACACGTGCAGCAGCTTTGGATATTCAAGCAAACGAATTCCTCATCTGAGTGAAGTGGAAACTCAAAATCAAGATTCGTCAAATGTCGCCACAAAACGAAATCGAGGCTCCATAAATCGGGAGATCGGGGAGAACAAGAGAACTGGTCTACCATGCCTAATCCATCGCACCCCAAACATGGCATTCAGGTAAGTACGCACATCATTGCTGAAGTGGGCTGGCACCTCATCATGCTGAAACCACTGCGGTCACGAATGGCAATCGAAACATCCTGCAGTAGTTCTGGTAATACCTGTTCCAGAAAAATAAGATAACATTCGCTATTAAGTCACGTCGGTAGTAAGTATGAGCCAATCAAAAAATTGCTGACAAAGCCAGCCCACACATTCACATAAAATCATTGTTGATATGAATGTGGTTGCATTACATATGGATTCTCAGTTGCCACACATGGGAATTGTGCACTTTAAAGACACCCTTGCGTGTAAACGTCACCTCATCTGTAAATTTACTTGAAGCAAAATGAGCTATGAAGTCCGGCTGCAACGCTCATTGCTGTACCTCCCACTGGCAGAAGTTCAAGTGGAGAGGATAGTCTGCCGGATTCAAAGCTTGTACTTGCTGAAACTGGAAGGGATGAAAGCGTTTTTCGTTTAACACTGTGAAGTTCGCTTCTTCCTCGATCTTCGTTTAACACTACAAACGGTGGCCACACACCTACGTGATGAGCAACAGCTCTTGTACTTGACTCAGGTCTACAACGTTCAAGATACCTTCCTCCAGACTTGGACTGCGTACATCTCTTCGTCGACCAACATCACGTCTGGGGACGTGGACCGAACCTGTTTCGCCAAGTTGACGATGCAACCGCTGAAAAATTCAGCTATCCGACATTCGTCGATCAGGAAACTGCTCGTCATACATTCGTAGTGCAGTTTGCCCTTACCATTTGCACGGCCGTACATGCAATTGACAACTGAATATGCCATGCATCAATTGATTTTACCGATAACTATTTTCTTCCCTAATCATCCGTGAATTTTCGGCTTGCTCTTGATACTGTAAATCTTGAAAATAATTGTTGCCTGGCGTTTTCGGCAACTGAATATAACAAGCCTCAAGTGATTTTGCCGATAACTATTTTTTTCCCAATCAGCCGCGTATTCTTGGTATGCTCTTGATACTGTAAATCATGAAAATAATGGTTCTCTGGCGTTTTCGGCAACTGAATATGCCAACATCAATCGAATTAACAGATAACTATTTTTCCCCAGTCATCCGTGTACCACAGTGCTGACATAAAATATCCTCAGTGGTAGTTAGATCATGATTTAGAGTCCCCTTTCCGTCAAGCTAACCGTGGGAGATTTTCGTGGTCTTCCTCTTTGTGAAACGCAAATGCGGGTTAGTTCCATTAAAAAGTCCTCGCGAAGGCAAATATCTCCGAATACTTGATCCAGGTGTTTCCTTGTCTTCTGAATCGGGTTCAAATTTACAAGGCTACGGAGTTGATAATTAGTAGTTATAAACCCTAAAAATTGGGTCGGCTGTTCAACGACGATTATAAAATAAAATAAAATGGGTACCAGTTTGTCTGGGAAGTAAAGGTGGCCTGTCTGCAGTGCTGACCACTTTACCTCAATCATGCCGTTGGCCTTGAAATTGTATAGCTTTAACCTCTATGACAATCCTGGCCCTTAACGGGCAGTTATGGAAATGCTCTTACTTAGGTGTGGTTAAGAGTGCTAATTGAAATAACTAAGGGCAAGTTAATCTTTTATTTCGAAAACAATTGATTTTTTCAAATTGGAATAAAACATATATTTTAAAACATTTATTTTATTTAGTTAAAAGGTGCAATAATCCTTTAATAAAATTCAGTTATTTCAAAGTACATATTTTCAATTGAAAATGATTGCAAGAACGAATCATTTCTTTATAATTTAACTCCTTTAAATCACTACTATTTTTCTATGTTTTTTTTTTAGAAAAAATTGAAATACTTTATTTCAATAAATTCTAATAACAAAGCTAGTATCTTTAAAATCAGTAATAGTGCATAAATAAACACGATATAAATTGTGGAAAGAAAATATTAGATAAATATTAAACGTGATTTATTTTTTAAGTAAAAAATATGTTCAGGTGCTCTAAAGCAAATAGAAACGCTTAAAATAATATTTAGTCAGCTGATAACGTAAAAAAAAAAACATTTAGAGAATTACTTATAAAAAGAAGTTATATATACTTCAAAAAATCGCTCAGCAATAAAATAAAATGATTTCATCATTTAAAACTAAGTCAAAATTTTATCGTAGGTAATATTTAACCCTTTCATTTTTAGTATTTTTTGACATCTGAGTTCGATATCTTACAGTCAGTCATTGTAAACTGAATTACGATTACTGACAATTACTGAGATCTTACAGTCAGTTACTGAAAACAATACACGCATAATTTCTATCACCAGTTATTCTTTTAATTGTTGCATTCTAAAATGTTATTAAAAATGATGTCCCGACTTATTATTATATTCCTACCATCAGTATGGATGATGCACTTGGTAAGTATTTATTTAATACTAGAGGTTGCGCTCCCTGTTCGCGGTCACTCCCCAACCCCAATGATTGCTTCGCAATAATTGTTTCTTGGCATAAATAATTTTTTCTACAAAAGTTGAAATTATTCTCTTAAAGTATCTTTACTAGAAAGAATTCTGTTTGCTAAAGCTTGTGCACCCACTTCCTACATCGAAAAAATTTTCCTAATGATTCTATTTAGATTCATTAGAATAAAAAAATTTAATAAATTATTTTAATAATATAATAATAACAATGATAATAAATAATTTTTATTAATAATCTTTCTAAAAAATAACAGTTGTATACGTTACTAATGTCATTTGCCAATATCAGTAAATATCAGAAATCAAGCGAATTTTTAAGACAGGAGGGGCTTTCTTGTGGTGCCATCTATGGCCAAAAAAACAATTTCAGTCACTCACACACGTCACAGCCTGCTTTAAAAGGGGGTGGGGCGAATCATACCAGATCGAAATTTTGACCTGAACCAGAGAACGATCAATCTCCAATTCAGTACTTTACAGAGGTATTGACTTGTTATGGGAAATTGGAAGACTTGGTGACCCATACAGATTTAACGTGCACTAGTCACCATTTAATACACAGCGATTCTTCGGAAAGCGGGATTCTAACTCTCGTTCTCACGAACACGAACCCAACGTCCTACCAATCAGGCTATCCCGGTCCCAAAATAACATTTAAAATTAATGGTATCTACTAAATAAGATAACTATAAAACGCATCGTATTTAATATACAAACTGATATATCAAATAAGATTTGTGAATGAAGCTGGTAGTTAAAAATCCTTAATCTCTTTAACTGTAATTTATATTAATCTGTTGATGTAATTTACACCAAAAAATAATTATTGCAAAGACGGTTAATAAGCTTAGAAAAAGATTAAAATAAGTTTGTCTTACAATGTAGCTTATTAAGGTAATATCATGGAATTGCGTTATAGAAAGAAACAACTCTTTCAGTTTTAAACTCTAATTAGAATTTAAAAAAAACATAAATATTACAAGTACAAACCTTTTAAGCAGCAATATAAAAATATTATAGACAGTGTTTCACTTGAATAGTACTCATACGGTCTAATCTGATAATTAACAAAATATATTTATAGACTGTGCTTAACTTGAATAGTACTCATACGGTCTAATCTAATAATTAAAAAATATATTTATAGACAGTGTTTCACTTGAATAGTACGGATACCATCTAATCTCATAATAACAAAATATTTTTCTTATTTTGACACTATCAGAGAATAACTAATTTAAAGATGACTTTGGTGTTTGCCTCCGTAACCTTATCATATTGAATCTAACTCAGAAAACCGAGAACTCCTAAATTACTTTCTCATCTATACTCTCTGTGTAAAAACTAATTTCATTTATATGATGTCGAAGCTATAAAAATATCTCTTAATTAATTTAATAATAACGAAAATCTAGCCAAAATCCATTGCTTTGCTATATTAATACAAACTGGGAAATTGAACGAACCGAAACTCTCGAAACGGAGCGTCTGAACTGAGATTATGACTTGTCTCGACTTTCTTTCCTTTCCTTCCAGACGCGGATACGTACCTAGGTTAGTAAAACCCTTACCCGTATAATCCGCGTCTGGCCACTACTTCCAGTCAACCTCAATCAATTATTTAAAGTTTCAAAAGAAAGAAGGTTAAAATTACTTGTCTCGACTGTATGAAATACGACGTTTCCATTCCTAGGAACCTACAACAACAGCATAAACAAACGTATATTTTATTTTAAAACCGGCTTTGTACAGTCGAGTTTACGACTACCAATGTTCAACTCCAGAGAATTGCAATTTTGAATCCAATCCAGGAAACAAGGGAACTACTAGATCAAGTATTAGGAAAAATTAGCCTTCATTTAGAACTTTTCGATGGAGCTAAGGCACCTTTGTGTAATATGGAGAGGAAAACCACGAAAACCTCCAAATGGTTAGCCTAATAACAAGGGAACTCTAACCCATGATCCGTCTACCAGTGAGGATATTTTACATCAGCACTGTTGTCGATGCGAGCCGGGTGCGAAATTCGTATCGACTGGCCATCGCTACGATTCGAACCCAGATCCCCTTATTAAGTGGCGAATGCTCTATCCCCTGAGCCACCACGGCGTAAACAGACTTAAAGTTGCAAATTTAATTTTTGTAAACAAAAATTCAAAATTTGAGAAAAATACTAAACATTTTTATATATTTTAGAGATCCAATGTTACGCCCCTAAATGTTGATGTTAAATCTAACACAGATGATGTTCAAGATATTGCACAGAATGACATTCCTATTCTGGAGAAGATACTCGAAAATGATGCTCATTTGATGAAATCAGTTGTAATAAGTCATGCCTCTATGCCAGATTATCAAGTCATATATCCTGACAATACCATGCAAGAAAATATGAGAAAGAAGCCTGGGAAAGAATATGAGCGGATGATAAAAACGAAAAAACTAACTGAAGCCGCTCGTTTGTGCATATCTAAAAATCAAGACACTTTATTTCAGTGCATGGATAATACAAACGAGAGTTATGCTTGCCTGCACCCACTTACTGATGAAATAGGGGAATGTGGAAATAATGGTGCACATAATAGACCAATATCTTTGTGCATCATAAAGGTAAGTACATGTATCTTCAAATTGTATATCCTTTAAGCCAGCGTCACATATATCGATAAACCAAAGGCTCATACCGAATGTGCCAAAGATGACTGACGATTCGCTGATTTTTGCTTAGGAAACCAGAAAACTGCTTCCGCACTGATTTCAAAGTTAGTTACAAAGTTTGTCAATAGTGGGTACTACGCTGCTATCAAAGTTTTAGTCAAGAAGAGACATAAAAATTGTGTTCATCGTATGCACCACTCAGAAGAGTCAATCTGTTTATTTTTCAAAATTTAAAGCAATCGAATCACACTGCTTAGTCTTAGAGATAAAAACTATTAAAATTTTAGTGGTTTATATTATTGGCGAGAATAAGTGGGGTATTTCTCATCCAAAGCCAATGTAGACATTGAAGTTTAAAGCTTTTAGAGATTTGAGAGACCGACAATATATTACAAATGGAAAATAATGCTATTGAAACCCTATGCCAAACAATATATCCAAAGATTTGTAACTTGTGACAGTTATTTTGTTTATTATATGCAATATGAACACAAAATTTTGTAAGTCTAACTAAAATATTTATGGATATATGGACATTTTTATTTTTAAAAAAAAAATTTTTTGCCTTAGGTTTTTTCTTTCGTTTTTTTTTTCCTTTTCTTTTTTTTTTGCTATAAGTTTAAAAATATTCGATAAATTTAAAAAAATTTTGTAGAGCGATTTAAAATTATTTATAGAATTTTTGCATAAAAATTGGGAGAAAAATTCGTTTAAAACAGTAAAGACAGAAAGTAGTTCTGTTATACTGCGAATGCACGGGAAAAATTGAAGAAAAAAATATATTTTTTTAATTTTGTAGTAAATCATATACGTAAACTTGTCACCTAACTAAAAAAGTACGATTTAAATATCTTAAAAATTTAAAAAGTTTCAAGCAATTTTCTAAGTAGTCTTTGTACTTTTTATAAGAAACTAAAAATGATAAGGTGTTTTCTACAAATATTATTTTGTATCAATAGACAAAATTGAATGAAAAGTGATAATGCCTTACAATAAACGTTCATACACCGAAATATGATTGCATACACCGAAATATGAAGAATACATTCGAAAGAAAAGATACTGATATGGGAACTATACCCGACAATGCCGTTGTCATTTTTAATAAAACTTGGTGAATGGTACAATATGAAATTTGTGGAAAACCCCTGATCATTTTGAACTTTCTTTTTGAAAGTACCAAATTAGTTACCAACTACAATTCTATAAAAATTTAAGAAAAAATAAATTCTCTAATTTTTCCCGCGCATGTGCAGTATTAGACAATTACTGACATCTCAGTGATAAGATGTTTCTGCATAATGTGCTTCTACAACTTGTAAAATACATATCAGGAAACAATGCTATAATTTTACATGAAATTTTAACAGTTTTATGTTTTATTATATTTTAACAGTTTTTTGTTAGCAAAGAAATTATGGTTCTTCGCTATATTTACCCTATTTCTTCATTTCCAAACCGAGTACTGTTCGTTCTGATATCGTTGTTGTTGTTGTTAATTTACGTCGCACTAGAACTGCACAATGGGCTATTGGCGACGGTCTGGGAAATATCCTGGAGGATGATCCGAAGACATGCCATCACAATTTTGATCCTCTGCGGAAGGGATGGCACCCCCGCTTCGGTAGCCCGACGACCTGCGCGCGAAGTCGAGCACTTTACGGTAGCACAGTTTAACGAGGACCAATACCGCCCACCCTCGATCCCTACGCAGACTGATCCAAGTGGTCACCCACCCGCACACTGACCGCAGCCAGTGATGCTTGACTTCGGTGTCGTTCTGATATCCGATGACCTTCAAAGTAATTGCGTCAACGAATATGCGTCAGAACTTTTTTTTTCCCCATATATATATCATTAAATAAAAGTGAGAGAAGTAAAAGGAGTTTTGAGCAAGGGAACTGTTGGAGGATAAAATAATGTTACAATTTAAGAAAAAAATTATAATTCTATATAAAAAAAAAAAGAATTTATTATTACTAAATCATTATTTTACCGTTTTAGGGACAATGGAGCCTTGTTGCATCATGCAAAAATTTCTCAACAGATATCTGTCCAGATCTATCAACAAATTTCAATCATGGGAAAACCGAGAATGAGTGCTTTCTCGAAAACAATAACATTTGTAACAGTAACTGCACTTTCGGAATCATTCACAAGTTCAAAAGACCTGAACTTCGAATTTCTACTTCAAACAACTCCGTGACACGTTTTGAAAGAGATACCGAATATGTAGGAAATAATACAAAAAGAGTGACTTGTATTAAGTGCCAACTAGACATCAGACTTGATATCGAAGAAGTTGCACCAGGTGTGGCCCCGAAAATTAAGATATCTGTGAAAGAAACGAAACTGAATGTATCTCAGGAACATTTCGATTACGAGTTGAGAGAAAATTGAATTTTCTATTCAAATGTGGCAGTATGCATGATACACAAGCCAGTAATTATTGTCAGATAAAATAAAAACAAGTTCTAGTTCAAGTATCCATGTAACAACATGTATAATTACTTAAAATAAAATCATTTTATTGAACTGCATTATCCACACAAAAAGAGTACACTAAAAATGGGATAAAAACATTTTTACGAATAAGAGAATTAAAATGTGAAATAAAGGGTTTAAAACTGATAAGAAAATTTTATATTTGTATTATTGAAAAAATACTTATAACAGGAACAAAAAATCACAAAATCCAGTCTCGATGTAATAAATTTTATGGGAATACAACAACAAGAAACGCAATTTTACAGTTATAAATTAAGTACAAAATAAGATCACGACACTAAATTAGAAAGGACGTTCCATAAAAACAAAATAAAATCATTAATAAAAAATAAAATCATTGAAAAAAAATCGAGAAACATATTTAAAGTGAAAAATAAATCATTCTTTTTCAAAATATTCTCTCAAATATTTCTAATGATGCTGCCATCTAGTGAAAATTAAGAGACCTAAAGGTTTAAGGTTTCTTTTTCTTCTTTTAAAATCGTTCATAAATAAAATTTAATATAACTCCTGCGCCATTAAAAAAGTTTTTGCTTTTTATATTGAGAAAAAAAGGTACATAATATTTTTTTACAAATTTGAAATTTTATAATTACTCCCTGGTATTAAATCTTTAAACAAAAAATATAATTACCTAACTCTGTTGCACTAATTGATGCCTTTCAGTTTTATGCAAGAATTCGTAGCATTGATCTATACAGATTTTTTGATTAGTTACAATCACTCAGTAGTTGTTGTTGTTAATTTACGTCGCACTAGAGCTGCACTATTGGCGACGGTCTGGGAAACATCCCGGAGGATGATCCGAAGACATGCCATCACAATTCTGATCCTCTGCGGAGGGGATGGCACCCCCGCTTCGGTAGCCCGACGACCTGCGAGCGAAGTTGAGCACTTTACGGTAGCACAGTTTAACGAGGACCAATACCGCACACCCTCGGTCCCTACGCAGACTGATCCAATTGGTCACCCACCCGCAGACTGACCGTAGCCAGTGATGCTTGACTTCGGTGATCTGCTGGGAACCGTGTCTTAACGATCAGTCCACTGCGGGACACAATCACTCAGTAAGAAGGAGCATTTAGTTAGAAATGGATATATGAAGGGGGTTGATAGCTCCTAAAATCATACTTTTATTTAGCAATTTTAGAATTGCATTTGAACCTTATTTATGATATATTATGAAAAAGAAAAAATCCATTGTGAACTATTTTTTTAATTATATTTAAAAGGTAATATTCGTTGTCTGCTAGCTTACAGCTTTATTTCAAAATTTTCTTCCGCGCGCGTTTATTCTTTGACTTACTAGATTCCATCGTTAATTCATCGGTCATTTCGACGTGGTTTTACGAATTCTCATATTATTGTTATTACGATACGCATAAGAGAAATCGAATAAGAAATCACTGTTGGACGCGTTCAATCAACGCCTATTAATAATCGGTATTAAAAAGTTTTTTTACAATTTTTTCGGCCATTTGTACCTAGATTTTTAAATGCTGATCTTTTTATTTAAGGAGATGTTATTGTGGCACGCAAATTTCGGATTTCAATAACTATTTATTTGAAAACACTGCGATTCCACTTCATTTTACTATCGTTCTTGTGGTCATTTCCACTTTTATCAAATAAGTTATAGGATATGCTCATCGGTATTTTATGAATCACGTAAACTGGAACTATGCTATCGTAAATCAAAGTCGTTTAATAACTTCTCGGAACTTTTCACGTGGATTTTCCAATTGCAATTTTTTTAATACTTTACTATAACAAGCGAAAATCGTATTTTAGTAATCACTTTTTGATTAGATCGGGGGGAGGAGTAAATCTGCCTAGTCAGATAAGCGAATTAATCGACGTATAGAAGAGAAAAGAAAATTGCTTTCTAATGGTACAATAAAACTTATTTTCGCACTAAAATTCGGCACCCAACTGATCCAAAATAGCGCTTTTTTGCCCACAGAATATTAATAGAATTTTGGGACAGTTTGACGCATTTCTAGCAATAACTTTGTTACGGAGCAGTTTGCGCAGCTGTTCCAACCTTGCAATGAAGATATTTATTGGAACCAAGGCAACTAATGTAGGTACTGTAAGTTTTTTTTTTAACCCTCCTCGAAAGGGGTAAGTAACGAAAACAATTTCTAGATTGTGGTAGTAAATATCAGGGCTAAAGAGAATAGAAGGGCTAGTTCACTCCGCTCTCAGAGCTGAAGTCACTGTGTCCACAGATCTCAGAGATCGCAAGCAAAGATATTATGACAACTTTGCATCTTTCTATTTGTAAAAATAAGTTAGACTTTTTCTAGTTATTAGCTTTCAAACTTTACGTAATTAACACATTATTTCCGTTCATAAACGTAGTTTAAAAAAAACTTTCTTGGTTAATTATATTTAAAAAATACCATTTTAAACTTATAAAAATAATTTACTAGTTGGCGAAAATGACACTATAAATACTTTATTTTAAAAAGTTCAGTTTTAACTTTAATTATTAAGAAAAGCATATATCAACCCTTTTTTATCTACATATTCTTTTGTAACAATAAGTAGAGTTAAATTTAGAATCCCCGATTTTAAAATATGCCGTTAATAGCTATTTGTTCATACTTAATCATTAGGAAACATCAACCTTAAACGCTAATTACTGAAACAAAATAATAATTTAGGTTCATAATGACATTAGAAATTGTACAATTGTTTATAAATATTTAAATTTACGATATAATTTATAGATATTTAAATTCAAGAGAATATAATTTTTAAAAGAATCACAAATATTTAGAATAACTACATTAAAAAACAAGTTATGAAATTAGGAGAATTTCAACTGTACACAATATATTTTATTTATACTTTTTACTTACGTTTTAATTTTCTTTGACTTTATCAATTTTTTAATTTTTTTCACGTGCCTTTCTTTTTGAAGTAACGAGGCGGTTTCTATTTAGATAACGAATTTTTATGTAAGTTCTTAACGACAGAAAAAATGTATTGCTGTTTTATATTAACTGTGTCATTTCGGAATCCATTCTTTACATAGTTGTTCATTTACTTTAGGGAACACAGAGAAAATTATATTTTTTCCTTCTGTTTTTCTATCAGAATTTTTGCAAGTTGCAATCGCGCAAACTGGCATTTCGTTAATAGTTTTAAAATTTTGTAAATTCACGGCAAAAACTGAGGAAAGTCATTATAGAAAATAACAAATGTCTTAGAATATTTCGCAAAAAGAAATGCTCCAATATTAGTTAGAGCTAGTAAGGCCGAACTCTCTGTTCTTGAAGTAAAAGTGCGAGCTTTGCGCCGAAGTGACGTCACAAGAGAAAATCGGAGGATTGGCGAGACGAGAGTTTCTTCAAAGGAGTGAACCAGCCCTTCTATTCTCTTTAGCCCTGAGTAAATATAGCGTTTGTCTATAGCAATATTATGCCAAATGTGAGAGTTAGTTTGATAGCAAACTAATATAGTGCAAAATATTATTTTTCTTTACCAAATAGTGTAAGCCACCAGGAAGGGCAATAAATGAGTAAAAATTATAGCTTTATCTAAAAATGTCGGTGCATTGCGTTCAATTCTGGCAATTTAAAGTTAATAGATTACCCATATTCCGGATAAGTATTAACATGAACACTTCTAAAAAATATAGATTTTAATTATCCAAAAAGCACTTCACGGTAATAGAACATTCTCAGTCTCCACTAACTTACTCATACCTGCTGTTTAAAATATTCAAGTCAAAGGATCGGATTCGCGTACGATATCAACTCTGTTGCAGTGACAACTGTTCTTCAAACACAGTAAATGAAAAGTAGGAAAAATAAGGATTTGAATACCTTTAACTTTTAACCAGATCACATATTTTATTTGAAGTTTTTTTTTTTTTCGCCTCATGATGAATAAATAAGAAATTCTAACACCGCTGTAATGAACTCAGGATGTAGTAAACATTAGATTCTAGAGCAAGTTTCAAGGGTTCCGTCTGAAACATTCGCTTATATTTCCTAAGCTTAGGTGAAAAAAGCTCGGTCATAGAGAATGCTATATTTCCATTAAGTTTTTCAATTACCATGCTCAGTTTAAATAGTCAGTTGATGCGATAGATTCAATGGTATCGCAAATTGCATTTTAAAAGAAAATCAAATCGCACAAATTATAAATTGTTTAGCACTTGTCATTTCACTGAAATGAATAAGTGTGCAGTTCTAAAAACAAGCAAGAGAGCGAAATGATCGCACAGAAATTCCAACTTCTAATTGATATTTCCATATTAAAAAAAAAAGAAAAAAAAGACGAAAATCAAAGCCAGACAGCTAAATAATTCAAGAATAATGAAAATTTTAAGATAAGCATCTGAAATAATTATAAGGGCACGTCGTCATTGGAAGATATTCGTTATAGACTTCTCATATCTAGTTAGAGAGCAAATAATGTGCTTTTGAAATAGCAGTTTCTCAGAACATCCAAAGGAAAATACCGAAAATCTTATTTGAAATGTTATTCACAAAAGTGTTAAAATGATAAAAACACAACACAATTTAAAAGAAACACATTTATTTCTACTAAAAAAAGAAAATACATATCTACGTGAAACAAGAGACACACATAAAAAGGTGATACAAAAAAAAATGGCACTTGGAACTTTCGGAGACATACCGCTGAGCGTGGATAGAGCCAATTGGTTGCAGGACTGACATGTGTCGAAGATAATAAAATAATAAAGTAAAACAATAAAAAAAAACATTAAGATAACCTCTAGAATTTAGGAAATCGAAAATCCTGCCTAAAACTTTGCATGATTTATTCAAATTAAAAAAATTTAAACAATAAATCATAATTGCTAAGTTGTATATAATGTGTAGATCAATATTCATTTCAACTTTTAATATGTCAAACTAAACTCTTTGCAAGATTATTGTGCCCTTCTGCATTAGAAGCCTGTTTCGAAAAAGAATATGTTTAAAAACAGACAGTAAAGCCTAGATAAAGCAAAGCTTTAACAATGTGCTTCAAATAAAGAAATGTCATTAACCATTCTCTTCGAGGAAAAATAAGTTGTGCTTTCATTTATTCCGAACTTGAAGCCAATATGATTTGGAATCATAACTGCTTTATCGATATAAGTAACGGTTCTGATCACAGTCGCACAATAAGCATTTATTACTGAAAATAATAATTGCCACAGCAGAATTTTAGACAATATGAACGCCTATTTAATAAATGTTAGAAAAATTTATTATTTCCATCCTGTTTTTTTATTGATACTTACTCAAGTTCCACATCTGTAAAAAAAAAAAAATTTAAGCACATTTTATATCAATTCTATATACTTGCTTCGTTCTTTTTTCCTCCAGTGCTTGAACTGGAAGCTTCCAAACTTGCAGATTCTGAAAGAATACTCCAATTTAGGAGAGTGGTTGTTAACGAGAATATGTTCATACCCACGATGGATAACATCGGGGCGGAACTAAACAATTTTCAGATCACAATGATACTAGTGTTTTAAATAGAAAAAAAAATTTAATACATCCAGATTATTTTCGGTCCATTTTCTATAAACGTTTGCAAGATAATTTTGAAAAGGAAATTGAATTGAAACTAAAAATTTAGTGACAGCTAGATTTTTTTTAAAAACGGGTAGAATTGATTGAATTAATATAATATGAACAGAGAGTTGGTAGCTCTGAGAGAAACAAGTAGCGAATTGATTCGTATTCAGGCGATTTAAAGAAGCCAGTATTTCGATTTGCATTCATGCTACTTTTATATCTAACATCGTGTTACGATGCGATTTGTATTCAAGTCTAAAAAGTTCTATGGATAAATTGTTGATAAGAATTGGAATGTTCTACGGCCTATTTCTCATTTAAAAAAAAAAATACAAAAATCTTTTTCATACAACAATATCTTTGGTATGACCACTAAGAGACGATGACTACATGAAATAGCATTAAACAGGGCTGGAAGTACAGAATATAAAAATTAAGGCCTAAATCTTCGAATGGGAGCAATTTCTAGGTTACAAAACTGGACTCGCAGATATACAATTGGTAGTAGTTTCAGAAGTTCCTGCACTTAAGCAAAAAAGAAACATTTAAGAAAACTAAAGATTTCTTTTTCTTGAAAAAAAAAAGTTACGTAAAAATCTATGTAGTGATGGGAGGAGAGATTTTTATAATTTTCTCACATATATGTTCTATACCATCAAGTCAAGGGTAATTGTTTCTAACAATGGAAGTGAACTAATGCCATACTTAACATGCTATGAAGACTTACGCATTCATTTTGTTTCATATCATATAACAAACTTTCTGAACTTGAAATTTCTTCAATTCTTTCTTAGATAAATATTTATTCTAGCTGAAGTTTCTACAAAAATGTCAGGACATTTATTGAAATTTTTAATAATTAAGGACATCTTTGATTTCTGCTTTTAAGTCTTTCACAATACCTTAACTGCAGGCTAAAAATAATTATGTACGTAAGATTTCCTACAAAAATATCAAGTTTCTAGAAATTAGAAAATAAAACAGGATATGAAAACAAAATTGGTCTTGACTAATAAAAAACTGGCTTTTTGATTAGCCTATTGAAAGTCCTCGTGAATGAATTTAGTGATGTGTGTTTTAAACTTAAGTTTTCATTTGGAAGCCTAGTGTCGAGAATGACATCCCTGCCCGTTTCTTTGGATTACAATTTAATATAATAAAACGTGAAAATACAGGAGCAGAGACGCAATAACAAATCAGAAATCTAATAGTTTAAATGTAATGAATGATCAGAAATTTGTCACTAAATCTAACAGACTTGCATTCTAAGTTAATGTGAATTTTAAAACTACAGCATAGTGATGAGAAATTAATTAACTTACAGAGATTGTAATGCCTACAGTTTCTAGTTCTTAAAAATTAATTTTTAAAAAAGGGGCAGTAGACTCCATTGATTAAAATCTGCGATAGCTAGACTTTCGGATATAGGAAGTTGTAAGACCCCCTTAAGCTATTTGAGCTGGCTAATTTTGAAAAAATAAGGGTTCATGCTAAACTTATTTCAGGTGTAAAATAATTTGTACAAAATTTACTACAAAAACATAGCATTTATTGCATTAATATTTCAGGAAATACGGAGCAATGAAAATAGTTAAGGATGCATTACACTATGTCCCAAAACATAATTTATACTCAAAAAATGCAAAAGATTAAAATGCTGTACAAAAATTTACTTTTTACTATGCATTTATTAAGTTTCAGAAATGAACTAGAAGAAACTACGAAAAAAATTATTTACACAGCATTCGTTAAACACCCCCAAGTGCTAAATTTGAAATTGCAACGTATTTTTTATGAAACAGTATGATCACATCTTTTTATTGTAGGTGTAATAGTTAAGGAATTAGAAAGTAAATAAGAGAGCATTAAAAATCTCAATCCACTATCGCAAAAACTTATAATTGGACAAAACTTAGAGATTTAATTATTTCAAAATCAATATTCACACTTTTTTTTTTTTTTTTTTTTGAAAAACTGAGTTTGTGGGTTGTTTGTTTCTTGAAAATTTTTTACATCACTATATCAGAAGTTCTTTAGCGACTAAGATAAATTTTTTTAACTGCTGAGTTCAATCCCTGAAGATTTATTACTG
This sequence comes from Parasteatoda tepidariorum, assembly GCF_982258835.1. Lineage (NCBI taxonomy): Eukaryota > Metazoa > Arthropoda > Arachnida > Araneae > Theridiidae > Parasteatoda > Parasteatoda tepidariorum. The sequence goes on from NC_141763.1 coordinate 81,779,643, forward strand.
TAATTAAGGAAATTAGTAATTCACTTCATAGTCACCAGACCGAAGAACTTAGATGAAAATCAGATAGGAAATTTAATAATGATCAGTCCCTAATTTCAAAATTTGGCACCTCAGAATTACATACTTTTACAGTATAAATGTAAGATGTTAAATCATTAAAAAATTTAAATTTATAACATTTCAGTGGAATTTATTAATAGTGCTAAGTAAAAAAAATTAAGTTAATGATCCTTTAACTAGAATTCAACAAGTTTCACTATAAATAAGTTGAATATTTTAGATTTAAAAAAATTTTAATCTGTGTTCTAAAAGAAAAATTTTGACTTATGAATGTATATTTTTAACTACAAGTGCACAATATTTAAAAAGTGAAAAAGATGCACCTTTTAACAGTCAATTTAAGTATTTTAAAATGGCAAAAGTTATATTTCAAGTATTTTCTCTTAGGATGATTAAGTAATCGGCTAACTAAGAACTGAAAATTTAAGCTGAAACAGACTTGGGGTAAACAGGAATAAATTTGGCAGTCCACAAATAGCAATAACTTGATAAAGGTAATTACCATGAGCTAAACGCTGCTGATTATGAAGTAATGAATTAGTATTTGTCTCTTGTAAATAATGTTCAGTTAACACCTGTTTAAAAATTACAATGCAAAAAATACATATCCTAAAAATTTTTAACAAATCAGCTCATGATTTTTAGAGTTGTAAAGCTGGCAAACTATCCCTATTACTGCTTCAGAAAAACTTTTACATTAAGAGACAGGGCAGCTTGAAATAAACAGAAACCGATTTGAACCAAATTAAAAATGGATTTACTTTAATAAAAAAGGAATTTTAAATTAAAAAGCCAAAGATATACTCAAAATAATCCAAAAATTTTTCGTAATATTTACTTTTTATATGCATGACTACGTTTAAAAAGAGCAAACTAAAAATTGTAACTTGCTATATTACATATAAGGGCAAAAGAAAAAAAAAAATTTTTAGAATCACTTTCAGAACTAGTTTCAGTAAGTTTTATAGCACTGTTGCTAAAAATAACCAGTATCAATTAGTTACTATTTCCTCATGCCAATATTTAATGAAATATTTATAATAAAATTAAAAACTCCCTTAAATAATTACGGTAGGATTTTAAAAACTTCTATATAAAACAGTGAATATGCCTATAACTTTTTAGTACACAAGTTAGTGAATCATCTTTTAATTCACCATTTAAAAATCATTAATGTCTTGTTGATTGGTATAGGTCATCTTTAAATCAGATGAGATTATTCCAAAATTTGTGAAACTTCACTCAGCAATATTTGTTACTGAATTAAAAAATTGCTCTGAATTCATTGCCATATAAAATTGTTAATTGAGTTTCATAAAATTACTTCATTTCCAATAAGTAGAAACAATGAAATCTTGCACGAGACAATATGCCTGAATCACGAACATAAATTAACGGATGCTCCATAAGGTTCAACTAACAATTATATTTATACTAACATTAATTAAAATCAAAATTTATAATGTTCATTTACTTAAACTTATTTTCTCAATACTATATAAAACTGCAACTTCACTAAAGCTCTTAATTGCATTAAACTACAAAAACATGGAGACAAATAGTATTTTATTTATTACTGTGATTGATGAAACTGATATCAACCAGTGAATATATTTTAAGTGGGACTAAAATCTAGACAAAAATTTTGACTGACACTGCACATTGAATCAAGCAAAATTTTAAAAAATTTGAGGTTCTGCCCAGACATTTAAAAAGAATTAATTTAATTATTTCAAATAAATTGAACTTCAATACTTTAAATTAAGCAGTTAACTTCAATTTAATACCCAAATGGAAGATTAATTTGAAAAAGGTCTGTACAAAAGACTTCTATCACTTAACTGCAGAAAGTCATTAAAAGGCCAAAAAAAAAATTATTGCACAGTTGAAATTTTGTATTTTTTTTAGCCAGAAGCACATTTTTTTTTTGTCAAATGATTAATCAAATGAAACCCAATCCTTATCGAAGGGCTGTAATTTAAATTCTTACCTATTTCAATTCATTTTAACCGTTAATATAATACCCAATAGTTTAACTTGAAATTTGAAGAAAAAAAATTTTTTTTTCTTAAGTTCCCACAAGTTTTTATTCTTGTTCACCAGTCCATTTTGAAAAAAAAAAGCTTCTTAAATCTTATTCAAATCAATATTGATAAAAAAAAATTTGCATTTTAACATCTACATCAATTAGAATTCCTTCTGGCCATTGCTATAAAATGTTTATTTCTTTTAATTTTACTATAAAACCCAAATAAACATTGCAGTAAAATTTTAAAAATCTATGTAAAATTGAAAATCGAACAGAGCTTGAATGACATTTAAAAATTTATTTATATTAAATTTAATTACATCTTATTTTAATAAAATATAAATGAAAAATAATTTAATTGTAACACTTAAGATTCTTTTGTTAAGTTTCAAAATTATACTCATTAACAATCGATGGAAATTTTATCACTTAAAACCAATCTGAATATCTAATATTTTGTTTAAAATTACAATTTTGTTAAATAATCTTTATAGTCAGAACTTCATACTTCTGAATCTATGTTTTTCACAATTTAAATTTCAACTTAACATTTATTTGGAAGAAAGAAAAAAACTGCTTTTGAACAATTCTTCCTAAATCAATTTTAAAAAACCTGTGACTACTGAACTGTTGTTCATTAGATTTAAATCTTTCTCAATAAATTGTACCATAAGATCAACTTAGATTCTTGAAATTTATCTTCCCCATATAAGACATAAGATTACATTATGACAATTACATTTTTAAATATGACAAGTAAATATGAAAGTCCCACCCAAATATTTGAAGCAATTTGTTGATTCCTTCCCAATGAAACTTATCAAAATTTTAGACATTAAGATGGTTTGAGTGGCCTGGCTGAAAATTTTACTTTGCCTAAATTAAGATCAAAACTTCTGCACAAGTCCATGCTAAATAACATTGACAATACCATTTCTAAGAAGCCCCACCAAATTATCTTTTACATTTAAGACAAAACCATTAAAATTGAACTTTAGCTGCAGACTTAACACAGTCAAATAAACTTTGGAAATGTTGAATCTTCTCGTAAGGGTGCATAATTTAGAATTTGAAAAATCTATAAAAGATATAGGTATGAAGCTTTTAAATTGGTAAAAATGGAATAATCTGAATATCTATGTACTTGTTTTATTAAAGCAGACTACAACAAATATAAAAACTTAACATAATTCTTTATTAATCAAAGTGTAAGGGAAAGAAATGCTAATGTAAGTAAAACACTTAGAAATGACGTATAATATGAAAAAAATAAGTGAAAATTTCTAGACATCTATATGTGAGTTACATTTATTTGAATAAATGGATCTCCAGGTGACATCGAATTGCAAAAAAAAAATGGGTGACAAATAATTCACATCACGGTTTGCACGTCTTACAATGAAAGCTAAAATAATTTTTTAGGTTGATCATCTGAAAAGCTACAAAAATTCAGTTCAGTCTTAGGGAATTAAAAACTATCGCCTGAACTACTTATATCGGAATGTAAAATGAAGACAGTATAAAACCGCAGCTGTAGTTAAATCTCCTCTCTCTGGCATTGAAGAACTAAGCTGACCTAGCAGTTTCCTTAACTTGGTGCCTGCCTAGCAAACTTCGTTCCTCTCACTAACCTCCTTCTAACTGCTATCACCTACAGCGTTTTGGCCTATACTGTGGGGAGCTGGCTATGACAGTTTAAAACATTCCTAGATTAAAAATGCAAGATTCAATATAAAAAAACTCAGTAATTACATCGAAACATTCTTGACATTAAATTAGTATCTTAACACTTATAAGATTAATCTATAAACTGCATGCACTTCAGAGTAAATTTAAAAAATCAAATTTAGAATTTTGAAGATACTTCCAAGAACTGAAAGCACAAAATCAAATTAAACACTGACATATTGATTCAACTACCAACTGATAAAATATGTAAAAAGGAACAGCTCAAGGAAGGAATTATCTGAAGGGGTGAACACTAATTGTAATATAGCTTCTAGACACGAGTTGATTATAGCCTCTAGCTGTCACCTAGAAACTAACAAATTAGCTGCACGCCTGAACAGAATTTATATTTAACTGAGCACGTCCTTTTCACTATTTAAAGTAAATTTTTCAAGCCATAATCTAAACTTTGTTAAAAAAAAAAAACAAAGAAAAACATGCATAATGAATAATCATTAAATTTAGTCAAAATTTAGAACATGTTAAATTTCATATAAGAATTTAAATAATTTACTAACCCTAAGACAATGAATAAACTTATCGTCTGTAGCCACCACCATATCCACCACCACCACTTCTTCCACCTAAAAATATTAATAAGCATAACAATGAGCAAAATAGTTAACAGTTAATAACCTCTTTCAGAAAATAAAAGAAACAGACCTCCTCCATAAGGACCTTGACTTCTTTGAGAGTAGCCACCACTTCCTCTCATTGGACCACCGCCATAACTTCCACCAGAGCCATAATCACTGCCCCAGCCTCCTCCACCACCTAGCACAAATAAAAAAATGTTTAAAACAAATTAAAGATACTTTGCATCATTAAGAGAGATAAGGTAAGTGAAAACTTACCAGGGCCATAACTGGAACCACCATAGCCATTGTCGTAACCACCTCCATTTCCCCAAGCACTAGGTCCACTATAGCCATAACTATCTCCGCCACTGCCTCCATAACCACCACCATATCCACCTAAAATTTTTAAAAAACAGTTAGTAAAACAATTCTCCACTTTTAATATACATCTTTACTACTTACTTTTTTTTACTCATAAAAAAGGGGAATTAAATGGTAATAATTATTTTATATCTATAAGTCTGGAAGAATAAAGCAGTACTTGAGAATCCGATTTACTTATACTGGTGGCAAGCAACTAAGGGTATTAACGATATTTACATGAGGTACTTAATAAAAATAAAAAAACTCATTCTGTAAAATTCTGTACTGCAAGCTAAATTTGTCAAGAGAAAAGTAGAAAAAATTTAATTAAGTTTTAAAGGTCAAGAAGCTTCGACCATAATACGAAGAAAAAAATTTACTTTAAATGTATGAAGTGAATAACTTAAATTTTATTTTGACAAGTATTTTTTTCTGTTTGAAATTATCTTTAAGTTTAAAAAAAAAGTACTGTAAAAAGTACTTATTTCTACTGGCAATAGGTAAAAAATCTACAATTGCGAAGAACTTCAGTAAAGAATTTTTAAGGTTCTCTACACATTACTTTTAATAACATTTTCACGACTGGGAAACTGCCTTAAATGCTTCTGCCCACCTCCAGAAGAATTCTATTTCATGTCACTATTTCTGGTTGACCTTTATTTGCCTATCATAATAAATTAACCTTAACTTTAGGAAGTAACCTAGGCTTATGAACACACCTCAAAATGGATAAATCAATGAACATAACCTTTACTTCTCTGTTTCAATTGAAAAAGTACACATCAGATTAACATAATACAGAATGCAAAAAGAGAACTATTTTAAAACTACTACACATACGAATTGCAACTAACAAACATAGACTAATATCTTAAAACTAATAAAAGATAAAAATTACCTCCACCACTGCCACCTCTTCCACCATAAGAACTCATTTCCTTTTTCCTCTTGATGTTATCCATTTCCTGTCTTGAGAGGGCTTTCTTTACTTCTGATCGTTTTCCTTTAATTACATGTTTTCGTACTAAAAACAAATGTTGAATATATTAACTAATATCAGCTAAATTACCTTAACTTAAAAAAAATTTTCATTTTCTTCAATGTAAAAAACATTTATGAAAATTTAAAACAAGATTAATAGTTATATACAAATAAGGGGGCATTTGTCATCCTTATAATGAAAGGAGGAAAATTCTCCAATTCAGAAAAATGAAAGCTCAAGATAATAAGAATAATTAAAATAACTCATAATTAACAAAAGTTAAGAGCTGCATGAACTTATTAATTTATTAAAAAAAAATAGGCACTGAAAAAATTATCAAATTTACTAGACACTTACAAACAGCTTTGTCTACTGGATCATAATCGTCAAATTCAACAAATCCAAAACCCCTTCGTTTGCCAGTTGTTTTGTCAGCCACAATACTAACACTAACAATATTGCCATATTGATTGAAATAATCTCTTAAATCTTCCTCTTCAACATCATCCTTTAAAGTACCAACAAATAACTTTTTAACTGTTATTTGAGCTTCAGGCTTTCCAGAATCCTATTGAAAATATACATCTTTAATAAACAGAATTTTTAAAAACAAATATGCGAGGATAACTGCAATAAATTATTTAAGAACAAAATTTTTATAAGTATTCTATTTTGTTTTTGCCTACAATAATCACTTAAGATTCAAACTTTACTCAGATACTCTAGTACAAACACAACCTAAAGCAAACTGCACACTGAGGAAGCAAGAGGTATAAGGAAACGAATTACCATGTTTACAGTGGCCCTCATAGAGGTTATGTATACAAATACATACACAGGGTTGCCACTCAAATCTGGAGAAAAATTCCCCGTGCTTTTCCTGAGCATATTATATACAAAATATTAAGAGGAAACAACAATTACTGTGCTCCTGTGTGAGCTTTATTGGGCTAACTACATTTATTAGTTTTAATTGCTAGAAAACAGCTGAACCTACTTAATTAATGCTATAGTAAATAAATACCTCAGTAGAGCTGAAATATCATGGTTAAATATCTCATTGATTACACTTTGAGTGGCTACCATTTTTTATAAGACAAAAATAACAAAATTCCCTGAATTTTCTCAGTTTGTAAAGAAAAAACCTAATTCCTTGCACTTTCCGTTATTTTAGATTTTTAAATTCCCTTCTACTTTCCAGGTTTTCACTGTGGAGTGACAACCCTGATACAGATAGAAGCAATATTTTTAATAAAAACTTGGAAAAAATCAGAAAGGCATATTGTCAGTAAAAAGGAATAGATTATAACGGCATTTAAGAAGCAAAAGTTTACACCCAGATAAAGAGATTTAAAAAAAGGTCAGATAGGTGAAAAATATTTTTATTTAATAATTCTATATTTTATAAGTTTTTAAATGCTGAGGGTTTTAATTCAATTGCGGTTTGTTGCTCTTGGAACTAAAATTTAACTCCAACCATCATAAACACTGTTAGGTATTTGACATCCAAGAGATATAAAAACTTATAAAAACTTAACTCTTGACTGATAAAACTATCTAATAAATATATATTATAGCGCAGCTAACGATATCTCTTTTACAATTAAATTTGGTTTGTGTACATATATATTCTATTTTAATATACTATCAAACCTCATATCTGTAAGAGATCATGGGCATATTGAAATCTTTATGATAAAGTTTACCCTGAGAAATTAAGTCTACCTCTTGTGTCCTTTCTTACAAAAATTTTACAAAAGAATTCTAGGACTAGACAATTTCAGCAAGATATATAAAGGTAATCAAATAAGAATTTTTAGAGTAATGTATAAAATGTTTAGAAACTATTTAAAATGTATGTAAACATGTATAATAAAATTAATTCAAATATACTTTCAATAAATAGTTTTTTTCATTCAAAATACTTGAAACCAATTTGATAACAGAAAAATACACTATACTTTTATCAACTAAGTTATTTGTCAAACATCATTTTTCTTAAAACAGGGTGCTTAAATCTTTCAAGAAAAAATAAGCACCTTTTAAGTACTTTTTAAGCACTACATACATAAACAAATTGCAAAATAATTAAGACTTAAGATGATCATGAGAAAATAACTAGTTTCTGACAAAGAACTCTTTCTTGATTATATGAGCCGTTATAAAATGATAAAGAGGTTTTTCAGTTTGATAGCAGAGAGTGGAAAATGAAGTCTGAAATCTAGAATATCTTGCAAAATGCAACAGAGTTGCACATGTGAAGGCAATATCATCAAACCCAGCTCCGTAGGTGCACATACAGACAAGTATTTCATCAAACATGTAAAATAATTTGCGCTTTCACGCGCTATGCATTATGCCGAAATGATGTATGAAAACGTTGAATAGAACAATGTGAAAAACACGCTTTTGCATAATATGTGGTGATTTTATAATATGTGGCACTTTTTAAAAATGCCCAATGAAAAAAGCACCTTTAGGGGTTTTAAATAAGACTAATAAAAAATAAGCACCTTTGAAGGCTTTCAAATAACAAAAATAAGCACATTTAAGCACTTTATCAAAATGCTACATAAAATTAAGATGCTTTGCAATGTGACACATGTTTCTTCAAATTTGTTTAGTTAAAATAAAATGAAAATACAATCTCATCAAAACCAGTCTTTGACATGACGAAAAACAAGGTTAAAAAACAGTAAAACCTGCCAGTCATAATTAAAAAATAAACTATATTACTCAAATTAAGAGATAAATAATAAATATATAACATTATTTAACGTAATTTCTAGCATTAATATCAAAAACATTTCATTTATTTCCAGCATTAATATAGGAAAGTAAAAACCAATCATATAACTGATTGCAGATATATATAGGCAACAGTCTGTTAAGTTGCTTTAATCCCAAAGAGAAAATTAGGACTGCCTTGAACTTATGCAGCTGTAAATTGACAACTAGATTCCTTAACAGTTTTAGACATAACATAAAAATGTAAATGAAAGAAAACCTAAGAAAAATGTTTTAGTTTGCTGCCCACTACCAAAAAGAGCCTGCACATTTCTGTCTTACCTGAATCTTAATTTTAAATAGGCAACAAAATAATACAGATCTATACAAATGCACTATAGACAAAAACAAAACAATGAATTGAATATCTTACTTCTCTGGGTACTGCTCTTTTAGGTTCAACTTCTCGGCCATCAATCTTATGAGGGCGAGCAGCTTGAGCATCATCTACCATGTGGGCTCGTTTGAAGGTTACAAATCCAAAACCTCTCGATCGCTTGGTGTGAGGATCCCTCATGACAACACAATCTACAATTTCACCCCATTGTTCGAAATAAGATTTCAAGGTCTCCTCAGAAGTTTTATAATTCAGCCCACCAATGAAGAGTTTACGAAACTGTTCAGGCTCACTTTCATGCTATAATATTCATAAGAAGTTTCAGTATGAGAAAATTAAGCAAATATTTCATATAGATTAAAAACAAACTTGAAGTTTAATAAGTTAACTAGAAAATTTGACAAATTTTAAAAATTGATCAAAAGAAAATTTCCTCATAATTTTAATTAATATTCATTTAAAAATCTTATAGGTTGAAATTATTTTTTCTAATGTAGCCTAAGGTAGCAATACACCTATCTATTAAAATATAACCTGTTTTTTTCTTTTTAGCCTAACCATACAAGAATTTTCATTTCATCTTGCACTGTTTTAAAATTATGTGTAACTATACATCAACGTAATACAAAACTTTAAACCAGGGTTCAATGACCTCACCTTCAAAATAATTCTAATTAACTTAAGATAGTTTTCTATTTAACAAATTTTATTTTTTTCATTTTTTCTTAAATTTTATTACAAATGAACAACATTCTTTCGCAACTATACTACCAAATAACTGACTTTAACAGGTCAACATTAAAAGGACCAAACTAAGTTTTTGTTAAGAAAGTGAAATGGGAAATTATGTTAATTTATGCTTTTCCTTGACCACAGGTTGTCAAACTGACTCATTCAGAAATTAAAATCAAAAGAAAACCATCCAGTAGACCAATAATAGAACTACTTATATAATGTACATTACGTCAAATTAATCCAAATTACATTCAATAAATCAGACAAATTTTTAATACATAAAATTCAGGGCAAACAATTCTACAACCGCAACTAATCGAATCTTTGCTACGAAAACGTCTTAATTTGCAATATTAAACCTTAACAATAAGCATAATCATTAACATAAAATACGAATTTTGTCAAAAGAAATATTGCAGCAATTAAAAGAATTACATTTAATCCTTAACATTAAATGTATAAACGTTGATTCACACAAAAAGTGGTTATACATTGAAATAAATTTCTCGAAAAAAAATTTTATAATTTCGAATTATTCAATGGAACTTCATTAAACTAGTCTCTTATAGTTTAAATACAATAAATAACAAAAACTTATTACAAAAATTACATTCGCTAGACAAATTTGCAGTATATAATACATATGAGATAATATGAACTTTCAGCCATTTTCATTCCAATGTGAAAATAATAAAATAACACAAAAGGGATAGCATTCACATTTTGAAAATCGACAATATACTTGTTAAACTTAACAGCAAATATTAAAGTAAAAACACACTTACTTCGTTACTCATCTTAGAAAAAAACTGCAGTATTCTAACAATAAATTACTATCACACAGACGGGACACGACAAAGTACAAAGTCCACTGTAGAGATAAAAGAAAATGGCTCTGAGAAACGCCGGAGCTGGTTTTACGATAACGGTTAAAGTTAAATACAGTAAAAAAGCTGAACTTTTATTATGAGGCTTGTCATATAGCTACTAGAATACAACGATTCGCTCTCATTTTTGAAAATTTTCTTCGTTGCAGTTGGCTGTGTAAGCTTTTAATTGTTTTAAAATTTGTTACCGAACTAAAATAAATCAATAATCTAGTTTCCTTATTATTATTATTTAAGAAATTACCAAACACCTCTTTGGGAGGCGATCTCTCTATCCCCTGAGCCACCACGGCTACCTTAAACAATATTTTTATTCTGTAACCATCGTTGAACAGCTGACCCGATTCTAGGCTTCAGCAGACTACCAATGTTCAACTCCGCATTCTTGCAATTTTTTATCCCAATCCAGAAGGTAAGGGAGGTCCTCTATCAGTACCACAGAAATATTGATTTGTTCTGGGAACATGGAAGACTTTATTACCCAACAGATATAAAGTGCATCAGTTACCATTTGCTACACGAGGAGTCTTCGGCCGGCGGGGATCCCAAGCTCGCTTCGTCATGGGCCCAGTGCCCTGCCAACCAGGCTATCCCGGACTCTTAAAAAAAAAAAAATCAACGTGAAGATAGTTAACTGAATTCCCCTCTCACGAATGCTTGTGTTTTTTTTTTTTTTTTTTTGAACTATTTTATACTTCAATTTTTTTTTTAATGGTATCAGATAATTTTTGAAATATTCAGGGAAAATTGCAAAAAACGTTTTATTTTCTTAACTATTTTTATGCATTTTATATTGTGTATAACATGGTTTCTGTTAAGAATCCATTTTTTCCGCATTATTTTTTTTATATTTTTAAATAGAAATAAACAACATTTAAACCTACTCCGCTTCAGAAAAAAAAAAAAAACTTTAATTCTGGTAAAAATGAATTTTATTGCCCTAGTTTTAAAGAATAATTAAATTTTAAACCTACAAATTATTTTTTCGACATTTTAACACTTTTTATTTATTTCTTCATTATGAAGCACAGTTAATTGCGCCTAGTCACAGTGATGTTGTTGTTGTTCATTTACGTCGCACTAGAGCTGCACAATGGGCTATTGGCGACGGTGTGGGAAACATCCCTGAGGATGATCCGAAGATATGCCATCGCAATTTTGATCCTCTGCAGAGGGGATGGCACCCCCGCTTCGGTAGCCCGACGACCTGCACGTGAAGTCGAGCACTTTACGGTAGAACAGTTTAACGAGGACCAACCGCACACCCTCGGTCCCTACGCAGGCTGATCCAAGTGGTCACCCACCCGCACACTGACCGTAGCCAGTGATGCTTGACTTCGGTGATCTGCTGGGAACCGTGTCTTAACGATCAGTCCACTGCGGGACTAGTCACACTAAAAGGCATCGCTTTAAAAATATTTTTTGCATTCGAAAGTTTTATCGATATCCGAGTTTTTATTACAGAGGATTTGCTTTATTCATATCATACATAAGATCCTTGCTTTTCAAATATCTCTTAATTTAAAAAGCAAGTTCCAATCCCCCCATAAGTAACAAACAATTTACTGTCATATTATTCTTAAATAAAAGTTAGATGATCAAACCCTTTTGAATACTATATGTGCCACTCAAAGCTATTTTGATCAGTTTTCGCCATTTGTTATTTTGTTTTTAAAGATACACGTGAGCCTCAAAGTTTTTTTTTTTTTAAAAAAAAAACTTTTTTCAAGTCAAAATATAAGTATACTAAATCAAAATTTCATGCATTTATGTTTATTATGAAGATATATAATTATAGAAATACCCATAACAGCCATTTTTACACCCCCCCCCTTCCTCTTAAGAAAAAGAGTTCTTTTTTGATGTTTCATACCTGCTTTTGAATGACTGCACACCTCGTAAAGCTGACATCACGCAATAATTTCCCTGAAATCGTATCATAGTCTTAGATTCGATGTTCAAAGTAGCTCAGCTGAGCTCTAATTTAACTACATATTTCTCATTGCCTCAAGTATAATTAAAATATAGCACTATATTAAAATATATAGTGCTCTAAGTGCTTAAAGTCATATAGTGCTTTGTTGCGACTGCAACAAATCGCCAGCAATCGCCGTCGCACTGATTTCAAGGATTGGAAGGGGTTCAAATTTCGTCGCTGTTGCTGACTCAGTGATTCAATTCGATTCATTTACGATGAAATTACGAATGATTTTAATGTTATCATTCAGAACATAATGCTTACGTTTAAATAAAATATTTGAAAGATTTTTTTTGACATACATTAAGGCATTTTTATTACAAACAAGTATACTAAATGTTTTTATTTATATAAATATTAGTTAAGATTTTTTTTAAAATTTATATAAAATAATTTAAATTTTTTAGAACACTGATTAAAATTTTTCAAAAATATATTGATAGGTCTTTATTTTGAGAGTGTTTTTAACTTCATAAAAAGTGGGATTAATCTGCTAATCTCACTTAGGTTTAAGCTATTTTAGTGTGTTCTGTTATTTATGAAAAATGCATTGAATAGATACTTCTCTTTATTTGATTTTCTAAAAGTATTTTGAATTAATTGCGAAAAACTCATAGCAAAAATCTTTTCCCCAATTAGTTTATTTTACACATTTTAAATTGTTCATGCACAAGTGAACAGAATATATTTAAATGCATATCTGTTTGCCCTTTTTTTTGCTCTTCATTGCAGATATTCTCAAGTGGTAGTGAAATAACTATTAATAGTCAATTAAACAGAGAATCCTTTACGAATTTTGCTAAAACATAAATTGACATTCAAATAAATATCAAGCTGTTTAAATTATTTCCTTTTATACTAGTTAAGATAACTTTAAGGAAAAGGTGGCGGCTATTTAGCGTTGCTAAAAGATTATAAAGCAGTATTTTTAAATTAATAATTTTTTATTAAATTGTATATTTTTTCTTGAAGAACAAATTTTATTTGTTATTAAAAAGTAGTAATCATTAAAAATTAGAATGTTTGCTAACGCAAACTTTTTTTAATTTGTTGAAACTGTAGTTAATTGTAGCAAAAATTTTTTCAATTCAAAATTACTGTAGGTTAATGAAGGGACGATCAATATTTAAATATTATAAAAACTAAAATTTTGAATAAAAAGTTTTGGAAAATTTCGTACGAAATTTTGATTATAGAAAATTTTATAAATACGGTAATGGTGCACAAAACCGGGTACTTGAGTTTTCTTTTCATAATCACTTCATAAACAGAATTGCTTAAATTGTTATTTATGAAATCAGATCGATCTTCAGATCAACTTAAAAAATAAAATATTTTTAAAGAACAAAAAAAGCTGTATTTGTTTTAGTGTTAATTGGTTATTCTATGGTAGTATGCAAAAACTCGGTATATATAGAAATGGAAGGAAAAAAAAACTCTTTTTTTTCCTACTTGAATATTTTCATAGAAACAAAAATAATAATTTGATTTTATTGCACTGAGAAGCTTTCAGGAGTTTAAAAAATCAAGGAAAATTAGGAACATATTTGGAATTTTTCGCAAAATTAAGTGAATGAACCAGATACAAGAACATAAATTACTAATAAAAATTTTATTGTATTTCTCTTACGCTATAGGCCTCATGTGTCTATTGTTGATGTATCGTAACTAATCTTGCAGGAATTTTTATTTGGAGTGTTAAAAAATATAGCTACCAGTGGTTATGTGAGGCTGACTACGCCCCGGCTTTATGGGACAGTACCATTCAGCAAAAAAAAGAAAAAAAGAAAGAGGTCTAGCAGTGTTTTCACTACAGCGCGAGAATCTTGCATATTTTTTTCTTTTCTCGCATTAAAAAATTATTACGGCGAGAAATTCGCGAATTTCTCGCATTTTGGAAGAAGCTTCGAATTACGCTATTTAGAATAATATCCGTTTCACTTTTCTTCCTGGATCTTTCATTATTTTCAACACTTGCTCCGTTATCTAGCTTCCCTATTTACCAGTATTGTTCAGAACCTTTTCGAACAGCAGAACACAACCGAACCCCTTTCAGAACACATTTCTCTGCAACCACGTGTTTACCGTAGGTAAGGTTTTTTCATGTAAGACGTTCAAATTTTTTATGCACTGATGTAAGATGGACAAATACCTAGTAAAGGCAAAATCTTCTATGATGATGCAGCAAGAATATTCAATGCTTTAAAAAATAGAAGACGTTAAAAATGTATTATAATAAAAGAAAGTAGGAGGCTTCGCCCCCTGCTCGCCAACCCCCGGAACTGCTTTCGCAGTTCATTTCGGATTGCTTCGCAATCCGATGCTCGCTCATTGGATACGTTCTTAACGTCTAGCTTTTGTATACTTTTTTGAACACTGAAGTTCCGAAAACTTTTCACTGTAGAAAATTCTAACCCTGTGAATTTCAATATTAATTTGAAATTGCAAACAGTTCCCATATTTTTCTTAATCACACTATTCTAAATTTCAGTTGTTGAGAAAAGTAACTGTTGTAAGTTTTGTTTTAAAGTCTTTCCCACAAAAGGGCTAAAGCCATGTGTTGTAAAACAATATGAAATAGTAGTCTGCCACTGAACGCCGGATGTAAAGCATCGGCTTCGCTAAAGATAATTTTGTATTTTTAATTCTCTGAATGGCGCCACCCTAATATGGAATTTGTAAAATAAATGTATATATTTTTGATTGTTGATGAAGCCCATCATTTTGCGTTTTCATCAGTGTTCAGAAGCAGAACAACTATAAGTTCTTTATTTTATCACAAAAATATAAAAAACAAAGAGTAAGAAAATGAGTATAGTCATAGAAAAAGTTCAAATTATAATATAGTATTTATCAGTTAAAATAAAATTTTTTGTTAAAGTCATTGTTAACAATTCAAATTTCTTCGAAGCAATTCTAAACCTTAATTTTGCTCACTGCGTGCTCTTGCGCGCCGAAGCCTATCAATTAAAAAGTATTAGCGTTTTATATAACATGGATTAGCCATATGATGCTCACTACGTGCTCTTTCGCGCCGAATCCAAACAATTAAAAATGAAAACTGTTGCCAGCGCGAGAAAAGAAATATCATCGGTTTTATTGATACGTACATACATACATGCGTACGTATTAGCGTTTTATATAATATAGATGATTTTTTTTTCAAGTCTATTTGTGTTTTTTTAGTTTTTAGAAATCTCACTTAACTTTCTGATATCTCACCCTGTTTTTGAGAAAAGGGTGAGAAATTCTCACCCATTTTTTTTCTATGATGAAAACACTGGGTCTAGCATATTTAAAACGTGGTGTAAGACAATGACACATCCCTGTACTTCTCATAAAGTAGTAACACATGGTCATATTGTAAAGGGTCACTAAATAATAAAAGGTATCCATTTTAATATGCTGTGTAAGTGGCTCCACTCAGAAATTCTGTAAAGTGAAATATTAATCGCAAAAATCCCTATCAACTAGCGAATGTAGGAGAAAACTATATTCAGGCATTTGTATACGGAAATAAAATCTTTTTTTATCACTTCTATATAAAATGTTAAGTTGCAAACTTGATATTTGTAATATTCAAAATATTGTTAACAACGTTTTTAAAAAAATATTTTTCTTAAGACTTTTGATAATAAAATAATTTCTGTTTTCCATTTTTCCTAACTGTTTTTATTTGAATTATTTAATATTCCATCAATTTATTTTAATTTTATTCCTAACATTCAATTAATTTATTTTATTTAACAAAATAAAAATATGTTGTAGTATAGCCAGAAAAATATTATACAGAAAAAATTTGCAAACCGTAAATTTTTTTCTTCTTAAAAAAAAAAAAAACCAAGCCAGAATTTTTAAATTGAATTCTTTAGGGATGAATTCAGAATAAAGTAAAAAAAAAATTTACAAACTGTTCCATAATTTCTTTTATCTTTACCTGACAATAATAGAATTAAAATATAACTTGATACAATAATTAAAACATACTTAACGAGTTATTTTAAAGTGCTTCGAAAATATAAAAACATGCGAAAATGCATCTTGCCTAAAAGAAAATTTAGAAATCTGGAACAAACGTTATACCATTCAATAAGAAAACTCAAAACTCATTTGTGCAAGACTTCATTATTTAAATATTTGCAACGTAACGAGCGTCGTAAAAATTTGAATGTAATGAATGTGTCGTAAAATATTTCCATATATCATACATAATTAAGTGTACAATATACTGGTTAATTAAAAAACAGATAACTGAAATATTAATTGGGATCAATTATTGTAACAAAAATATTTAACAGTATGTTGTAAATAAGTGCATCACAACTTTATTTTGAAACCTAAAGGCAGATAACAGGGGTGATTGTGAGCTTAAGTCAAAATTCCGGAAAATTTCTTGAGTAAAAAAAAAAAAAAAAAAAGAAGTTTAAATCGATGCCTGGTTTTAAATTTATGTTACGCTTAATGTCTTGATTTTTGGTAATTGCCATGTGGGCAAAATCTTTTTTTAATTGTTAAAGCTATGTAATCAAGAACCGTTCCTTTAATTAACATACATGGTGACTAACAATGACCATTATTTTAGCCTGAATCAACTCTTTAAAATATTAATGTTACTGTCTTTAGGTTACACATCCTATTTTTTCACTTAGTAGCTTAAAATCAATCTTAACTTTTCTTTTACTTATGGTTGCATCCAGTTTAAATCAACACTATCACAATGTTAAACATAATTGGTGCCATGGAGACTAAAAAAGTGAAACTTCTTGGATTTGAGGAAAATTTGCACATCTGAAAATGAAAACAATATTAACCAGGAATCTATTTTAAGCTTCAATCAGGCAAAACCTTACAGGATCATCAATTTTAAAGGAATCCCATCTTGCTGCTACTTTTGACTTAACATGTCAGTTTCCCACTAAAAGGTAATAATGACAAACTAGCTTTCCTGGAGAACTTTTAGATGAAATTAACCAGAATTTGCATTGCATAAAGAGAAAAACTTCCCACGGTTAGCTTGACGGGAGGGGGATTGTAACACATGATACATCTACCACTGAAGACATTTTACTCCAGTAATGTGGTTGGTATGAGCCAGGAATTGGCATCAACCAGTTACTGCTGGGATTCAAATGTAGATCATCCCATAGGGAGGCAAACGCCCTATCTCCTGAACCACCCTGACTCAAAATATTAACTACAGACGACCAAAATAAAACATTTCAACATTGACCAAGTGGTAATCACTTTGTCTTGTAAATTTTTTATGGCCTTTCTTGTAATAAGCTAAGAAATTCCTGAGCATAGTGACTCTAGAGTAGATATATATAACTATCTTCTCAGGTTTCTTAGCGTAAATCTTGGAAAAGTTTCCCTAGCTGAATTGGCTCATTTACAATTGTTAAAAAAAACTTGCTCTTAAATGTCTACATTTCTCCTTAACCCCTTCCTTCTCGCTCCTGTGAAAATGTCGGGGTTAGGTTTTGCCCTATATTTCCCACTCCCGTGATATTCCCGGACTGGAGTGTTCAGTAGCAACGCACCAATAGGAATAAAACTAACTCATCTCTTTTGCCCGGAAAACTTTTTATTTCTCATTTTACACACCAGAAGGCAGTACCAGGATATTTTTTAAGGTAACTGTAGATAGTTTATTTTAAACTAGATGTCAGTACTAATCAAATATGAGTATAAAAAAATAGGCACTTTTATGACAGATAGGATATAAAACAGTCAATTAATTCCTTGGTGCTGGATTAAAAAATAAAAATATTTTTAAAGAGCATAGCCCTTGGAAGAGAATGAAATATGTGTATGGTTTTACACTAAAACCCAAAATTGGGACACATAAAAGTTTTAAATTTACAAGCTGACACACGTTAAAAAAACTTTTGCATGTTACTGAAAAACACATAGAACAAGGTTTTTAAGAAATAAATCTAAAACAGTGTTACAGAATAATTGAAAACAAATTCCCAAAGTGACTCACATTTATTTATTAAACTGTATGAAATGATGGAGCTTAAAAGCAAATAGATGGAATTTACTATGTCCGATAAAAAATGACATTAAATACTGAGATGATACATGAGTCCAGTCTTGGGGAAATAAGACAAGATGGTTTGAATTAATGTACAGTATATAATCCACATATCGTTGGTAAATGAGATTGATGCTTAAAGTTATCCAGGCTCTTTAATATGATTCCAATTCCTTCACTACTTTCAGATGATTAGCCATTTGAATAGTATATTAAAAGCATTGCTGTGGATAGCTGAGAAATAACTTAAAAAGATCCTAAAATAAAAAAAAAGCAACATTTCATTTTAAGGCATAACATTTCCTTGAAAACAAATCAAAACCACTTACATTTCGTGCAATATACATAAAGTGCAGGGGAAAAAAAAGCCCGGGTAAAATATTCGTAATGCAACTTTCAAAAAATAATTTTAAAAATATAACAAATAATAAGAGTAAGCCACCACTAATAAATAAATTTAAATTGGTTATCAAGTGACCATCCATGGCAGGGATGCAGAGGCACACAAGCTTATTGAAATTTTCAGCAATGCGCCACAAGCTATCCCTTGGCAGATTCTTTTTTAACGGATGAGAAGCACTTTTCTGTTCAAAAATCTCATAAGTCTGTAGATGTTCATGGTCTGAGATGCAAAGTGGTTTAAAACTCAGATCTGGATGACTGCATTAAAATAAATCAAAAAGTGTACCAGCAGGACACTCTAAAAGCACTTCTGCAATTTAAACTGGACATTGTAAAAAACGACTTTGCAACAGCACACAAAACTGGTTCAAGTCACATTTTCCGGACATGAAACTATCTGAAGAATTGCTTTCTTATTTGCCCCGAGAATTAGTGTTATAGTTCATTCTGTAGTCTAGGGCTTGCTCTAAATTACAGAAAAGTTTGGATTAAAAGGTGAAAGACTTGTGATCGATTGCTGAAAATTTTAGGCAATTTTGAAATTTTGGTACTTCCTCAGAAACTAATTTATCTATCAGTAAGTCTACTTTTATTATTTGTTATATTTTGTTATTTTGTCTATCTCTTAATCAAGTTATGATTAAAAATTGTTTGATGAATTACACATAACTTACAGAGTCAAAGATTATTATAAAAATGAGAAAAAAACATCTAAAAAATAAGAAAAAATTACCCCAAGACAATAAATGCTTTTATCTTCGACCACCTCTGAATCCGCCACCTCGGCCACCTACACAAAAAAATTTAAATTAAATAAAAACTAGGAGAGTTTGTTACTTGTTCACTCCTACTCAAAACTTGCATCAAGAAATTGCATGCTTAATTTCAGCAACAAGGTGTTGCTATTTACAGTCCACAATTTAAAAAAAATTACACAGGCTTCTTCAGAGGATGCAACAAAATATTATCTTAAAACATTTAAAACCTAGCAATTTAAAAAAAAAAAAATCTTTTTTTCTAAGAATTTCCTCCTAATGACACACTTAGTTCATTCTTAGCTGAAAGACACTTTTGCAGAGCTGCTAATATTACAAGCTTAAATTAAATAAGACAGATACCATGAGTTCGCTAATTAAGATGGGAAGCTCAGTAATTTTATTTACTTTTAATATTTTGTTACCCATTTTTATTTTTAAAAAATTATAAGTTTTACTATCTTTCTCTAAATTATACTGCTTTCACCTTATAAGTCCCCTGATAAACACTTCCGCTGGTAGCCTAGCTGCAAATAATAAATTTGCAATAAAAATCCATTTAAATACGTCAGGCAATCAGGTCAGTTTATCAACGATATTTGAAAAACAGCTATATGATTTGATTAAAATAAAGAGATAAATTTAAAAAAAAAATCTTTTGTGAAGACTCAGCACAATCAGTATTAAATTATATTTATATATAATACAATATAAAATAAAAACTTATGTGACAGAAACATACCACCATAGGGACCTTGGCTGCGTTGAGAATATCCACCACCACCTCTCATTGGTCCACCTCCATAACTACTACCATAATCATCTCTCCATCCACTTCCACCACCTTGAAAATAAAAGCAAAACAAAATTTACGTATAGAAATGTCAAAACTTCATCAGGATGTTCTTTTCGAACAAACCTGTTTAAAACTTAAACTTCATAGTATCACAACTGGACCTCTTGAGTGAACATTCTGAATAAAAATATATTTGATGCTACATTTCTTATACCAACAAATCTACAATATGTTAGAGGTTGCAAATAGAAAGGTAATCAAGCTAAATTTGTTGCCAGAAAAACATTAGGCAAAAACCATTACAATTAGTTAGCGGTAAGATTAGCAAGAATAACTTAAAATTAAATCAAATTCTGGAGAGAGTGAAAAGCTTTTCTCCAACTCTTTTTCTTTAAAAAAATATTTATTAATACATTTTATATTTTTTTAAAAACTTTACTGAAATTTTACACAGAATTTAAAAATTATAATTAATATGAATTTCAGCTAACCCTATTTCCTAAAGAAATTGACATCCAGGCACCTGAAATAGGTTGCCATTGCCGACCACGTATTTGAGATGATTACATATATAGCTTTTTCTATTCTCCACCCCATTTTCTTAAAATTAAGATGTAACATATTTTCATATGCATACAAAAAGAAAAAAGTGTTTGGAAATTGAGCCCGAACTATATACTCAGCAGTCTGTTTAGTTGAATGTATGAATCCTCCTGTAAACCTGGCTGTATTGAGGTAATTGCAAGTTTATTTTTCTTATTAATTGCTTTTTAATTTTAGATCAAGCTAAAAATAAATAGTATTAATGGAAATAAATTAAACTCTAAATATTATTTTAACATTTGATAATTATTTAACGGGAAGAAACGTGCCGAACAGTGCAGGTTTCATTGCGACAAAAGAAGACATTTAACCTGTTTTATCCATCATAACCTAAGAACAAATTCAATGATCAGTTTCACCAATAAATGCTAGAATACTATAGATCAGAACCAAACTGAAGAACAAAACCAAACTTACTAGACTCCCTTTCAACAACTATTAAATAATAAACTTTAACAGGCTGACATATGACATTTAAAAAGATTAGTCATAAAATGAAACAGGTAGTAAAAGCTTACTAGGTCCATATCCAGAGCCACCTCCGTAACCGTTGTCATAGCCACCTCCATTGTCCCAGGCTCCTCCTCCATATCCACCTCCGTAGCTATCTCCACCATAACCACCTCCATATCCATCTAAAAATTTTTTTTGTTAACATAATAAATAACAAATAGAATGGATATTTAAACAATAAAGAAACTTTGAATATATATTTCAGAAAATTTAATATAGAACAAGTGGAGTTCTACTTCTTTAAATAACTAGTTAACCATTCTCTCACACTCACAAGATATTTTAAAAATTACAGACAGGGTATCTGCTAAATGTAGAGTTTTCAAATTCATAATGCCTCTTAAGAACATTTACAAAGCATACATCTTTATTTGACAATAATTTAAATATGCTACTTTTAAAAGGTCCATTCTAGTGATCATGCTATTTTCAAAGTAATTAGGAGCCTTCATAATTAGCTTTTAACAATAAATCAGAATCAGATAATATTTTAAAACCTCAATTAAAATTATCTAAACTATTTTAAAGTAATTCATATAACCAAATTACTTTAGTTAAGTATTAATGTTTTCAATAAACCACCCCACCCATTGCTTGTCTACAATAAGTAATGCTATACTGTAACTGTCAGGGATGAGATTAGCCAAAAGGCAAAAAAGCTGAATTTCCACGATAGTAAATTTTACGCAAGCGCAACCCTTTAATAATAAATTCCAGACAGTTTGTGTTGACATACAATTATTACTTGAAAAACTACCTGGTTTAGCAAATTAAAACTACTGAGAATTTACATTAATATTTCATTTCTTTTAATAAATACTGCTATGTGATTTATAGTAAATATATCAGTAATATTACTTTTTAAATTATATTGAAAACAAAAACTGTAACAATGGACCGAACCATTATGTTCATATCATAGTCTAATCTAAGTAGAGCCCTCTGAAACACATCAATAACAGTGAAGTAGAAATATAAAGTAACTCCTTAACATACAAAAATTGCTATTTTAGTTTGAAAAATTACATGACAATCAGCAACTGTTTAGATAATTGTTTTTCATTTGATAAGAATTTTGCATTTTATAGCATAAATAACAGCAATTATAAGTAAAATTTTGATGATGAGTTAATTACTCCCCCCCCCAAAAAAAAAATTAAATCCTTTTTTAAGTGATTGCTTTTGTTTGCTTTATCTTTTATGTTTGCTACATTTAGTCGTTAGTCCATCTTCAAACATCTTGTGACAAATACTGTTTTTTCTTCTTTGCAAGCACAGAAAGTTTTTAATATATTCCCTACCAGTTTCTCTGATGTTGTAACACTTACATATACTAATAATCGTCGTTAGAAAAACAGTCACCTTTATAGTAACTAATTTTTAAAAAAAATTACTTCTTACAAGAATCGCGATAGTTGATTTTAAAGTTGCGTGAATATGAATAACAATTATGAATTTTGAAATCACATGAATATGAAACTAGATATACGATTGAGAAAATACAAACTGGGATATAGAATTTTTAAAACGCGTAAATACAAATCACAATTTTTAGATAGCGTAAATACGAATCATGATGCGCAATTTTTAGATTGCATAAATAAGAATTATGATGCATAATTTTTAGAATGCGTGAATGCAAATCCCAATGCCTTATTTTAAAATCATGTATAAATACGAAAATCAATGGTTGACATTATAAACCACACGAGCAAATCAAGACATTGAATTTTAAACTTGAGTGAATACCAATCTCTACATAGGTTTTTAAAAAGGCGTAAATACGAATCACAATATCGGATTTTTAAATCCCATAAATAAGAATCGCAACATGCAAATATGAAAAGCTATGTTTGATATTAAAAACATATGAATAAGAATAGAGATATTAGCAGACCTCTAAAAGGTTTGTCAGAAGCAGCGTCGTTTGAACTACGAAAATTGGATTTATCTGGAGGGCGGGTAAAAAATTCGGAAAATCTTATCTGCTGAGTGTAAAAGGGGAGAAAATAGCTAAAATAAGTAAAAATGAGAAAGGATTGGTAGCTATGTAGTTCGAATTTTCTGTTTCTCTTAGAAAATCGGTGAATTTTCTGAAAAAGCGGAATACCTATAAAAAAAATTGAAATTTTTAGAAAATCTGAATTTTTGATAAAAAAAAAAGTTGAAATTCAAGAGATAAAAGTGAAATAAGCGGAAATCCGCTAAAAAGTGGAAAAACCTCATCCTTGAACTGTATACAATCTATAACAGGGTGCACAGCCAAATCTTTGAAGCAAAAATAAGCACTTTAAAAACTTCTCAAGCACTTTACAAAAATTTTCAAGCACTCAAAAAATTCATATTCAATCAATGATATTATTGAAAAACAAAAACTTTATAAACAGTTTTAGCGTTAAAAAAACCCAAAAAGAAACGGACATAAATCGAAACAATCAGTACTTTCCCACATCACCGAGCGAATTCAACTTGACTCTGAACTCAGAACAAAAGTACCCTACCCCCCTATGTCAAAAAAGTGTTAGAAGTAAAATAAAATAAACAAGAATAAAATTAAAATAAATTAAAAAGAAAAACATTTCATAAGGATCTGATATTCTCTATCCGAATTGGAGCACTCGGGTTTCGGTTTCAAGAGTGCGCGCAAGTCATAACGTGGGTACAACATGAAGTCCGCGTGAATGATTACGTAGCAAACACCCCATTTTTGTGAAATGCATGGGATCCATCAGATACCACTGAAGGGTAAAAAAAAAATTATCCATGAAAAAAAAAGCACTTTTTAAAAACGCCTGCTGAAAAAAGCACCTTTAAAAGCTTTTAAAAACGAAATCCCCCAAAAAGCACCTTTAAGTACTTTTTACAAACGCTTCGCACCCTGTATAATTTCAACCTATTTCTTTTTAATTTAATCCAGTATCAATCCATTGAATTTGTTTATTTAATCTCTTAAGTGTATTAAATTTTGAATCAATATAAATTTTAATATATTTAAACCAATATAGCATTTATATTTATAATTAAAAATACTTGAAAATATTGGAACGATGAAAAGGTTTTTTTTTTTAAAAAAAAAGTCATGTTGCATATAAAATAGCATGAGCTTCAGTACTATGGTTTTAATTCTGAAGTATTAACATTTTTTCCCCATTCAGCTTTACACAACAGAGTTTTAAGTTTCATAATATTATTGTTTGTAGTTATCCTGAAATTTTTGACTTTCCCTTCAAGACCTTTTCTTTATAGCACACCATAATATCTGCAATTTGCTTTTAATGCAACATTAAATAAAATTTAAAAAAAAAAAAAAATTGTTGTTACAGTAAAATATAAAAATTGCATTGCTGCTTAATACCAAATTAGTCTTGAAAATATTGCAAAAATGAACAAAATCATTATATGCACCAGAGAAATTTTTTTTAACACTGATTATTTAAATAAATATATAAATATAAATCACGAAATAAGCCAAGAAGTATGTAAAACCTTGACCAGCACTTTGATCGTAAGTAACAAGCATAACGAGACTTTATAAAAGATCAAAAAAAGAAAAATTTCAGCTACTTTTTATTTTAACTTGCTGTTCAATAATTACATTATTTAATTGGCTTTAAAAGTAATTAGAAAATGCAATTGGTGTTGTTAAACATTTCTAGAACATTTTACTCATATCAATTTAACTTTATATCGTTACAAGAAAGCTACAATATTAATATCATAGATATTAATAAGCATTCAAAAATGATATATTAATGTTGATGTAAAGAAAGACAAATCAGTATTTAAACATAAAAGTGGAAAATTCTCATTAGAAAATTTAAGATTCAGCTCTTTTGATTTATTTCAAATTAAAACTACTCATAAATAATAACAGAAACTTTTTAATAAGATTTAATGTTTCTTTCTAAACTAACCCTGGATTAGACCAATAAAATTTCACATACATATAAATTAGGAACAATTATTTAAGCACAATAATGAGGTATTGAAATAAAGTATACCTCCTCCGCCACGACCACCTCCATATCCACCACCCATTTCTTTCTTTCGCTTAATGGTATCCATTTCTTGCCGGGAGAGAGCCTTCTTCACTTCTGCTCGTTTACCCTTGATAGTATGTTTTCTTACTGAAAAGCCGAAATACAAATTAACTCAAGTGTAATATAAATACAGTGCACTCCCGACTATCCAGGTTAATCACCGAGACAGGTCGCATGGACAATCCGAAAACTCCTTTTATTAAAGAAAAATCCGCAGTAATGTCACTGTAATCAAATTCTTCCATATAATCTAATTAAGTTAATTCAGAGCAGCAGAATGGGAAATTGTATTTCATTCATTTACTACATCTTCTGCATCAGTTACTATCATCACTATTTGATTTAACAGCATAATGATGTCTTCATCAGTCAAATACTGGAAGCCAGGCTCACATACATCACTTTGAAACCAATCTTCTAAATTTTCTTCATCAAGAATTTCGAAACCTTAGATTTCTTTTGCTAGTTCGAGAATACTGTTATCATATTTTTCTTGAGCATCTGAAGAGGATTGTTCATCAAGCGGTATGATCTTTCTCCAAGATCGTGATAACGTAGAAGATTTTACCTTTGATCATGTTGCTTATATTCCATATACTGCAATCCAATAACAAATATTGCTTCCAAAAATTTGGTAGTGTTATAACCTCATGAATCAAATATTTTTAATCTTGAAAATGTTTCTCTTTATATTTGTGTGAGAGCACGGACAATCCGCGCACGGATAATCGAGAGTGTACTGTATAATCAATATTTAAAATGACAGCATGGATGTTAAGAAATAGAAGTAAAAACACAGCAGATTTCTTATCAAATAATATAAATTGAATGCTAACTTTTGCAAGCACAACATCAAAAAAAATTTAAATACAAGGAATTTTAAAATTAAAAAGAAATACAAGAACTATATCATTGGATCACTAACTATTAACTTAAATTGACTTACAAGCTTTTCATTAATGATTGCAATAACTTGAGTAAAATTTATGATTAACCTTATCATACTAATCACAGTTTTGAATTTATAACCGAAATAAGTATATGAATTTACAAAATTGTTGTAATATTTAATCAATAAAGCTCAAAATGGAAAAATTTAGAACATTAATGCTTAATTATTTAGAAATACATATCTTAGTATTCAAACAAATAAAAGATTCAGAACCAACAGCTACGTAACCAGATATACTAAATGCTTTTACAAAAACTACAATCATTTTATACTATAATTATTTAATCAAGCAAAAAACTTACACACAGCTTTGTCAACAGGGTCATAATCATCAAACTCCACAAATCCAAAGCCTCTTCTTTTCTGAGTAGCTTTGTCAACAACAATGGTCACACTAACAATATTACCATATTCACCAAAATACTCTTTAAGATCTTCTTCCTCAACATCATCCTTAAGAGTGCCAACAAATAATTTCTTAACAGTTACCTGAGCTTCAGGTTTGCCAGAATCCTAAAGAAAAAGAAATTATACATAAAATTAAAAATACCACTGAAGGCAAAGAAACA
Organism: Parasteatoda tepidariorum; assembly: GCF_982258835.1. Lineage (NCBI taxonomy): Eukaryota > Metazoa > Arthropoda > Arachnida > Araneae > Theridiidae > Parasteatoda > Parasteatoda tepidariorum. The sequence goes on from NC_141763.1 coordinate 81,806,774, forward strand.
TTTAAGCAGTACACAGGGTTGCCACAGAAAAAAGAAATGAATAAAATAGTTGCTTTTAGTAGTTAGTTGAGATGAGAATACTTAATGAAAATAGTTGCCTCAATAAATACAAAAATATTAAATGACATGTCATATACCATGAATCATTTAGTCAAGTTGGTGGCAAATATGATACTTTTAATAACTAGAATTCATAAAAAAAAAGACTCATTAAAAATAAAAAACACTTTTAGTAAATTTTCTCCATTTTATCAATAATTGATATAGCAAACATAAAAATTGCGAAAAATGATTACTCAAATTTCGAAATTCACGCATCCTAATATCACATTAAAAATAAAAATTTGGTTTTCTAAAACCATGCAGAATTTCATAGCAATAACCATTGAAAATGTGATTGAGAATTAAAAAAAGACTTATAATAGAGTCAGTGCAAATTGTGCAACTAAGAAGTGGGGACTAATTTGCAATTCAAAATTTTTCATTTGGAGGGGGGGGGGGGGGGCATTGTGTTTAGAAGTTCCAGTGGGCTGCAGGTTTTCAACCAAATTTATGCTAAAAAACATAGTACAGAAAACTCTCCCAATAGTTTCCCTTTTCCCAAAAATATATATATTTTTAAAAGCATTTCCAAACAAATAAAGGTTGCCATTGACGCCTGCGGCAACCCTGACTACATTAATAACAATAAAAAAGATAGACAAGCCCTTTATTTTTAGTCATTAATTCTTGAGAATTCCAAGTTCCTTCCTGCTTTACAAGTCAGAATGAAAGAACCTCGAAAAAATTTAATAACTCTTTGATTAAATGCAGTAAAAAACAGAAAATAGCTTGTGAATTATTTCCGTTTCGACAAGATAAATGAATTTTCTCCCATACATGAAAGATACAAATTAATAGTTTCATACAAACCCTAAGTACTTTATATAAACTTTTTGTAACAATCAATAATTTTCAATAAAAAATGCAAAAATAACCATTTTAGTTCTATAAATATGCTTATTAGTTCTAATGCTAATGGATTAATAATAATTAAAAATTAAGCCTTGGCTTACACCCAAAATGGGGTTATTTTAATAGTTATACTTCTTCTCATGATTTCTTTACACACTACTGGCTTTCTTTGTTACAAGAAAACAAAACTAAATATGATTTCATAAATGAGATATTTACCTCTCTTGGAACTGCTCGCTTAGGTTCAACTTCCCTGCCTTCAATTTTATGAGGTCTTGCATTTTGAGCGTCATCCACCATGTGTGCTCTCTTAAATGTTACAAACCCAAAGCCTCTTGATTTTTTTGTGTGAGGATCCTTCATTACTACACAGTCTACTATTTCTCCCCATTGTTCAAAGTGACTTTTTAATGTCTCTTCAGTGGTTTTGTAATTTAGGCCACCCACAAACAGCTTACGGAATTGTTCAGGTTCTGGTTTCTACAATAAAAAAGACAAAATATTACAAAAATTTATGATGAAAACTCAAGCAACAAAGTTTTGACTTAAGTCCTAAATTGCTTTATAAAAAGTATATAATTTAAATATAATTGCTCTCGAATTTTTTACACTTTCAAGATGTTTTTATTGGCGAAGATTCTAAATTGACAATACTTTTTCTACCTCATGCCAACAAGATTGGTCGAAGTTTCGGAATATCCTGATCTGTTGTGCCAACTATTATTGCCAAGGTGCCAATTAAAGGTCAAACTTGTAATTTAAAAATAAAACAAAAAACATGGACGTTTGCTCGGGGGTGGTTACAAGTGGTCCTTTTCTATGATGTTTTTTTTTTAAAAATTTCTCACAGATCACTGCCCGCAAGTTGCCAAGACTTGGCGATCATTCTGACACTGATCATGCTACGGAAATTTTCAGAATAAGGAATAGGCAAAATTGAAAAATAAAACTAAAGTTTTATTTTTCAATTAATAAATCAATTAATAATTTCAATAGATAAATAATGAGTTATACTCTAAAAAATGTTAATATTTACTGAAAAGCAGGGTTGAGTTTTTGACGTCAAAAAGTGGTTTTTGACATGACAAGGGTATAATACTGGTTTAAACCGTCAAAAACTGAAGTTTGCCAAGAAAATATATAAACTTCAAAACTACCAACAGTTGCCATGCATTATATTGAAATTTAATTATACTATAGGCAATCAGCAAGTTTTAAAATATTAAAATTAAGGTAAAATAACAGATTTAAAATCTCAGAAATTTATATTCAAATGCATGTGCAGAAAAATTGTTTAAATATTTATATTTTGAAAAAAAAAAATTTTTTTTTTTGATATTTAAGAAAATTAAAAGTTTATTACCATGCATTTTTTGACGTATAAGGAACATATAACTAATATTTATATTTATAAGGAACTTACAAGTTATGTTGCATAAATACAAACTTGATACAAGTGTATAAAACTTTTTTTTTAATGTTATACCCAATATCTTTATTATCCAGTATGCTAATTTGAATTTAAAAGTAGTTATATTTATGAATAATGATAAACATAATTCGTATTATTTATTATATCTATTTATAATTATTACACTTATCATTTTAAAACAATTTTTATCTCTTAATTTTTTTTTCTCCACTTGTATTAAGAATACAAATAATGTATATCTTGAAAGCAAGAAGTAATTATTCAACAGCTGAATATTTAGATATTCAACAAAATGAAATTCACAAGTATTTGGATAAACTAAATTTTCAGCATAGTAAATGAATAGGCTGAATATACTGTAAGTCGACACTAACTACTCTGTGTATTTAACAGAAAGCACTTAAATTTGTATTGTCTTATGTTAACTATGAATTTAAAAAAATTTAAGATTTAAAATTCAGAATTACTGATTTTTCTGAATTCAGAATTACTGAACTATCAACCAATCCCAAAAGTCAAACTAAACAGAAGAACATTACAGTCATTTAGCCATGAAATATTTAAACAAATTATTATGGAAATTTTTTAATTATCCTAATTAAATACATAAGTTTCAGAAATCTTTTCAGACGGTAGCAAAATTAATGTCTTAATATTTAAAAAAAAATTAATTTTAGCATAACTTGTCCACTTTTACTTATAAAAGTGCAGGCCATATGGCTAGATTCTTAAGTTCTGATAAAAGTTTTATGAGAGATCCATTTGCTTTAAAAATTTCTACTTTGGTTCGCTACCACTAGAAAGAATTATTTTCAAAATCCTCATAAGTTGGAGGGTATGTAACATGCATCACACTACATAATCAAAATGAAAATGATGGAAGTAGAAATTTAATTCAAAATTCAATAGTCTAGTTCATTTGCTCCTTGCAGCATACGGTAGCGCATAACTAGTTTTGAACATTTTTCCACCACCAAACAAAGTATGTTGAAAGCAGTTCACTAATCCCCTTCTCCCCAGTTTACTTTAGAAGAGCTAAAAATAGACAAAAATTCCCTGATTGTGAATGTTGCATGTGCCCAACCTGTTTAAAAGATTTTTCTTTATAAGATGTCTAATGTACAAAACTGCTAATGTTTATCTTTAAAAATGTCTAATTTTTAATATAATCTATACTATACACTAAATTTGGTTATAAATAAATTTCTTAATAATATCACTGCAGATTTTCAATAACACATGAAAATGAATACATAATATTACAAAAGATGTCAGTTTTCAAAAGTAGAAGATTTTGGTTACTATTCAAAATATAAGTGTTTCTTAAAAATTTAAAATTTATTTTTTCTAGAACATATTTAGAAACACTATCCTTTATAAAAAAATATATAAATTTTATGTATTAATTAAATTTTACATATGAATATAGGTTTTTGACGTGACGGTTTAAACCGTCAAAAACTGTCACATGTCAAAAACCTGCCAACCATGCTTATAAGGTTGATATGTAAGTTAATTTAGCTGTATCTTTTAATTTTTTTTCAAAGAATAAATTGAAAAACAGGTGCAGTTGCAATACTTGACCTTGAGTCATTCTGTTTTCTTGGCTTATCACTGTTTTAAGGGGGAATATCATAAATGACAGAAGATTTATAAAAAGTAGGAAAAATAGGTATGCAGTCCTGGAACCAGTAAATCTAGGGACATTTTGCTTACTACTTTTTATATTACACATAAGCAATTATCAGCTCAAAACAGATAACTTTTGTGAAAACAACATAACAATCCCACTTAACTTTAAATTTACAAAATAAAATATTTTTTTAAGTCTAATTTTAACTAAAAATCAATGTTTTTTTTATATGGCAATCACTAAAACTGGTTTCCAAGAGCATGCTGTATAATGTTGTTGAAGACAGTAATCAAAGACTAATTTGCTTAGAATTGTAATTATCTTAAGCAATGAAACGTCATCATGAATCACATAAAACTTGTGTTAAAATATATAATCATTTTAGATTTGTAGTTAATTTAAACATTGTCTTCGTCACTTTTATCGCTACACTATTATATAAGTAATTAATTTGAATAGCTATCGAATGTTTTATGATAAATAAAATTATTAAGAAAAAGAATCAGTAAAAGGAGAAAGAGTAAAAATATCCCCAAAATATGAAAAGTAAGTTTTACACTACTTAAAAACACAAATACTTAAAATATATTAAAATAAATTGGTTATTTTAAGTATTGTCATTGAGCCATTTTCCTCATACATGCATTGTTGAGTAAAAGTAAATAAACATACAAAATAAGGTAATTATTAACTTGAAGATGGAAATAAAAACTTACGTCTCCGCTCATTTTATCGGCAGGATGGATAAAAGTTTAATAAAATAAACTGATTTTTTATAATAAATAGCTGAATAATAACAATTAAGCAAGTACCGGCTTTCTTTCAGCTTCTAAAGGGAGGAAGGAGGGAAGAGTGGGTAAATCAGCACAACCGGACGAGCAGTGAACATGGAGTAACCGCTGAAAGTTTTTTAAGGTTAAACTTTACTCATACGTCTACGGAGCCCTTCTCACTTTAAGGTGCTTTGACACTATCGAAGACTTTGATCAACGTTGAAGCGCGCATTCAAATTACATCAAATTTTATCATAATAATTTAATACATCATAATTTAATACATCATAATTTGAGAGGTGATCGCAACGCTCGAATACGCCATCTGGGGAGAAGACCGGTTCCATGCCTTTGGTCTATCTCCCTTCCTTCTCCTCCTCTTTTCAGTTGTATTGGCGATCGAAATGGGCTGCAGGTGGCGTAGAGCAGAACTCCTTTCCTATGGCAACACTTCACATGCTTTCCCCATTAGCGTGTGGAAAGTCATAGAGGAAGGAAGTACGTTAGTTTCTCTCTTGATTTTCATATAGATTGAAATCTTTTAACTTGAAAAACTATATGGAACTAAAAACTACATTAAACATAGTTCTAAAGAAAAGTATTATGGAAATTTTAAAAAATATTCTTATTAATTAAAAAGGAAAAATATTAAGAAAAGGAAAAATATCGTAGTACATTCCTACACAACTGAAAAGAGGAGGAGAGGGAAGGGAGAAGGGCTAAAGGCATGAAACCGGTCTCTCCCCAGATGGCGTATTCGAGTGTTGCGATCGCGAATAGGAATGTACTACGATATTTTTTCCTTTTCTTAATATTTTTCGCTTTTAATTCAAAAAAATATTTTTTAAAATTTTCATGATGCTTTCTTTTAGAAATATGTGTAAAGTAGTTTTCAGTTCCATATAGTTTCCAAACTTAAAATATTTTAATCTATATACAAAATCAAGATAGAAACAGACGTACTTCCTTCGTCTATGACTCTCCACACGCCAATGGTGAAAGCATGCAAAGTGTTGCCATAGGTAGAGAGTTCTGCTCTAGATCAACTGTAGCCCATTTCGATCACCAATAATCAAATTTTATGCATTATAAAAGTAAATAAAACAAAAATGGGAAACGCGAAATGATAGGGAAGAAGAAAAATGCAAAAGGGAAAAAAAAGTTACGTACTGTAAAGTTACAACTGTGATTTTAAAATTCACTCAAATTTTATTGCACACTCACACAAGCTGTTTAATCAATCCTGTGCATTTATCAAAGAAAGAAGGGAAATTTGTTGTCCTTAAAATTAAATAAATGCATAAAAATTTCCCTGTGTTTGTAATTAGCAATCGCAATGAGCTACAGGTGGAGTGGAACAGAATTCTCTACCTATGGCAACACTTCGCGTGCTTTCACCAATAGCGTGTGGAGAGTGATAAAGGTAGAAAGTATGTTAGTCTGTGTCTTGATTTTCAAATAGATCAAATTTGTTTAGGTTAGGAAACTGTATGGAACTGAAAACTACATTAAACATAGTACTGAAAGAAAACGTTATGGGACTTTTATTCCGCAGTCGATTGATCGTAAGGACATGGGTCCCAGTAGAACATGAAAGAAAGTTGTAATGGTCTATCTTCGGATCATTCTCAAAGATGTTTTCCAAATCATTCCCGATAGCATATTCTGCAGCTCTAGTGCGACATAAATATAGTACCTATCACATTCACATATGCGTGTTTTTCGTATATTGTGTTAGCGCTCCCCGAGGAACCATTTCAATTACATTCGGTTGAATATATGTATACTTGTGCTAATAGATTCTCCCAATTCGTTACTTATATTTTTTTTATTTTTTTCTCTGGTGAGCAGTACACTGTGGATGCAAAAAACATTCAGGAGTTGACTAATCTTTTGTTTGCATTTCGTTATTTTCCCTTCTGCTTGCCTTTTCTTTCTCCAGTATGCGGTCAGCGTTAGTGACCATAATAATTTCATTAAAAAATTACCGTCTTATTTACATGCGTGTTGTACATCGCTCTTTCTATATAAAGACCCAGGGTGTGCGGTATTGTTCCTCGTTAAACTGTTTTACCGTAAAGTGATCGACTTCGTGTAGATCGTCGGGCTACCGAAACGGGGGTGCAATCCCCTCTGCAGAGGATCAAAATTGTGATGGCATGTCTTCGAATCATCCTTAGGGATGTTTCCCAGACCATCGCCAATAGCCCATTGTGCAGCTTTAGTGCGACAACAACGTGCTACAACAACAACTTTCTTTATAAAATACATATTTGTCCTGAATAAAGTTTAAAAAAAACTAATGTACATTTTTAATCCAAAATTTAATGATGGAGAAACGATTATTCTATCAAAATCTAACAAAACATTATCTAAGACAATCACAAAGTATGTGGAAATTAAACTATCATAGCCAGTTTATGTGCGTTGGAAGCACCAAAGGAGTTCCTACCAATAGATTTTTTGTTTAATTCGTCAAATGAATTTTTGATGCTTTTAATTCCTCACCACCTTGATTAATACCAATAATTCTTTATTGGATTTATATTTACGCTATCTATTATAAACAATTACCGGTTGACATCCGAGTTTTGTTTTTAAGAAAAATATTTCTTGCTTCTATCAATATTAAAGAATGTTAATTTAGTTAAGCAAGTTCTTCTATTAAGTTATTATGTAAAAAGCTTTTATTTCCTGATCTTTTTAAAATAACAGCCAAATATTTTGTGGAAGATAAGGATAAAAAATATTTATAAAATAATTATTAACAGTATTATACAATCTAACAACAATCATTACATAAATTTTTTTATTCTTGTTTTAAAATAAATTACGAATATAAACCTGAATTTTTTTAATCATTATTTTCTAACATCTCTCGCCATATGTCTAAAGTCTGGTTCTACTGGTAATTCATCGAACTAGCGGGTTTCAATTTATGAATTGAAATAGTTAAAATAAAAAGGCTCTTCTCAATAATGTAAAGAAATACGATTTCAAAGGAATTTGCTAAGAAATTCCAGTTGACTTGGTAGAAAGTTCCCATGCACGATGTATCTAGAAACAAATATTCGTTGAGGTTTAATAACTATAAAATAGAGTACATTGGAGTTATTTATAGAATAACTTTCGTTTCAAGAAAAGTATTGATTTCCTTAAGTTTTGCACCCAGAAACCTCTCATCGGGACCACCTTTATACTAAATATTTCAAAAAATGCACGATTTACTAAATTTATTTCTCAGCGATACTGAAATCCATTTTTTGTAACATACTACGAATCACCTTGAACAAGAAACCATCACATCATTTTGAAAAACAGAAAAAAAAAAATCATAGAAAAATGAAATTTTTTTTATAAAAATTACGAAAGGAAGGAAATAGTGATTGTATTTTTGCAATCACTGGTTACCCATTAGTCAAATGTTTCTTTTTCTTCCTTAATAGACCTTCATTAACAAAAATTGTCATTGGTGGCAAAAACAGCATCAATTGATTTGTCCTCTTATCGTTGGTCTTTGGTTTTCAATTGGGTATAATATAGCCTACGTCACAGGTTGTGTTGTTCCTACTAAATTTAACCCATGAACGGCATTTTCTGCGAGCCTAACTTCAAGCCACAAATAAACAAACGAAGTGTTCGATCGTTTAAATAGCTGCTCGTCAGATTTTATTGCATTATAAAGAAAAGTTATTGAAACTAAATACAACTAAATAAACAACAACAACTAAAACAAATAACAACAACTAAAACAAATAACAACAACTACTAATAACAATAACTAACTAAACAACAACTAAATTCCATTCGTTTAGCATTGCGTTATATGTTGTTCCTACTAAATCGAAGTAGTTGTGTTTTTTTCACATTATACCCAATTCCAGTCAATAGACATTTCTTAAGACGTCACGAAATTCTTTTTCTTCTTCAGTATTCAAACTTGTTATCATATAAAATCACCGCCAAGATAGTAATTATAAATAGGTAAATCACAAAGTGAATATTAAAATAATTTAAATTAGCATTACATAAAAACATTAAATTAAAAGAAAAAACTCAGAGGGGAAAACAATCAACTCCAAAAAATTCCAAAATTGTCAACTGCTTTTTTTTTATTTGATCATGCTGTATCGTGTTTTTATTAATGCTTATGTTGGCCTGAGTTTTTATAACTTGTGCAATTTTATTTTTGAGAATATGGTTTTGAAGTTGATCGAAGTTGTTCAGTTTAAAGTTTTAACTTAAGACAATATTTAAAAAAAGAATTTTGAAAAAAATTATCAAACAGCAGCGGTCGCCATAGCAACGCATGCAATGACGACGCATGCGCACAGTATACTATTACTCTTGAACACAGTTGAAAAGTGTGATGACTCCCAAATAAGGTGCGCACGCCATCAAACCCAAAGCAATACCCATTTTGACAATGGGTAAAAAAAATATTTTAATGCTAATATTGCCAAATCATTTTTCCTAGAACCATCTTCATTATTTAGTTTCAACTGGAGCTCAGAGCAATTGTGAGAAAAGACAACTATCTCTTGTGTTGAACTAGGATGAAATGATAAACACATTTTTTTCAATCTACAACTTCGCATAACTGCAAATGATAGAGATATAAACACTTTGAATTGAACATGAAACACACATATATATTTTGAAAAAAAATTGCAGAAAGTATCTTTCAGTAATTATTGAACTTAAAAACATTTTAAAGCTCATGTTTTTTAAAGTATTCAAGAATTCTAACTATTAATTTAATTAATTAAATTTTTTTTTTTAAAGTTATTATCATATGCAAAATTTTGTAACTTCCATGTTTTTAAGAAAGCACTCGTATCCTGTCATATTTAAAGTTTATTTGATATGCAAAGTATTCAAATATCTTTCAAAATTTTGCTTTCAGTAGAGTTTCTTGTTAGGAAATAAATTACAAATTATGAATATGATTGTGAATAATATAACTTTATTTTAAGTAACTTATATTAAATATTGATGGATTTTGCATCCACTATCCATGAACAGTATTAAAAGTACTCAATTTACATCTAATTAACAAAACAAAAAAAAGACTTACGCCGCATTTTCAAGTTAAAAACATGTACAAATAAGGCTAGTGTTAACTCCTCTAAGAATTTAAATCAGGTGTTCCTCTTCAATTAATTGCAATACTTTGAAAAATAGAGACGACAAGCACTTCGATTTTATAAGAATATCTGACGTTGCACCACCAAAATGAACAACATATTGTAGTTTTCAAATTTATAATTTTTTGACTTTTCGTCAATTTTGTTAGAAACAAGTACTAATATGGTATTTAAACTAAGAACCTCAACGTAGAACATGGAAGGAATATCAAATATAGAAACATCATTAGAAGCAAAGTAGAGTATTTGAAAAACTGAAAATATCCCAATAAACATTAAAATCTCCCCGAGGCACACACCTTTCTTTATTATTTACTTTTAAATAAATACAGACAGAAAGTAACCAAAGACAGCAATTGTTCTTAGATAAATTTGAGGGAAAATTTTTTGAATCAGAACCTAGAATTTTAAACAGCAATAAAAGGTGTAAAAGATACTATTAAATAATCGAACTAAAAAACAGTTCGATTAAATATTTTATCAACTTTAATAGAAATGATTTATTCACAAAAAGATCGTGAATGAATAAACTTTCAGACATGCAATATTAAGAATAGTACATGGCTCATAGATTATTTGTTTGGTTTACAGATTATTCAGTTCAGAAATACGTCTAATAGTCTACTATTATTATTAATTATTATAGATACATTAATATAAAGTTTAAAATTAGTATGTCATATATTAGTAGTATTCAAAATAATAAACATAAAATTCCTTTTAAAATCACAAACGCAAAAATTCTCATTTACCTGATAATAAAGAGTAGTTTTCCGCTCCTATAATCACGCCTAGATTTCTTAAAACAAGTTTTAAAATTTAATCCATGTAAACAAAAACAATTTATTCTACATCGTCACATTTCCCTAGGAATATTTCCCTACTGATGAATGCTCACGATTCCTTTGATCATGTCAACGTAGCTTCAGCTGCTGCCTGTCGGACAAAATTTGGCATGAGAATAAAGGCGCCACAGATTTGTAGGGTTAACGTAATAGAATCTTGGCTGCAAAGTACTTCTCAAACACACTCAAAACAGAGTATGCAATAAAACTGGTTTAATCTTCTCCCTTTCTTTAGATCTCACTTTACTTATTAAGTAAACATAAATATTCAAACCTATCAATTAAGATGCACATGAACGTATATGGATGGTTGGCTGAAAGCTTCCTAAAACCGGAAGTAATTTAGAAAACCGCTTATGTTATGCTTACGCTTATGTTATGCCGCTTATGTTATCCTCCGCTTATGTTATGCTTACGAGGCGATGTTTGAACAGGCTAATATTCGAGGAAGCTTTATTATTGTGATTTGGGTTTAAATTTACGCGTAATTCATAAGAGTTTATTGTAATTCATAAATTCTAACTGATCGTGAGAACAAAGCAAATTTAACAAAAGTAATATCGTGAATAAAGTGAAAGGTTTGCCATGTTTTGAGTGTTAACCCTTATTTGGCTATATTTGTGTAAAATAGTGCCTTTTTTTTACTCTGGGTTAGCATCATAGCAAGCTTGCGGAGTCTTCCGAATTCATTTGTTGATTGTTTCGTTGAAAGTTGAATTGAAAAAACTCGTTGTATTGAAAACACTACAAGTATAATCATAATCATCGTGTTTTTTCAAGCTTAGGGGTAAACAGCAGCCGGAAGACTTACGGTGGATTTTGATCCCTCCCAGCTCCATCGACGATCAGCTTTACACTGCCAATTTTCCATTAGACTTTAGGGACCGTCCTTACTGCATATTAAACATTTGCTAATGCGAATTTGAAGATGTGAATCAGAACCCGTAATAAACCAACCAATTAAGTTTTCGCTTCTCATCCACGAACTTTTCTCATGCAGTGCAAATAACCCCTAAAAGACCGTTCTCACTAGATGCGATTATTCCGTATGTGAATTTAAACTGAATTGGTAGAAAATATTTACCCGTCAAAAATTCGCCTATCAGGTTCCAATTTGCACACGAGTTTTTTGCCTGCGAAAACATTTCATCCAGTGAGAATGTCTTTAAACCTCCTATGATTTTCTGTAATATATTTCGCTATTTTAGAGTCACAAAACGACATCCTACAGTGATTCAAAAATATAGTAAAAGGGGGGAAACTTATTATATGATTTTGACGATTTTTTCTTACTTTAGTTAAAGAGTCATTTTCACTGAATGTGGGCCACACACTTCCGCGTACTGCCAAAGAAATTGAGAAGCTGATTTGTGAGGTGAGATATACTTTCCCTCGAAAACTTTCCAATCAAGTTCTCTTTTCAAACTCACTTTCTCTTTCAACGGTGATGATCAACAGAAGGTGATCAGCGGTCGTGACTTAAAATGGAGGTTGCTCGCTGCAAAAATGCAGCAGAATGCTATCGAGGATTGGTGGAAGCCTGTGGCGCAAATGCTTTACCGTCTAGGACAGTAGCACGATGGGTTCAAGCATTTCGTCATTAAGCCTTTTTAAAACATGCTTTAGAGCGATGGAAGCGAAACTCCTCACTTTAACGCCACACAACTACTACCCTTCTAAGCAAATCGACTGTTTTTTGCACTCTATACATCGACAACAGCGCCACCTCACAGCTCTCATATCCTATTTGCGCATGCCAGCCCTTCTGTGAGTTTCAAGGTTAAGTTATCACTATTTAATTTACAACCCTCGTATAAGCGAGGGTGCTTTTCTTAAACTCTAACACTTAAGGACCACAGTTGAAATAATAAGAGGTCGCACTACCACTGGGGGAACTTTTCCCTGCAAATTTTCCTTCAAATCCATTATTAACTTAAAATTTAAAAGAAAGAAAAAGTGAATTCAGGCAAATATAGAGTAAGCCCCGAAGTTTCAATTGCTGAAGAAAAAAAATTTCAAGCTCTCGAATTGCAATCAAATTATTGGAAGAGAGTTTCTCCATTGCGTAATTCTAAGCTATCTTTTCATAATTTATTATCATTTGGATATTTCAAAAATTTCTTTTCAGTATTTGAAACTTCATGGTTTAGTCTAGGTTTGTCTGAACACACTTTTTCTATACTTTAAAATTTTTAATTAGTTATGAAGGTGAAAGAGAATTTGTGATGAAAAGTTTCTCCCGTGGTACGGCGCTCTAATAAGCTTTCAAAAAGAAATAATTTCTTATTAACATATCTATATAATTTATATCCAAAGTAATGATATTCATGTTCGCGTCGTGAGACGATATCATATGTTCACCTCTCTTACTTCTTTATTCTATTTTTGTTTATTCTTTTTGTCATTGTGCGCTATCGTCTTTGTTTTGAATTTTATCAGTATAAACTTGAAATAACTAGTAAAGAGCAGATGAAAGCATGTCATCAAAAAATACAATGCTACTAAGAAATACATCGATTATATATCTTTTCATATAAATGACTTGATAGATAATTAACGTTTGAAATTTGATGCAAAAACAAACTGACAAGGAAATTTTCTTTCCGAAAGTATTTTACAAGTTTTTATTAGCTGAAAAATATTATTATAAATGAAAATATTAATTAAATAAGAAATTTTATCACGTATATTTTTTTGAAAAACTCTATACAAAATATTTTGAGTATGGGTTTTTGAAAAATTAATCTATCTGCATTATTACGCTTCTGCCTTCAGTTACATTGTAAAAAATTCCGGTAAAAAGTATTAGCACTCAGGGTGCCGGTATTTTTTACCGTCTAATTCATTTTTACTGGAGCATGTTACGGAACAAAAAATCTGATATGCCATACTTTTTACAATTATAACTACCACAAAGTCACTGAATTACTCAAGTTGAATAAATATTACAGTAAAAATTACGGCATGATATTTTACGGTAAAAATGAATTTTTCCGTAAAAGGGATTTTGTAGACGATGCACCAAAACTGTACAGAATCGCATTCTATAGCGTTCTATAGCATTCCATAGAATCCGTACAATTAGAAATCTTATATAAAATTCATAATGTTTTAAAAAAAAATATTTATGAAATAAATAATGAAAAAATATTAATGTAAATGTATATTATATTTATAAAATACTTTTGATTTAGTGCCAATAAATTAAAAGAATTATTTGATTGTTCTTTTTTAAGAAACGTTTACCATTTAAAAAAATAAGGACAAATGTTTAAAGAAGTAGTACTCAATATAGGACAGGAGAATATGGTGAAGGAAGTCGAACCCATATTTTAATATGCTCAAAACTTTAACGAGAATATTCAAACATGAAATTTTACTTTATCACGGATAATAAAGTACAGTTTTTGTTAAACCAGTACTCGATGTAACTATTGCGGCTACGGAGTTTCAATTTGTTGGAAGCATGCTGCATATCAGTTATTTGATCTTTTCTATGAGACTTACAATGAAGAAATATACGAATAATTAAAATATTGTTTCGCCTAGAATAACATAACGCTGCTATAAATTCCGGATCAAATTACGATATAAAGTACCGGCACTTTGGATGCATCATCCGTAAAATCCATTTATACCTTAAATTATGTCTTAAATTTTACATTAGCATTTATTTAATTTGATGGATTCTGTGATTTTACAGTAATTATTACAGTTAAAAAATTCGGTAAGTCAGATTTTTTGTTCCGTACCATGTAATAATAACATGCAATAATGACTTAAATGTCATGAAAAAAACCATACAGGTTATGGTAATTAAATTTTTTTATTTAATTAATGAATGTTAAAAATGTTTTTAAAATATGTCATTAAAAAATTCTATACATGTTACGGTGAATAGTTCCGGGACCCTGAGTGCCGGTATTTTTTACCATAATTAAATAAGGAATTTTTTACAGTGTACTTTTTCACAATTTTAAATAATATCAAACTATTGCATTATTATTGTTATATTGGAAGATAAGGTTCAATTAACAGTTGTAATTGTTTGCTTTTACTTGCTTACCGTAATTATTGTTGGGTTTAAGATAAATTACTCTACAATGTATTCATTCTATAATAACTATATTTTCAATTAAAGGTTTACAATTTAATCAATAAAAGGGTTCAAAATGAAAAATATTTATTTCATAAAGTATTAAGATACACAGGACCTGCCTGCTGTGCTTTAATCAAACCCTAATGTTAAAATATTATTTTTCAAATGTATGAACAAATTTTATTTTATAGAAGAAAAAAATACGAGCACATGCGCTATCTTTGGTGTTCAATTTACATTTAATAATTTGGAGCGTTTGCTCCAAATACATTGGACCGTATTTGGAGCAAACGCTTAATAGATGTTTAATAATATTACACTTATTTGGCAATTTTGGTCGATATTAAAAGAAATATTTGTTTCTAAATAGATATTGCAACAGTAAATTAAGAGAAAACTCAGATATCTTCCTTGATTTTAAAATTACTTAGAAAAGTATTTGAGAAAAAGTTTTTCTTATATTATTTTAAATCATCGTTCTAATTATTGAACCTGTGAGTCTATCTTATCTCTCTTACTCAATGTATCAGATAATTTCTGTCTTTTCAATATTTCAACAGCGTGTTTCGCACGTTCGAATAAATCTCTGGATAATGTAAGTATTTTTCCATGACTTTTGTTTACAACGTACAAAAATAATACTTAAAACACTCTTTCTTTCCTTGGCAGCATATTTGTGTAATATTTTAAAATGTAAGTTAGTTATGAGCAATTTAGTACTAAAATAATAATGTATAGCTCCGTATAATAACAAATTATTTCTAAACTAAAAATTCTTAAAGTTGTTTTAAATATTATTGTATAAAAATGTGTTGTATTAATTTCATATTAGTATCAAAAACTGTTTTAGATTTCTGTGTAGCTTTAAATGCTTATTAAAAAAATGAATTTTCTCTAAAAATTGTAAAATTTTTTTAAATTATTATTTTATTAGTTTGAATTAGTTATTTAAATTATATTTTTTCTACCAGTCTCTGTTAGGTTTAAGATGAAATTTACTGAAACATAAATTAAAATTTTCAGAGAATAAAGAAAATATATTTAGAAGAAAATTCAGTACCGTTTTAAACATCTTTATTTATTTTTACACCATTAATAAAGCATTTTATTTAAAATTACTAAAATTCATATAAACTGTTTTCTAATATTTTTCTTAATTCAGCATTTCAATAAATAATTTTTTTAAAAATCACTATCTAGCAAAATGGCCTTAATCGTTATGTGATACGAGTTTGAAGAAAGTGTAGAAGTATTTATATATATTTGCGAATATTTTCTTTAAAAGATCAGTTAGCATCTTAGTGAAACTAGTCCTTGACTTTCATCAAATTTTTAATCACTATTTGAAAAATTCTGAAAACAATTATTTCTGTACCCCCCTCAAAAGTCCTAGTATTTTAATTTTATTAGTTTAAAATAGAATGGATGGTTATTTTGTTTTGTAACCGTCGTTGAACAACCGACCCAATGTTATGGGTTTACGACTACTAATGTTCAATTCCGTAGCCTTGTAATTTTAAACCCAATCCAGAAGACAAGGGAACTCCTGGATCGAGTATTGGGAGAAATTTGCCTTCGTGGAGGACTTTTTGATGGAACTAACTCGCATTTGCAGAGGAAGGCCACGAGAACCTCCCACGGTTAGCCAGGCGGCAAAGGGACTCTAATTCATGATCCGTCTACCACTGAGGATATTTCTCGTCAGTACTGTGGTCGGTGCAAGCCGGATGCGGAATTCTTATCGACTAGGATTTGAACCCGGTTCGCATCATTGGAAGGCTAATGTTCTATCCCCTGAGGCATCGCGGCTCTAGAATGGATGGTTTTATTTTTATTTTATAACCGTCGTTGAACAGCCGACCCAATTTCATGGGTTTACGACTACTTACGTTCAACTCCGTAGCCTTGTAATTTTGAACCAATCCAGAAGACAAGGAAACTCCTGGATCAGTACCCCCAGAGGTATTGATTTGTTGTGGGAACATGGAGGACTTTGAGACTCGACAGATTTAACGTGCATCAGTCACCATTTACTACACGGGGAGTCTTCGGCCGGCGAGGATCGAACCCACGACCTCTTGGATATGGGCGCAGCGCCCTACCGACCAGGCTATCCCGGCCCCAGAATGGATGGTTGACCATTTCAAGCCAAGCGTAAAAGGCGCTAGAGGTTAAAATTCGTCGTAAGACTTCCGGGTGACTACTTCCGACTGATTTTTACGCCTAAAAGCATGAAAAAATACACCATCCAATATTATTATATTTGTAGTGTTTTCAATCTAACGCGTATTCAACGAAACAAACAACAATTAAATTTGGAAAACTCCTCAAGTTTGCTGTGATGCTACCCAAAAAATAACAAACGGTTAAAATTGATAGTCGCAGTTAAACATTGGTAGTCGCAACAGTTAAACATTGATAGTAGCAACAGTTAGACATTGGTAGTCGCAACAGTTAAACATTGATAGTAGCAACAGATAGTCGCAAACTCAAAATTGAGTCGGCTGTTCAACGACGGTTATAAAAAATAAAATAAAATAATAAATTTGTGCAGTCTACACTCTTTAATACAAACCTCCATTACAACTACTTTCCTAGTATAACGACTGGGACATGTATCGTTTTTTTATTCCACAATCACGTCACAATTGACATTTACTAATTTGTACCATCAAACCCTTTTATCTTACCGCCCATAACATCTTGAAATCCCCCCCTCCCCCCCAAAAAAAAAGATTCGTATATTCTTATTCTAAGTGGTCGTAATCTACAGTTAAATCAGTAATAGTATAATTGATATGATTAAGTCTTATAAATAATAGCGAGTAATATTGTATAAACAATAACTAAAAAAAAAAAAAAATATTCATTTTCCTTCTATTCCAGCCCTGTCGGTCAAACGTGTCCGTCGGGAAAATAAACTGTCACGCAAACGTACATGTTGGGAAGATAAATTGTTGAGGAATGTATACATGTCGGGAAAATGACTTATCGGGGCAAACGATATCGAAATATGATTCTTGATTCCAAGTGGCGGAAATCTACAGTCAAAACAGCAATAGGAGTAATTGATACGAATAAGTCTTATAAGCAATAGTGAGTAATAATATATAAACGATAACTTAAAATAACAAAATAAATAAATAAATAAAACTATACTCATTCTCTTTACATGCTAGCCCTGTCGACAAACGTATCCGCCGAGAAAATAAACTTTCATGCAAATGTGCATCATCATCATCATAGTTGGCCAGACAGTCCAGTGTGAGCCAATGCCTTCCTCTGAAGATTTCTCCATGATGATGACTTCCGATTTATCTTTGATCTCCCATTCTTTTCATTAATTGCGAGAAAGTCCGACTCCACAGAGTCAACCCATCTCAACCGCGGCCTTCCCCGCTTTTTTTTCCAGTGGGTCTAAAAAGCAGTATCTCCTTTACACGTCGGGAAAATAAATTGTTGGGCTAATGTATATGTCGGGAAAATGAGTTATCGGGTCAACGTACCTCTTGGGCAAATGAGCCGTCGAAAAAACGAAGTCCGGCATTTCAGTTATCGGGCAACCGAGTGTCGAGACACGTATTAGACAGACATGAAGCTCCTTGTGTAGTCAACTTTATACTGTTGAGTCCCTGTACCTATAATTTAAAAAAAAACGTCAACATCTAAAATTTATCATGCACATATACTTGACAGTTAATTCAGCTTCTATACAACTACAACTTATTCAAATTATTATTTTCTTTTGTAGTAAAAATGGTCTTTAACAGCAAATATGAAGATGTACAGGTTATGCGGTATCCCAAAGAAAATTCTGGAAAATTGATGAAGGAATTTATGAAGGTTATAGAAGAAAAGTACGATAGAAAATTTGGTATGTAGAATAAACAGATACGCAAATGATTTTCTTGTGTTTACTTACTAAAAATCTGTAAGCACAATGCGATAATCTAATGTTTGGTTCTTCACGATCTAAGACTTAATCCTAACGGTTTGAGAGGGTGACCTCAAATATGCTGATCAATAAGGGCAAACGATAATTTAAGTTAAGAAATCAGACACAAAAACGTTCTTTTACTGAATAAACAAACTTTTTTTTTGACGGATTTGGATTTCTGACCTTCAAAATATAGGAGGTAGTCGCAATATGGGAAATGTGGTCCCAATAGTTTGATCAGGAGAGGGGTTCACCGTTTGGACCTCATAATGCTAATTTAATTTTTTGCGTATTTCACTGTATCATGGGAACGTTTCAAGCGAATTGTTTTTGCACATAATTATAAAATTCGTTTGTTCAAAGATAATTCGATGCAAAAATAAATTTTACTAAATATTTAAAAATTTTTTATTATTTTATTTGGAATAAGAAAAATTTAGAATTGTAAGGCACACAATTTTTTGCATCGTTTTAAAGTACGAAATTTTAAATGGCAAAATACGAAATTTGACCGAAATGAGTTGAATAATTCCTGAGAAATCGTATTTGTAAATATACGACTTTTTTAAAATTCGATGCCTCAGGAGATGATTCGACAACCTTCTCTCCTTTGTATTTTTTCATGCAAAATTTCAAACGTTAATATGATGCATAAAATGTTATACTTTACAATACAAATGTTTTTCGATTATTATTAAGTAAAATAATAAAAAATAATAAATATTTATGAATTTTTTTTTCTTTAGGTTTTTCTTTTTCTTTGACCAAAGAATTTTACAATTGTGGGCAAAAAACTTTCAATTCGCTTAGAAAGTTTTCCAGATATAGCGAAATACGCAAAAAATCAAATTAATATTAAGGGTCCAAACTTTGGACCCCTCACCTGACCAAACTATGGGGACCACATTTCCCAGATTACGTCTGCCGCATATATTTTGAAGGTCAGAAATCCGAATCTGTTGAAAAAAAGGTATGTTTATTCAGAGAAAGTACGTTTTGAGTCTGATTTCGTAACTTAGAATATCGTTTGCATTAATTAATTAGCATATTTGAGGTCACCCCCTCGAACCATTAAATCCGATTAAATCCCCCTCGAAGTCTGAGAACGTGAAAATCCAATTATTAGATCAAAAGTTATTCAGGATGGTTTATTTTTCTTTGCGTACTGTGCCTACAGTCAGGCACCATGTATAAACATCAAATTAATTTATAAAATTTATTTTCGAAATAACAGAGCAAAATTAGTTTTAACACATTAGCGGAAAATTTTTTTCAAATTACGACATTGTTTTTTTAAAATTTTTTTAATGAAAATAGCAGTTTTTTTTGTTTTTATTTATTGTTTCTTTAAAAATATTTTCTTTCGTTTTAACTTAGAAGGATATAAAGATTTTCATAAGTGGACTGTGGATTACCTAGAAGAGTTTTGGACAGAAATGTGGGAATTTACAGGAGTGATAGCTTCGAAAAAATATGATAAGGTAACTCCTTACTGAAGTTTTAAATAATAAAAACTAAGTATTGTAAAGGATAATTAATGTAATTAGCAATATTTGCTGCGCAAATACTAACTGAAAGCAATTATAATTAACTTTAATTAGCATAAAGTATTGCGTGCTTTGCATCTAACATTTCAATTACTTAGTGTTTTACATTATTAAGAAGAAAAAAAAATAGTTTTAGTAAATTCAGCTTCTGCTTAAAATTTTACTAGCAATTTTCAAAATACACTGGAGTTTGTGATTAAAAAAATGATTTGATGCACAATTAACGTAAAAGGCATTGTCTACCAGAATATGTGTGGTAAATTTTAAAATTTACCATTCATTTGGTTTAAATTACTATATAGTTTAGTATTTTTCACTAAGTGTGTGGTAATACGAACTATAATTTTAAAAACCAGAATTTCTGGGAAACTGTTACCATAGAAACGGAAAAATTACGAAATGAATGGTTTAAATACTGTAAATTTTGGTTTTAATTACCAGAATTATATATTTTTTTTTATCAGAAATGTTATTATCATACAGCAGTGTTTCCCAAACTTATGACTTTTGTGTACCCCTTCTAAATTTTTCGTAACGCTGTGTACCACTAATAAGAAAATGATAGTATTTTTTGCTATAAAAAAATTACACAGAAGTTAAAAGTCATAACTGGCTGTTGACACCCCTAATTATTAACTGTTTACTCTGCAAAAACTAACCTATTGAAAAATACGTAATCGTAAATTTTCTTGGCTAGCTTTGTTTTTAAATAAAAGTTTTTGAAATTTTCGTTTGTTGCAAGATATTTCGCATAAGAGCGCGTACTCCCGATAAACCTCTGGGGTACGCGTACCACACTTTGGGAAACACTGCCATACAGTATGGTAATTTCATCAGAATTTTTTTCTCCGGGCATGATTAAGAGAAAATGAAAAAAATAAAGGAATATGAATATGATTTTGTTTTAGGAAAACTTTAAATAAACTAAAATTAAAATTATCATCTTCCGAAGGTTATAGACCTAAGTGTGCCTATGAATGAACCCCCTGAATGGTTTTCTGGATCAAGATTGAATATTGCAGAAAATTTATTAAAATACAGAGATGATCATGTTGCCCTAATATGTGCAAGTACGTACCATTCCTTTATAAGCCTTAAATGCATTTTATGACACAAAATCCCCCCCCCCCCAATATTCCATGTTGCATATGTTGTTTTCTCAAAAAAGAATTTTGTACCAGAAAAAGAATGATATAAAAAAGATTACAAAACAGTATATTTTTTATAACGTTGATATATTTAAAAAAGTTCGTGTCACAGCTATCAATCATCAAAAGGCGTACTGTTTGTTTAAATCATTCAGTTATTTATTAAAAAAAAAAATTACATTCATAACATTCTCATTCTTTGAGGAAAAAAAAATAGAGTCAAAGCAACCAGAACCATGGTAAAATATACCGCGTTTTTAGCTCTATAGGTACACAAAAAGCTTGTTAACTTCTAACGAAGCTATGGGTAATTTGTTTGGTAAAAATACCAATAAAATACAAAGTGTGATTAAATTCGGGAAATATGGCAACATTTGGTAATATTATCTTGATACCTTAAAGCATGACATATCCATTTGTTCGGTTAAATTTACTCTCCAGTTTTGTGTTTTTTGATGAATGTGTAGCATTACGAACTTTAGTTTTGAAAACCAGAATTTTCGGTAAACCATTGCCAATGAACTGAAAAATTATGAAATGAATGATTTAAATACCGTATATTTTGGTTTTTATTACCAGAGTTATTTTTGTTTATCAGAAACGTTACTACTACACAGCAAGTTAATTTTACAAGAATTTCTTTCTTCTGTGTATATCTGGATGATGTGGCCACCATATCATAAAATTTGCATATGCAGGGGGTGAACAAAATAATGGAAACACTTCAATACTAATAAATTTCTTTCATATCTCCCCAGAAATAATAAGAGAATTATTTTATAATTTCAGAACTTTTTAGATCTTGAGATTTTTCGTACATATCAATGAAGTTTAAAGCTTTTCGAGGTTTAAGGGACCGACAATAAAGTGCATAGGGAATATAATGTTTTTGGACATTCTATGCCAAAAAATGTAGCAATAGATTTCCAAAAAATAAATATTTCTTTGTCTTACGATTTTTTTGCTATAACTATGAAAATATTCAATAAAATCAAACAAAATTCTTTGAGCAATTTAAAATTTATTGCAAAATTTTTGCTTTAAAATTTGAAAATTTTTGTTCAAAACTGCGCAAGATATGAGTAATGAAAGTAGTTTTTTTCCTACTGTACACGCTCGAGAAAATTTATTTTTTGTTCTTAATTTTATAGTGAATCGTATTTGGCAACTAATAAAAAAAGTAAGATTTGAATATCGTGGAAATTTAAAAAGTTTCACGCAATTTTCTAGTTAGGATTCGCACTTTTGAAAAGAAAACTCAAGATAAGGGATTTTCCACACATTTCATTTTGCACTATTAAACTAGATTTATTAAAAATGACACTGGTATTGTTAAGGATCATCCCTCATAAAAGTATATTTTATTATACCTTTTTTCTATCATTATTAAATCACATTTTGGTGTATGAAGGCTTATTGTATAATATTATCATTTGTTTTTAAATTCTATCTTCTGACACAAAAAAATATTTGTAGAAAACTCCTTATCGATTTGAGCGTCTTTGAAAAAGTACGAATGCTATTTAGAAAATTGCTTGAAACTTAAGATATTCGGAACAAACATTTTTCATTAGATGCCAAATACTACAAAATTATGAAGAAAAAAAAATTTAACTTTTTTCAGCTGATGCGCAGTATAGAGGTACTACTTTAAATACTTATATATTGTACAGTTTTAAAAGATTTTTTTTTCAAATTTTAAAGAAAAAATATTGTAATTAATTTTAAATTGTTGTAAAAATTTTCTTTAATTTCAAAGTTAGTTATATCAAACAAAAGTAAGACAAAAAAAAAAGACATGTTGACCTCGTTGTTACAATCATGACGTTGATTGCGAAAGATTGGAGCCTCCTCTTCTAAGACCCTCCGGCCCACAGCAGGCTGTTGCGGAAATATTTTATGTTAGAAAGTATTTCACATTCATAAAAATGTTGCTTTCTAGGTGAAGATAAAGAGCCAGAAATTATCACCTATGCCGATATGTATGAAGAAGCCAAGAAATACTCTGCGGCGTTCAGAAAGCTAGGTCTGAGAAAGAATGACACAGTTGCTTGTAAGTAGGTAATCTTAAAAAAGTGATTTTAGATTGATACACTTAGGTTGATTGGCATCCTAGATTGATTCCAAATTGATGCATTTCAGGTTATATGTCCAATAGAAAGGAGCCTATCTTTGCAATGCAAGCGGTTACAAGCATTGGAGCGATTTGGGGAGCGGCCCTACCACTCTTTGGTTCACAGGTAATGAGTCTTTTTACAAGATGAGGTTAAATGTTTTGTAAAATCTTGTGTTTTTAGGGTTATTCCACTGTATCGTCTTCTGCGAGAAGCATGAAATTAAACAGTGTTTTATAATAAAAATATTTCATAATATGGATTTATGCCAGTACTATCTGATTACTTAATATCAATGAGAAAAAATAATTTTGGTTTTCGTTTTTTCAGATTTCATTAGAAGTTTTCAGTTTTGAATATGAAAAGCTTAAAGATCAAACAGCAACGATTAATCTGATTCATTTTATTTTACAACCGTCGTTGAACAGCTGACCCAATTTTTTGGGTTCACGACTGCTAATGCTCAACTCCATAGTCTCGTAACTTCATTTCGAATCAAATTCAAAAGACAAGATAACTCTTGGATAAGTTATATACGAAAAAAATCAAACTTAATTAAGAAAATATAGGAGAACCTTGAAAAATCACCATTATTGATGCCAATGATGCTTAATTATTTTTTATAGTTGGTACTACTGGTATTGTGGTAATTAGTACTGTTTCCATCGATAAAAAATGAACTAATATAGATACTGTAGTAATCGGCTTTTTAATGCCTTAGAAAGGAATGAGTAGATTATTAGTAGAGTTTGAATATATTACGAGTTGGTCATGAACAATCATGCCAAACTATAGTGATTGCAGTTATTTAAATGGGATGAATTTCTATGAACGTGTGTTACTTAATCTCATAACGTAAAGTCATTATGAAGGGCGAAAAATAATAAAAGTTAAAAAAAGGGAATTATTTAAGTTTTATTAATTGTGTCGATATATTCCTTTCAGTTTTAAGCATAATTTCGTAGTATTTATTAATACTGGTTTAATGATAATTAACTATTTTTTTTACCTTGTACGAAGAACAAGTAGTATTTGGATAGTAAATAAATAAAGGAAGGAAGAAAATAAAGGAAGAAATAGAAGGAAGAATGAGAAAAAGGAAGAAAGAAAATTACAGTAGCCTAACAAGTTTACTTTCCAAAACACAAAAATCTGATAAATGATAAACATTCAAGCTCACAATTACATAGTGTATTTTCACGCACTTATTGAGAAATTACTTGCAATCACCTGGATGCAATAAAATAAACACAATATAATAATTTAATATTAGTATCTTAAGCGCATGACTTGACGAGTGATTAGAAATTTTGACGACGAAGCTATTTTTATCTCCCTTATCCTGCTGATAGGAAATCAAAGTCATCCCTAATTTTCTTAATTGTATTTAATGTTTGATAAAAAAGAATCAATGCTACTTTCACATATAAAGGCACTTTTTAATTTTATGCAGTGTTGAAAAAAGTCAAAGAAGTGCATATATTAACCCTTTGGCACCGAGCCGATGGGACCCCGGTGTCCCTTTTATATGTATTTTCTGACGCTGTAATCACAAGTAAAAATACATTTTTGGCATTTTTTAATTATAAAACAGTCTATTAGCTATTAAAAAACTTTGTTAGATTCTCGCAATTGTATTTTTTATTAAATATAATATCCAGAAAAAAGTAGTTTGTAGTAGTTAGTAAAAAAAAAAAAAATAGTAAGTAGTCTCTTCATGTATATTCAAAAATTTATACATGACTAATTTTCCAAATGAAAGAAATTTCAACGATGAATTACTGTTTTTTTTAGATCTAACTGACTGAAAATAAGGGCAAATTTGAATTATTGTTTTGAATTTAGCCATGTTTGGAAAATTTTACCTTAAACGTAAAAAGGAAAACCGGTATTCGATGCCGTATTTCATAATCATACATCATTACAATGATAAATATATTATTTTTCACTAATTTTGGCCTAAATTAATTCAAAATAATGAAGAAAATAGGAAAAATATGTTTGATGAAAATATTTCGTCAAAGGGTTAAGGAAGAGTTTTTTATTTGAATTTTTTTCTTGTATTTTTAAAAAAAAAAAATAATATGGATTTTTTAAAGAATGATTAACAATAAGAACATGTTGCTTTAAAAATATTCTTTCTTATTGCAATAAAGTTACTACAGTTACAATAAAATTATTATAGCTGTATAACACCATCAAAAATTCTTGGTCTTACTAAATAATCTTGCCTGGTATGTGGAATATTGACAAGCTGCTTTTTTAAACTACTGTGCACAAAAAATTGCTTTGTTGAAAAAATAGCGTGATGAAACAGAGGCAGTTGTTTTTCGATGGCTTTGGTTTCTAGACCAGCGGTTCCCAATTTTTTTTTCAGCTATGAAACCAGTCGTTGTCTTTTTTAGGTGCAATCAGATAGATGTTCATTAGCAATACTGAAAAAAATAATGAAAGAAAGAGAACCAATTACTTTGAGAGCATTCAATGCAAAGAATGAAATTTTTTATCGTTTTATTAAAAATAATCTTTCAGTCAAATTCTTTTTCGAATAATTATTTAAAGTAAAGTTTTCAGTTAAATTTTTAAAGCTTAAAAGAATTGCTATAAATGCTAGAGAGTGGTTATGTTTCTTTATTGTTGAATTTAGTTAAGTTTATTTCAAATTGATGAGGAACTCTAATACAGATTTTTTAATAAAGCATACTTTTTTCGTAATTTTTTCAATAAAAATTAATTATTTTTAATTTTTGCTGTTTTTTTCTCTCTGGTATTTTTCTTTCATTTAAGGAAAAAAAAAGCTGAGCACTTTTCTGGGATCACTTTTCAAGAATCGCCGTTCTAGACGCTCAAAATATGAGAGAGGGTAGTAAATATGGCTCTGGTTTTAAAACTCGTAACTGGCTTTAAAAAAGGTACTATTCCTCGGAACCCTTGTGACTCTTCCACGGAACTCTAAGGTTCTGGGAACACTTTTCGAGGATCGCTATTCTAGACCCTCAAAATATGAAGGAAGGTTGAAAACACGGTTCCATTAGTTTAGTTTGAATCGCTTGCTGTAAATATCACTTTTCGTGTGTATCGAACTGCTTAAAGGAATTGAAATTTTTTTCGCATACAACAGTAAAATTCTTTAATACACGGACAATTTTGTACAGAAATATAATTTTGTAAAATTATTTAATTTAATAGAGGCCGATAAATTTTTGAATCGTCAGGTATGCAGATTTTAGAACTATAAAAAATTTAAACATCTATTTAAACTTATATAGTTGTATTTATGTACAAATTTTTACTTAATTTAAAAAAATGTATCTTCTAAATGATATAGTACAAAACTGAAAACAGATCATCAGCTAAATATTTTTTGAGAAATTTGCTTTCAAAAAAGGCTGAATTTTATATTTTCCAAGAACTCTTTTTCCGATTTCGTTCAAATTTTATATTCTGTCACTTTAAACCAAAATATTTAAAATGATGTAAAAAATATATAACTTACAAGTCAAATGTTTATTAATTAAAAAAAAATTTCATTATTAAATAAATAAAAATAATAAAAATACTTTATTTTTCTTGTAGGGAATTATCTTTGGACATTCAAACTATTGTAAATATGTGCCAATAATTTATGAGTTTATTCCCCTTTTAAGTTTTGCTTAAAAGTGTTGTTACCACCTACTGTTATTACACATATTGCAAAAGTCTAAGTTCATATTAGGAACTTCTTTGTTAATTAAAAGTAATAATGTATTGTTTTTTGGAATCTTTTATAGGCAGTACTGAGCAGATTCAAATTAGTTGAACCAAGAGTACTTTTAACCGTCGATAGATTTTTGCAAAATGGAGAAGAAATAAATTTGCTCCCTAAAGTTAAAGAAATTGTTGAAGGTAATTTTAGCCTATTAACTTTGAATTTTTACGAATTTTTATGTGTTATAAATTCACAATTTATCTAACATTAAATTTTAAAAACTCATTTTATTAGTTTCATATCCTGTGGTAATGCAGATAGATGCCTTATAGGAATCTAAGAACTTAAGCAATAAAATGATTCTTTCTAACTAATCGATATAGCATTTCGAATGGTCTGATGGAAAACACTTTGATTTGCATGTAGGCGGTAAAATTTTCCTCTGTAATGTGCTGCCATCTAGTAGGAAATCAAAAAATTTCTAAATTATTTGCATGGAAATAATATTAAGTAACAATTCGATGCTACTCTATCACCCTCAGAGAGATTACAATAATGCCATAACCCCTTGAATTAAAAGGTGTTTTTTCATGATATTTTAGAGCATAGCATAAAAACCAGTTATTTGGTTAAATTCACTTTTCAGTTTTGCATTTCTAGCAAAATGTGTGGCAGTAAGAATTATTATTTTGAAAAGCAGAATTTCCAATAAATCACAGAAAAATCTCGATACGTAGCAAGAAAAGTGTTTTTTTTGTTGGTTTTTTTAAATCTAATGCTTTTGCAATAAAAAACAAATATCTAAATTATTTTTACTGATAAAGAAATTAATAGACTAAGAATAAGAAATTTAAGAAATAATAATCAAAAACACATTTTCATTATTATTACTGATTTTTTCTATCGTTTATCAAAAATTTCTAAATATAATTTAAATTTATCAATTATCCATCTAAACGTATAAGATTTTATTAGAATTCTTATTTTAATTCTTTCTTTTCTTTTTATTAGGTTTGCCATCATTGGAAAAGGTGATAATTGTTCCGTCACAGAAAACATCTAAACAAAAGGATATCAGCAATATTAGAAATAGGTAAGGATTGTTTCAAAGATCCTTCATGTATTAAGTTTAAAATATTAAGTATAGAAAAATCAATTTTCGTTGAGTATTTAAAACCATTGAAGTAAAAGCTTGTTAAGTGACATTTTGGAGGAGGTATATAATAGATTTTACTCGAATGTATATATAGATCATTA
Organism: Parasteatoda tepidariorum; assembly: GCF_982258835.1. Taxonomy (NCBI): domain Eukaryota; kingdom Metazoa; phylum Arthropoda; class Arachnida; order Araneae; family Theridiidae; genus Parasteatoda; species Parasteatoda tepidariorum. The sequence continues at coordinate 81,835,348 of NC_141763.1, forward strand.
ATTAATTGCGTATAGTTAGCTTGCATATTAATTCACTTAACAATTAAATCCCAAGTGTTAACTTCTAGCTTAGTATTTGAAATTTTGAATAGCAAGCATATGTAAAGTGGCATTCTTAAAGCACAAATGTTTCCTTTTTGGTCAGAGGGCAATGCGGGTCGAAATAATTAACATTCAGTTTCTTGCCCATTAAGGCTGTTTTTCGAAGACTCCGTCGTAATATGAAATGATGCTTTTTTGAGAATAGTGTGCTGTTTTTATAGCTGCTGTGAGTTTGCAACTGTTACTTATGACTGTTAGATCAAGTTCAGCCTATCTAAAGCGAACTCTGTCTACGCTTATTGTGATGATGGCACAAAACGTCAATATGAAGAAAAGGAAAAGTGTTTTGTGAAAAGGAAAAGCGTTTGTGATCTAATTTTTTAATATTTACAAACTTATTCCAAATCTGAATCACCTGGGCTCATAAAAATGTGCCAAAACTGAGAATAACGCAGTGATTTTGATAATTTTCATCTAGGTGGAAAAATGTCACCAAATTGGCGATTTTTAAAAAAAGTTTAATAACTTTTAAAATATTTAAGTTAATATCCTGTTCTAACGCCTAAATAACTATTCAAGACAAGATTATATAAACAGCTTAAAATCATCGCATTGCTTGAAGTGTAAAGCACTTAAACTATGGCTGTTTTATTTTCCATGGCGACAGAGCTTCGAAAAACAGCGTTTATCAAACTCCTTAGAGCATCTTAAAAGGTAGTTTTTGAAATAGTACTTGGCCGATTTTGGTTGATGTTAAAAATACATAAATAAATAGTTTATCTAGGATAGAACATATTAAATTAAGAGTTTGTTCTGGTTCAATAATTGAATTTTATAGTGGAATACATGTTAAGTGACATTTAGTGGAATTTTTAAAAAACTGTTTTCTAAGTTTTAGTTGAAGGTAAACACCTCTGGATCATTATAAAAGTACGCATCATCATCGATATATAGCAATAAACCGAACCTGTTTATTTAACATTTAATTTCGAAATAGAGTTGTTAGTAAATATGTTTTTTTTTGCAGTTGTTTCTTGGACGATTTTTTGGAAACAGGTTATACGAACGGTTCAGTTCCTGATATATTGTTTGAACAGCTATCGTTTTCCCATCCAGCATTTTTAAGTTTTACTTCTGGAACGACAGGACAGTGCAAAGCTATGACTCATGGATTTGGAGTACACAAATTTAATATTACTTTCCATATTTTTATGTATTATATTACTAAATTAAAGTAAAAAAGATTTTTTTTTTCGATATAGAATCTTTTGGCGTCCTACAGAGACTTTTACCTGCATGCTGATGCCTCAAGAAATAGTATTTGGTTCTCCATGTCTCCGGTAATGATGCTATGAGTTTTTTTAAATTTATTCTTTTTTAGGTATTTTTTAGGTAAAGACTTGTGGGTGTCGCATTGAAATACTATTCCAACATATTTATTCATACAATTCATTTACACTCATGTTCATAAATTAAGGATAATTCAGAATCACACGGAAATCAAACTCTAAAATTAAAATTTCACCTGTAGAATTATCACACACAGAATATGCAAATTACAGGAAACCACTAGATGACGCTGGTAGTACGTCACAATGACGAGAGTGTAAGAGAGGGGCATATAAGGAATGGTGGCAAAGAAGTAAAATTGTTCACAAGCGCTTTAAAAGCCTTTCAGTGTAATAACCGCATAGTTATGGCACAAAGGAAGCATTTGGATGATTTTTTACGTCGCAGAATCATCGGACGACTGGAATGTGGACGTACCCAGCTGGAAGTATCCGAGGAACTTGGAATCACCCAGAGTGTCATCTCCAGGCTTTGGCAACGATTCCAAGATGATGGTAATGTGAGTAGACGTTACAGCACAGGTCGCCACCGTGTTACAACGCCGAATGAAGACCGGTATTTGGCAGTTACTGCCAAAAGAAACAGACGGAGCACAGCATCAGATCTGTCTCGTCAGCTCTCTTCAGTTACTGGTACGACAGTGTCAAGGCAGACCGTGTACAGACGCTAAGGGCACATTGGTCTATATGCTCGTAGGCCTGTCAGATGTGTTCCACTTACCGCAACTCACTGTCGCCTGCGATTAGCCTGGAGTAGAGAGCATGCATTGTGGACACCGCATCAGTGATCTTGTGTGATGTTTTCCGACGAGTTCAGGTTTAGTTTGCGGTCTGATTCTCGCTGGACTTTCATATGGAGAGCGCCAGGTACCCGTTACCACCAAGACAACACCATTGAACGACACCGTTACGGTGGTGCAAGATGGCTCGTTTGGGGAGGAATTATTCTTGGTTCCAGAACTGACCTGCATGTTCAGAGTGTAACGATGACAGGCCACATCTATAGGGATGTCATTCTGGAACAACATGTACGTTTGTTTCGGGGCACCATGGGTGCTGAATTTCTGTTTATGGAAGACAACGCCCGTCCTCACCGTGCAAACATTGTAGACGAATGCCTTCAATCGAAGAATATCACCCGTATGGATTGGCCAGCATACTCACCGGACTTGAATCCAATAGAGCAAGTGTGGGATATGCTTGTCCGACGAATTGCAGCCGGTCAACCCCCTCCCACCTGTCTACCGGACTTTCGGAGGGCATTGCTTGATGAGTGGTGTAATATTCCCCAAGATCAGATTGATAATTTGATAGTCGGCATGCCTAGGCGTTGTACGGCCTGTATTGCATCGTCCGGGAGACATACTCCGTATTACCATCATACTAACCTTGTTATACTGTTTTTTGTAAATAGGTTCTTTTTTGTTTTAACTCTATTTTTCAATTTTTTAATGTTATTTTGAAGTTTTGTTTTAACTCTAAAATATATTTTTTTCGGAAACATAATTTCAAACTAAATTAAAAGCAAAAAGTGATGCAAGAAGAAGAAATTTAAGAATTGTATTTGCTCCAATTCAAAAATTGTCATTTCAAGAAAAAAGAACGTTAAATTTATTCGGACTTGTTTATATTTTACTACAAAATTCGGTCACATATTTTTGACTTATATTTAGAAAGAATAGGTGTGAGTTCCTTAGATCGGTGTAAATATTTCACTCTCCAAGTGGGGAAATTTCGCATCCATTGTATGTAGTTGGTCAGCTGCATTGGTGACAATTTCAGATTTTCCACATACATGCTAGACAATGTTTTTTCGATTTTTTTTAGATGATTTGTTTTCAATAAATTTGATTGGAAAATAAAATAATATTGTACTTGCATTTGAAAACAGAAAGGTATATAAGTACTAAAATGCAGTCAAACCCCTCTATAGTGAACCTTCAAGGGGGGAAAAAAAATGAAAAAGTGAGTTGGAAAAAGAAGGAATCGGGGTTCTTTTTTTTTAATCCTTAGAACACTAGAAAAAAAAAACATATTTATGTAGGGAAAGCAGTGTTTTTCCCCCAAAGAAAAAGATTTTTCAATTTTTTAATGTTATTTTGAAGTTTTGTTTTAACTCTAAAATATATTTTTTTCGGAAACATAATTTCAAACTAAATTAAAAGCAAAAAGTGATGCAAGAAGAAGAAATTTAAGAATTGTATTTGCTCCAATTCAAAAATTGTCATTTCAAGAAAAAAGAACGTTAAATTTATTCGGACTTGTTTATATTTTACTACAAAATTCGGTCACATATTTTTGACTTATATTTAGAAAGAATAGGTGTGAGTTCCTTAGATCGGTGTAAATATTTCACTCTCCAAGTGGGGAAATTTCGCATCCATTGTATGTAGTTGGTCAGCTGCATTGGTGACAATTTCAGATTTTCCACATACATGCTAGACAATGTTTTTTCGATTTTTTTTAGATGATTTGTTTTCAATAAATTTGATTGGAAAATAAAATAATATTGTACTTGCATTTGAAAACAGAAAGGTATATAAGTACTAAAATGCAGTCAAACCCCTCTATAGTGAACCTTCAAGGGGGGAAAAAAATGAAAAAGTGAGTTGGAAAAAGAAGGAATCGGGGTTCTTTTTTTTTAATCCTTAGAACACTAGAAAAAAAAAACATATTTATGTAGGGAAAGCAGTGTTTTTCCCCAAAGAAAAAGATTTTTCAATTTTTTAATGTTATTTTGAAGTTTTGTTTTAACTCTAAAATATATTTTTTTCGGAAACATAATTTCAAACTAAATTAAAAGCAAAAAGTTCTGCAAGAAGAAGAAATTTAAGAATTGTATTTGCTCCAATTCAAAAATTGTCATTTCAAGAAAAAAGAACGTTAAATTTATTCGGACTTGTTTATATTTTACTACAAAATTCGGTCACATATTTTTGACTTATATTTAGAAAGAATAGGTGTGAGTTCCTTAGATCGGTGTAAATATTTCACTCTCCAAGTGGGGAAATTTCGCATCCATTGTATGTAGTTGGTCAGCTGCATTGGTGACAATTTCAGATTTTCCACATACATGCTAGACAATGTTTTTTCGATTTTTTTAGATGATTTGTTTTCAATAAATTTGATTGGAAAATAAAATAATATTGTACTTGCATTTGAAAACAGAAAGGTATATAAGTACTAAAATGCAGTCAAACCCCTCTATAGTGAACCTTCAAGGGGGGAAAAAAAATGAAAAAGTGAGTTGGAAAAAGAAGGAATCGGGGTTCTTTTTTTTTAATCCTTAGAACACTAGAAAAAAAAAAAACATATTTATGTAGGGAAAGCAGTGTTTTTCCCCAAAGAAAAAGATTTTTCAATTTTTTAATGTTATTTTGAAGTTTTGTTTTAACTCTAAAATATATTTTTTTCGGAAACATAATTTCAAACTAAATTAAAAGCAAAAAGTTCTGCAAGAAGAAGAAATTTAAGAATTGTATTTGCTCCAATTCAAAAATTGTCATTTCAAGAAAAAAGAACGTTAAATTTATTCGGACTTGTTTATATTTTACTACAAAATTCGGTCACATATTTTTGACTTATATTTAGAAAGAATAGGTGTGAGTTCCTTAGATCGGTGTAAATATTTCACTCTCCAAGTGGGGAAATTTCGCATCCATTGTATGTAGTTGGTCAGCTGCATTGGTGACAATTTCAGATTTTCCACATACATGCTAGACAATGTTTTTTCGATTTTTTTAGATGATTTGTTTTCAATAAATTTGATTGGAAAATAAAATAATATTGTACTTGCATTTGAAAACAGAAAGGTATATAAGTACTAAAATGCAGTCAAACCCCTCTATAGTGAACCTTCAAGGGGGGAAAAAAAATGAAAAAGTGAGTTGGAAAAAGAAGGAATCGGGGTTCTTTTTTTTTAATCCTTAGAACACTAGAAAAAAAAAAAACATATTTATGTAGGGAAAGCAGTGTTTTTCCCCAAAGAAAAAGATTTTTCAATTTTTTAATGTTATTTTGAAGTTTTATTTTAACTCTAAAATATATTTTTTTCGGAAACATAATTTCAAACTAAATTAAAAGCAAAAAGTGATGCAAGAAGAAGAAATTTAAGAATTGTATTTGCTCCAATTCAAAAATTGTCATTTCAAGAAAAAAGAACGTTAAATTTATTCGGACTTGTTTATATTTTACTACAAAATTCGGTCACATATTTTTGACTTATATTTAGAAAGAATAGGTGTGAGTTCCTTAGATCGGTGTAAATATTTCACTCTCCAAGTGGGGAAATTTCGCATCCATTGTATGTAGTTGGTCAGCTGCATTGGTGACAATTTCAGATTTTCCACATACATGCTAGACAATGTTTTTTCGATTTTTTTAGATGATTTGTTTTCAATAAATTTGATTGGAAAATAAAATAATATTGTACTTGCATTTGAAAACAGAAAGGTATATAAGTACTAAAATGCAGTCAAACCCCTCTATAGTGAACCTTCAAGGGGGGAAAAAAAATGAAAAAGTGAGTTGGAAAAAGAAGGAATCGGGGTTCTTTTTTTTTAATCCTTAGAACACTAGAAAAAAAAAAAACATATTTATGTAGGGAAAGCAGTGTTTTTCCCCAAAGAAAAAGATTTTTCAATTTTTTAATGTTATTTTGAAGTTTTATTTTAACTCTAAAATATATTTTTTTCGGAAACATAATTTCAAACTAAATTAAAAGCAAAAAGTGATGCAAGAAGAAGAAATTTAAGAATTGTATTTGCTCCAATTCAAAAATTGTCATTTCAAGAAAAAAGAACGTTAAATTTATTCGGACTTGTTTATATTTTACTACAAAATTCGGTCACATATTTTTGACTTATATTTAGAAAGAATAGGTGTGAGTTCCTTAGATCGGTGTAAATATTTCACTCTCCAAGTGGGGAAATTTCGCATCCATTGTATGTAGTTGGTCAGCTGCATTGGTGACAATTTCAGATTTTCCACATACATGCTAGACAATGTTTTTTCGATTTTTTTAGATGATTTGTTTTCAATAAATTTGATTGGAAAATAAAATAATATTGTACTTGCATTTGAAAACAGAAAGGTATATAAGTACTAAAATGCAGTCAAACCCCTCTATAGTGAACCTTCAAGGGGGGAAAAAAAATGAAAAAGTGAGTTGGAAAAAGAAGGAATCGGGGTTCTTTTTTTTTAATCCTTAGAACACTAGAAAAAAAAAAAACATATTTATGTAGGGAAAGCAGTGTTTTTCCCCAAAGAAAAAGATTTTTCAATTTTTTAATGTTATTTTGAAGTTTTGTTTTAACTCTAAAATATATTTTTTTCGGAAACATAATTTCAAACTAAATTAAAAGCAAAAAGTTCTGCAAGAAGAAGAAATTTAAGAATTGTATTTGCTCCAATTCAAAAATTGTCATTTCAAGAAAAAAGAACGTTAAATTTATTCGGACTTGTTTATATTTTACTACAAAATTCGGTCACATATTTTTGACTTATATTTAGAAAGAATAGGTGTGAGTTCCTTAGATCGGTGTAAATATTTCACTCTCCAAGTGGGGAAATTTCGCATCCATTGTATGTAGTTGGTCAGCTGCATTGGTGACAATTTCAGATTTTCCACATACATGCTAGACAATGTTTTTTCGATTTTTTTAGATGATTTGTTTTCAATAAATTTGATTGGAAAATAAAATAATATTGTACTTGCATTTGAAAACAGAAAGGTATATAAGTACTAAAATGCAGTCAAACCCCTCTATAGTGAACCTTCAAGGGGGGAAAAAAAATGAAAAAGTGAGTTGGAAAAAGAAGGAATCGGGGTTCTTTTTTTTTAATCCTTAGAACACTAGAAAAAAAAAAAACATATTTATGTAGGGAAAGCAGTGTTTTTCCCCAAAGAAAAAGATTTTTCAATTTTTTAATGTTATTTTGAAGTTTTATTTTAACTCTAAAATATATTTTTTTCGGAAACATAATTTCAAACTAAATTAAAAGCAAAAAGTGATGCAAGAAGAAGAAATTTAAGAATTGTATTTGCTCCAATTCAAAAATTGTCATTTCAAGAAAAAAGAACGTTAAATTTATTCGGACTTGTTTATATTTTACTACAAAATTCGGTCACATATTTTTGACTTATATTTAGAAAGAATAGGTGTGAGTTCCTTAGATCGGTGTAAATATTTCACTCTCCAAGTGGGGAAATTTCGCATCCATTGTATGTAGTTGGTCAGCTGCATTGGTGACAATTTCAGATTTTCCACATACATGCTAGACAATGTTTTTTCGATTTTTTTAGATGATTTGTTTTCAATAAATTTGATTGGAAAATAAAATAATATTGTACTTGCATTTGAAAACAGAAAGGTATATAAGTACTAAAATGCAGTCAAACCCCTCTATAGTGAACCTTCAAGGGGGGAAAAAAAATGAAAAAGTGAGTTGGAAAAAGAAGGAATCGGGGTTCTTTTTTTTTAATCCTTAGAACACTAGAAAAAAAAAAAAACATATTTATGTAGGGAAAGCAGTGTTTTTCCCCAAAGAAAAAGATTTTTCAATTTTTTAATGTTATTTTGAAGTTTTATTTTAACTCTAAAATATATTTTTTTCGGAAACATAATTTCAAACTAAATTAAAAGCAAAAAGTGATGCAAGAAGAAGAAATTTAAGAATTGTATTTGCTCCAATTCAAAAATTGTCATTTCAAGAAAAAAGAACGTTAAATTTATTCGGACTTGTTTATATTTTACTACAAAATTCGGTCACATATTTTTGACTTATATTTAGAAAGAATAGGTGTGAGTTCCTTAGATCGGTGTAAATATTTCACTCTCCAAGTGGGGAAATTTCGCATCCATTGTATGTAGTTGGTCAGCTGCATTGGTGACAATTTCAGATTTTCCACATACATGCTAGACAATGTTTTTTCGATTTTTTTAGATGATTTGTTTTCAATAAATTTGATTGGAAAATAAAATAATATTGTACTTGCATTTGAAAACAGAAAGGTATATAGGTACTAAAATGCAGTCAAACCCCTCTATAGTGAACCTTCAAGGGACCTGAATTTCGGTTCACTATAACCGGAAGTTCACTATCTCCGTATTGCAAAGAATTTTAACTGACCTTTCGAAACTGCTCGCTTTCATTACAAATTATTTAAATGAATGACCAATAAAAAGAAATGCAAAAATGATTAAAGAAAATCTGTAGTAACAAAAAATGTGTTTAAAATATTTAGGGATGGGAAGCTGAGATCGAAGAAGCAAACAAGAAAAAATGCTTATGGCTACATTCCACTCAATAAATGGTTCTAAAAATCGGTAAATGCATTTTATGTAGAAATTTCTAAATTACCAAGAAATGAAGAAAAAAATCAGTCGAAAACATAAAAAACTTCATAATATCCAATTTCCTCTCCTCTTTTGGTTCATTATAACCACAAAAAATAATATATGTGTATAGCAAGGCACGGGAGCGAATATTTCGTTCACTATATCCGAGAGTTCACTATAAACCTTTTACCCTATAACGGGGTTTGACTGTATTATTCTTTTAAAGATAAAATACAAAGTTAAAAAATATTTTTGCAAGCTCTAACAGATTCAAATGAAGTTTAGGCTTGTTGTTTTTTTTTTTGGACCATTCTCAGTCTTGTATCGTGATTCATGTCCAGTTAGCACAAACATATTTATTTTTGAAATTTACCGTCGACAAAATGTAAAAAATTTGAAACTCTAAATAAAGCCAATATATTTTTTGAAATATTTCAATAAAATGTATTTTGACATTTCTTTTATTTATATTACTTTAAAAATTAGTTACATTTGCATTAATATCTAAATTTAATCAACAAACAAGTTTTGGAAGAAACGAACTCAAAATGAGTGTTGGAGCAATGCATGGCAATCCAAGGTACAGGACCATCTTATACCTTGGTTCGATATAAGGGTGGTTAGAATTAAAGTGCCCTTATTCAGGCTTATCTAGAACTCGTTCTACTAACTGAATTGTGACGAAATTTGGTACATGTGTTAAGTGAACCATGGGAAAATGATTTCAGCAAAAATATATACTTTTCTTCTGAAACATATGCCAGAATTTATACAGAAAAAATTAGACAAACGTATTTTAAACATTTCGCAAAAAATAAAATGTCAAAATTGGTTTGAAGTACAACATACACCCCTATATAAAGATTCGTGTCAAATTGTGTAAAGAAAAAACAATGAGTTTAACCCTTATGATGCAGATGGGACACTGGTATCGCTTTTATATATTTTTTTTCAAGCAAAAATTTTTTTTGGTATTTTTTATTTATAAAAGGCTGTATACTAGTTGTTGAAGAATCTGTTAGATTATCTACTAAAGGAAATATATTGTCTTTTTTCTCCCTATTCAAAAATTAATCAATAATTAATTTTGCAAATTAGCGATATTACAATAACTGTTAGACCTAAATAACTACAAATTTGAAAATTTTTTTCTTGGAAATGAGCCGTGTTTGGAAGATTTTGCCTTTAACACAAAAAGAAAAAAAAACACACCCATGTTTCATGCTGTACTTCATAATCAAAAATTATTAAAATGGTAAATATAATATTTTTCTCGTACTGCGACCAAAATTAATAAAAAATAATAAAAAAAAGCTATGAAAAATATATTTAATAAGAATTCTGCGTCAAAGGGTAAAAAGGAATTTAGTTGCACGATAATATGATTCGTCTGAGAACCATGTTAACCCCTTCCTTCTCGCTCCCGTAAAAATGACGGGGTGTGGTTCCGCCCTCTATTTCTCGCTCCTGTGATATTTCCGGGCTGGAGTGTTCAGTAGTAACGCGCCAATAAGAATAAAACTAATTAATTTTTTTTGTCCGGAAAACATTTTGTAGCTCATTTTACACACCAGATGGCGATACCAGGATATTTTTAAGGTTATTGTAGACAGTTAGTTTATTTTAAACTAGATGTCAGCACTAATCAAATAGCACTAATAAAAAAATAGGCAATTTTATGACTGTTTTCTTGAAAATTAACCAATCGTTAAGGGGTTAATATTACAGCAAATTTTAAGGATATTATGGATCAACGCTTTCAAAACTTCCTAACAGAACAAAATTTAAATTTGTTTCAGATTTTTTCGCAATGTAGAAAATATTTACCCATTTATGTATGAAAAGGAGCAGGCATATAAATTTTTGATTTAAAATGTTTGTTTCAAATCAATATTTTTTGAAATTTATTTTACAGTTCATGCTTTGCCATAGATCGAAGATAGCATTTGCGGCTCGTAGATAAATAAGAACTATTACGGTCCAATGCATTCAAAACTTCCTTACAGAATGAAATCTCAAGTTTTTCCAGTATTATTTTTTCGCAATATAGAAAATATTTACATATTCATATGTTTACACTTATTTATATGTTTACACTTTCAAGTTTCATAAGGAAATCAAATTGATTTTCTTGCATTTCATCTCGTTTTGTCCTCAAGTTAGTTTGTCTGTGTAAAAAGAAGTATGTGCATAAATTTTAGTTTAAAATGTTTGTTTGTAATCAATATTTTTTGCTCATTTTACAGATCATGCTTTGCCAGAGATAGAAGATATTTGCATCTCGCAAATAACCATAATTTATTATGGTTGATCGTATTAAAACTTTCTAACAGAATGAAAACTCGATTTTTTTCAGAATTACTTTTTTGTAATATAGAAAAATGCTTACATATTTATGTATGAAAAGATATATGCACATAAATTTTGGTTTAAAATGCTTGCTTCAAATCAATAATTTTTTTTTTCATTTTACAGTTAATGTTTTATCAGAGATCGAAGATAGCATTTGTGTCTCGCAAATAAACAGAAACTTAGATTCGAGGGCAGTACTGTTTCTTAAAATAAAAAATGGGTATCGATTTGATGAACAATTAGTTTCAAAAATTCAAAATGTGATTGAAAAAGAATTAACAAATGTGCACATTCCTGATGTGATATTAGAAACAAAAGATGTACCGGTATGTATTTTAACTCCTTTTTTTTATCTCCATGAAATATATGATTTTTTAAATTGAAGTAGCCGTGAAATTTATTCATAGAAAATGACATTACGTTTTCAAATGTTAAGTAGCTTTTAGGTTCAGAGTTTAGTAAGCCGAATCCCCCCAATTTTTAATTCAAATCAAGCAAATATTGTCATTCATAAGAAATTAAGGCAAGGATTCTTGAATGTGGCTGTTCGCTGATTTGTTGTTATGGACTAAGTCAACAATGTCTTTATATAAGCATATACAGGGTGTTCCGTAAAGATCACCCTTAATGTTTATTTTTATAATCCTTTTAAAAAAATAACATAAAAAATATACACCCTGGGGATTACGAATCAATATTTAGTCAGGAAAAAAAAAAGCAATTTTGGAATTTGACAATTCACGGCGCAAAAAATCAGTAGTAATAAACAAGTCAGGTGTGATTGCGGGTGGATTTAGAAAATTATTAAAAACATCGTCAAGTTTTAACCTCCAATTAAACCTACTTTGATTTTCATTACACCTGTTTTCCCCCATTTCCTTGTGAGCGTCTTTATTGTACTCGTATTTAGAATTCTTGTTAAAAATTAAGTACAAAAAAATTCTTATTATAATAAAATTTAAAAAAAATACACGACCGAAATTTCATAAATTTTCACCGAGGAAAGCAGTTTTGAAAACAATAACACCTGATTTATTTCCGGAAAAATCAAGAAGAAATTGAAAAGCTATTATTGGTAACACTTTTAAGTTTCATAAGGCAATCAAATCTATTTTATTGCTTTTCCTCCCGCTTCATCCTCAAGTTTTGTTTGACTGATTTTGATAATGTTTTTGTATATTTTTTGTATATCTAATTATTAATTTTCATATGCTTATTCATATGCTAATTTTCATGTGCTTAATCATACGCTTATTTTTTATCTTCGAAAAATAATTAATGAAGGTAATATTTACAAATGTGTGTCTCAATCGCAAAACTTGATTACTCTATGCAATAATTTTTACTTTAAAGAGCCATTCTCTCTGCATGCGGTTTATGCACCTCCAACCAGAGTTGGCGATAAATGAGAATCTGATTGGTGGAAAACATTTTTCCGGAAAAAAAACTCACTCACCCAGGTTCTCCTTCTCTCACGACGGCGTGTGCGTGAACCACATGCAGTGTGAATGGTCCCTATATGAAAACACCTCCTTTAACACAGAAATTAATTTAATTTCCTCTTTTAAGAACACATATCGGAAAATAATCTAAAGCCCGTTTCTTACAGATCCTTTGGTTAAAGGCAGATTGTTTAAGATATTCTGTTTTCTGTTAGTCATCTGTTAAACATGATTCAGAATTTATTTTCATATAAAGTTAAAATATTTTAATGCTTCTTGCAACTAAAGCACTTATATTATAAGCGTTATAATTCATACATAGCATATAGACTTTAAATTTTTTTTAGACTGTATTTATTGCACAATAAGATCATATTATTTGTTTGATTTTATACGAATGCATCAGATAAATTAATTTTTTTTGATATAATTCCAGTATAATGTCAATGGAAAGAAGATGGAGACTATCGTCAAGAAAATTATAAATAATATGCCTTACAATTCAGAATCAGTCATCAATCCTGGTTGCTTAAACAGCTTCAAGAACATTCCAGAGCTTATATCTTGGCAATAATTTTTATTTTAATAGTACTTGTTTACTTGAAAATTACGTTACACATTCTATAATAATTATAATAATAAATATATTTATATATTTTCTAAATCCAGTCATAATTAATTTGCATTTTCGTTTTGATTAAACAATGAGGTTTCTTCGAAAGCTAAAAGTATATGAGGTGTGGGCAATATTTTGTGCATTTTGGCACGTTAATTTTTATTTTATAAACTATATATAAAATTATAAGCGCTTAAAACTTCATTTTCTATAATGAGACTTTCCTTAACTGTTGTAAATTTTTGTTGAAAAAACTGCTCAAATGGCAATTTATCTAATTCTTTTTCACTCTATACAAACAAAACAGTCCAATAACTATAAAAAATTTTACTCTGTTAACTGTAAGAAAAAAATACTTATTGACTGTTTACACCTAATACACCCACAGAATTTTACTCGCGCCAACTAGATCCTCTTTATGAAGTCACTTGGTTCTTTGCTGTCGGGTACATATTTTAAACGAGAGGGTTAATCTGCCATTCTCATGACAGGCTGAACTGGCTGCTGCCGCAGGTCTAGTGTTGATACCACAATATTTCTTCCATTTACATGAAGAGTTTTCAGTGTCTTGCACTCCCCGATTGAAAACCTTGAACTGTAAGAATAAGATATTCTCAATCATGCATAGATGGCAGCACCAGAAAGCTGCCCAAGACGAAAAAGTACACAGTCTCTTACGGTTGATGGCACTAACAGATTAACTAAAGAGCCTTATTCCATGATTCATTTGCAAAAAACAACTCAACCACAACCTAACTCCAATGTCCATCGAAATGCCTAACTCAAATGTTCAGTTAAATTTCATTTTTTTTGTGTGTGTTTTGAAACCATGTTAGAACACTAGTTCAAAATGTAAACTTAATGTTCCGAAACGTAAACTTTACGGTTGATTCGATGAAAAGACTGTTGTCGGTTATTTTACCGTAATTTTAGAAGGAAAATTCTAACAATCTAAGAATTTTATTTAATATTATTTAAAAAAAAATCGTTTATCCTAAAATTACAAAAAAACAAGGAAAGAAGCAAAAGAAAAATTGAAAAAAATACTAAAATTTAAAAAAGAATATTTAAAAAACAAATTAAAGCTCGAAAATTTAACAACAAAATGTAATTACCTCGTCATCAACACATACAGTTATATCCGCAAAAATAGTGCTTTCTAATTTTGTATTAAAGTAGCAAAAGCAAAATATATCAATTCAATAGTGTGATGAGCACCAAAAAGGAGAGAAAGAGAGAGACCGATTCGTAAACATAATTTTATTAAGCAAAAATATCAAAAATGTCGAGAAAAATTCAAAATATTCAAAGATTCAATATATATATATATATATATATATATATATATATATATATATATATATATATATATATATATATATATATATATATATATATATATATATATATATATATATATATATATATATATATATATATATATATATATATATATATATATATATATATATATATATATATATATATATATATATATATATATATATATATATATATATATATATATATATATATATATATATATATATATATATATATATATATATATATACATGAAACATGATACATTTTTGAAGCCTCCTAAAATTTTCCATGTTTGACACAAATATTTAAATATTATTATTAAAATTTTTCAAAATTTTAAATTTTCGTTTGCTTGAAATTTTCAACGTGAGTAACCTAACATAACACTTTTCAAATGGTATTTAAAGAAATCGAAAACCATTTTAGAGAATAGTTTACTGATTAGTTGTTCCCAACTCTTCATTCTATTGAAGTTTAAGATTAAGTTATTATAGCTTCATTGTAAGTCCTCTTTTCCTAATTAAACAAACTGATTAGTCCGAAAATATTTCGTTGGTACGATGTATTTGATAAGATAAGGGAAACGTTTAACAATCTTAATTATGAACAAATAAATGAAAAAAAAAAAGAACTTTAACTCAGAAAAAAAAATCACTGGAGTTTCACGCTGTATTTCATAATCATAAATTATTGAAATGCTAAATATATTATTTTTCACTTAAGTTGACCTGATTTACAAATTAAGGAAAAAAGTATGAAGTATGTGTGTTAACGGGTTAAGCAAACAATGTTATTTATACTTCTTTTGCTACCTGAAAAATTAATGTACTACAATCAAACAATCAATAAATTACGAAATAATTGAGAAAAAATCAATCACCATTCACTTTAAAACTTATAATGCCTAGAATAAAATGGTTTTGAATATTAAAACAGAAGGAATTAAGTTGTTTTTATTTATTTTTCGATATTTCGATAATCAAGTCCAAACAATCAACAAAATTGTGAATGAAAGAGACAAACTTTTGCACCTTAACGATTTTTGCAGTCACGCACTTTTGCAGTCATTGTGCTCGTTACCTGAAAAAAATGCTGAAAATTCTTGATTATGCACTTTAACGCACTTTAACCCAGTTAAGCAGTAGATTAACAGAATCTTTCAAGCTTTAACGGCATCTTACTGATTGTTACGAATAATAAAAGGTGGGGATTGATTGGGGTTCATGGGAATTTGATTTATTTGTTTTAATTATTATTAAAATTTATTATTTGCATTTAGTTAATATCCTTTTAAGAAAAATTACATTTGGTTGGAAATTGGTTTTAATAAGTGTAAACCGAATGCAGGTTTCGACTTATACGCTGAATACCCACAAAATCAAAAATTTTGAATTCACTAGAAGAGAGTTCTGTACTAGAAATTCTGCACTAGAGAATTATTCACTAATTAACTTACATTATCTAATTTAGTAGATAATGTTAGTAATCCTTTTTCTAACTTAATAGATAAGCACAATAAAATACAAAAATTACTCAGATATTACAACTAGAATTCAAAACTTAACTACTAAATGAATGAATTTTAATCTATTCTGGAGCAAAACGAATTTCATGCCTGGTCTTAAAATATTTATTGATTTACTAATAGAGAGTCTATTTCTACACTAAAAAGTATGGTAATTAACTTACATTATCAACTAAGTATCGGCATTATTTCAGTATTTTAACTTGTTGTTCTATTTAAATAATATAGCAGTGCAAAGATATCTCTTTTTCTTTTTTTCATTCAGATAAGTTCGATCAAACACATAGGTTACTCAGATAATACAACTATATTTTAAGACTTTATTACTAAATGAATGAATTTTAATCTATTCAGGAACAAAACGAATTTTATGCCAGGCTCTAAAATATTTATGGATTTACTAACAGAGAGTCGATTTCTACACTAGAAAGTATGGTAATTAACTTACATTATCTATAATTATCGGCATTATTTCAGTATTTTAACTTGTTGTTCTATTTAAATAATATAGCAGTGCAAAGATATCTCTCTTTCTTTTTTTCATTCAGATAAGTTCGATCAAACACATAGGTTACTCAGATAATACAACTATAATTTAAAACTTTATTACTAAATGAATGAATTTTAATCTATTCAGGAACAAAACGAATTTTATGCCAGGCTGTAAATTATTTATGGATTTACTAACAGAGAGTCGATTTCTACACTAGAAAGTATGGTAATTAACTTACATTATCTATAATTATCGGCATTATTTCAGTATTTTAACTTGTTGTTCTATTTAAATAATATAGCAGTGCAAAGATATCTCTCTTTCTTTTTTTCATTCAGATAAGTTCGATCAAACACATAGGTTACTCAGATAATACAACTATAATTTAAGACTTTATTACTAAATGAATGAATTTTAATCTATTCAGGAACAAAACGAATTTTATGCCAGGCTCTAAAATATTTATGGATTTACTAACAGAGAGTCGATTTCTACACTAGAAAGTATGGTAATTAACTTACATTATCTATAATTATCGGCGTTATTTCAGTACTCAGCCTTGTTGTTCTATTTAAATAATATAGCAGTGCAAAGATATCTCTCTTCCTTTTTTTCATTCAGATAAGTTCGATCAAACACATAGGTTACTCAGATAATACAACTAGAATTTAAGACTTTATTACTAAATGAATGAATTTTAATCTATTCAGGAACAAAACGAATTTTATGCCAGGCTCTAAAATATTTATGGATTTACTAACAGAGAGTCGATTTCTACACTAGAAAGTATGGTAATTAACTTACATTATCTATAATTATCGGCGTTATTTCAGTACTCAGCCTTGTTGTTCTATTTAAATAATATAGCAGTGCAAAGATATCTCTCTTCCTTTTTTTCATTCAGATAAGTTCGATCAAACACATAGGTTACTCAGATAATACAACTAGAATTTAAGACTTTATTACTAAATGAATGAATTTGACCAATTTAAGAATGAAACGAGTTTTATTGCTTACTGTAAAGTAACAATCTAATAAATCTAAATAAAAATGCAATTTATGACTCATGTAAACTCAAAATGAATGCAAAGAACTAGACTACTTAACTACTTCAAACTTAAAAAAATGCATTAAGAAATATACTTATACAAATCAGAGTAAATAATCATGTAAGTCATTAAAACTCATTTTAAAAATCATTAAAATATTTCCTAAATGCAATTATTAAAAAATTTATGTAAAAAATTTAACTGATTTCTATATAGCTATCAAAAGTATATAGTGATTTTTTTTTATTTAAATTTAACTTAAGCTACATATTTCCAATTTAGATTTTGGAAAAAACGAAGAAAGAAATCGTTTGTTTATTAATTTTGTTTCAAAAAATAATATGGAATATAAGTGCAGTATGTAAATATAAATGTGTACTTTCAAAGACACTGTAAAAATTTTTAGTGTATCTTAACACCAAAAGAATTTCGCTAACCAATTTGCACCAAAAGTGGTGTAGTGAAACAGAAATAATTTGGTATAAGCAAACTGCTCTGGTTCAGGACAAAATTACGATCTGCGGGTGGATGGATGACGCGTGAATGCGTCCTCCCTGTAAAACGGGATGTGACGTATGTGCGTGGTGGAAATAGAATTCTTGTCCATAGATGGCGCCACTTCAAAACAAGAAGAAGTGCACCCCTCTGCCTTAAAATAGGCTTGTCAATATTGACAAGTAGCATAAGACAACAACAACAACCATTTTCAATGTTCAGTAACGTTAAAGTTAATGATAACTTTTAAATAAAATAAAAAACAAAAGAGTCAACAAAGTCATTTTTTCACTACGCTGTAAAACGTATCTGAACACCAAAAAATGATGGCAACTACTTTACAACATTTCATTACATGTTCCACTAGACCAAAACCAAGGATAGTTCCTTAGTGCAGTGAACACCTAAACACTTTTTATATTACTTGGTGAAAAATAGCCGCTACCATGTTTGTTGCTCAGTGACACTGAAATTTTTAATTACAGTAAAATAAGATACGCATAAGAGTCAGTAAAGTTACTTTTACGATGCAATATTAAGCAAGAATCATAAATTTAGGATTCATATGTACAATATTTTTTAAAATGAAATTAGTTTGGTAATTAAAAACTTACACATAGCACAGAGAAAATATTGATATGATTTCAAACAAAGTTTAATAAAACCGAAGGGAATGTAATTTAAATATTATTAAAAATTATTTGATTTAATTTATAGATTTATGTAAATCTTATGAAAACATAAATATCTTTAGAATAGTACTAAAAATATACATGCGTTTTATAACAGTTTACATGATCAGTTTGCCAAATCCATCCAGCAAGAAACTAGGAATTGCTTGGAAAATAATAAACCATATGACACAATATAAATATCAGTAACCAGGATAAATATCAGTAACTGTAACTTATTAAATAGGATATGAGCAGTGTGTAGCCTCAAACCGTTAAGAAGATTTTGTAACCATCGTTGAACAGTCGACCCAATTCTGAGTTGACGACTACTAATGTTCAACTCCGCAGCCTTGTAATTTGAAACACAATCTAGAAGAACTCCTGGATCAAGTATTGAGATAAATTTACCTTCGTGGAATGACTTTTTGGTGGAACTAACCCGCATTTGCGTTACATGGAGAGGAAAACAAAGAAAACTCCCCTTAGCTAGCCTGACGACAAGGGGACTCAAGCCAATGATTGATCTAATATTGAGGATATTTTACATTGTAGTCGGTGCGAGCCGAGTGAGGAATTCGGATCAACGAGCCATTTCTGGATTTCGCACAAGGTTCACCTTACTGGAAGGCGAACTCTCTGTCACCTGAGCCACCACGTCTCATCCTCAAGAAGATTTTATTTTATTTTATAGCTGTCGTTGAACAGCCGACCCAATTTTGGGTTTGAACTACTAATGTTCAACTCCGTAGCCTTGTAATTTTGAACCCAATTCAGAAGACAAGGGAACTCCGGATCAAGTAATAGGAGAAACTTGCCTTCGTGGAGGATTTTTTTGATGGAGCTAACTCGGAGTAAGTATTGAGAGAAATTTACATTCCTGGAGAACTTTTTTGACGGAACTCACTCGCAACGCATTTGCGTTGTATTGAGAAGAAAATCACGAACCCCCCCCCCCCCGGTTGGCCTTACAGCAAAGGGACTCAAACCCATGATCCGTCTACCGCTGAGCATATTTTATATCAACTTTGAGGAAATTTGTATAAAGCTGCAATCGCTGGGATTCGAACCTTGTTCACCTCATTGAAATGCGAACGTTCTATACTCTGACTCACCACGGTTCCGTCAAGAAGATTGAAATTATTTGGAAAATATATGATTTTAGAACTAGCACAGCCGTAGGTTTAGGTCAATAGCTAAGCCTAGTTAGCTAAGCCTAAGCTTCGATATTCGTCTTCATATTTTCAAATACTATATCATATTTCAGATATTTTCAGATTTACTTCATAAACATCAAAATTCGAAGTCTTAACAATTATTGGTGTTTATGCTTTACTGCATCAAATGAATTCGTACAACACTGAAGTAAATAGAAGCTAAATATTATTATTTTATACAATTGATGGATTTATGTAAATATTAAAAAAACATAAATATCTTTATTATACTACTACTGAAAATATACAACTAAAAACACTTAATATGAGTATTTTGTCAAATCAATCAGACCAATGATCTGCTCCCCAGAAATAGGAAAAGATTATGGCTTTGCATTAATTAATGCATTGTATAAGTTGTAAGCGATTTTATAAAATTTCAGTGCATTGAATTTTTCTTTTCCTGTTAAAGTATTTTTTATTAATATCTGCTACTGATATATTTGTTCTTTTAAAATATTTTGCTTTGTAGTATATTTAGTAAACAAAGAAAATTACATAATTGTTAATTGCATAGAGAGTTATAAAGTGCATAGCGCATAGACAAATTTTGGAAAAACTGAAAATGTACAATCTTTGTAAATTTGTAGTAATTAAATTTTTTTGAATATTGGATGACATGAATTGGTCAGTGTATGAGTGAGTTGCCGTCTTTTGTGTTCGTGTATGGCATGCATTTATAATATTTAAAAAAAAAACAACAGGTAACTTTCATAACAAGTGAACTCTTCAGTTGCGAGTGATAATAAATAAAAATTATCATAGATACACAAAATTATGCTAACTCATTATATCAACACTTAAAACACTTGAAAAATTATACGTCATGAGAGACCTATAGTATAGGATTGCATTACTTTCTACAAATAAACATACTTAAAAAGCTAATTTAAAATTTCTGTTGCAAGTAATGGTGCAAAGGTCTTTGCGCAAGAATTTATTTATGTCTTTTTCTGTTTATTTCATGTTATCTTCCAATCAGTTTTTAACAAAAACAAATGTTTAAAGATAAATTCTTTTGTGTGAGAAAGCAAATAAATAGGAGGAATTTTTCTGACCAAGATGGCCATTTAGTAAACGTCTTTATTTGAGGAAGTGATTTATCATATTCATTTATCTCACATTCATAGTTCTGGAAATTAATCAGTGTAACTGATAACAACTCTTCGATAATACAATTTTCGTTTTGTTTCTTTTCTATCGTAAGCACTCTTGTGAATAAGACATTTAACTAGCTTAATCTAAATATACTATAATTAATAATATTTTTGGTGAGTAATTAAAATTCTTTTTCTTAAAATTTTTTATTTAAATCTGGAAAAGTATTTAAAAAATTTTCAAATAATTTATAACTGCTGAAAATTTTTTTTGCAGAACATTAAACTACTGTATTAGAAGTGTATATTTTATCAATTAGGAAAATTAAAATTTTAAAGGAGTCTTATTTGCTTTTAAAGTTTTTGATTAGATAAATATAATTTAATTTTTTAAATTTTACTTGATGGAAACTAATTATAATAAATGAAATTTGATGATAAATAAATAAAGTTTGATTTTAAATAAATAAAACCTTGTTTTTCTTACAAATTAATTCAAAAATTGAAGCACAAAGCAGCAGTTTTTAGTTAAGAAACCATAAAGCTTTGTTTAAATTCATTTAAGTCTGAAAAAGTATTTAAATAGTTTTCGAGTAATTAAAAACTATTTAAAATATTTCTACAAAATATTAATTTACTGCATCAAAAGGGCCTATTTTATCATATAAAACACTAAAATGCATTAAAAATTTAAAAAAGATTTTAATTTGTTATCTATTTTTTAATTAGATAAACTTAATTAACTTTCTGAAATTTTAACTGATTGAAAAGAATCTTAGTAATTTGAGCTTAAAAATAAATAAAATTTGACTTAAAAAAATAAAATCTAGTTATATTTACAAATTAATGAAAAAATTGAAACACAAAATAACGGTTGTATTCTTTCCCCTCTATATAAATGACATTTTAATCCTGTATATTTTAAGTGAAAGACATTACTTTAAGTAAAATTAAGGATTTTTTTTCATTACAGCAATGATTGTAGTTAAATAATGGAAAACATAAGCATTCCGAAATACGAGGTTACAAAGGAATTTATTAAATTAGGTTTTGTAATAAGATATATATTGTACCATTGGAAAATCCTCTTCTTATTATAATTATAATAAAATTATTGAAATTCTTGTTCATAGAGATTTTAATACTCCAATAAAAGTAAAATTAATAAATTAAATTCACTATGCAGGATAACATTTGTTAGGGATATTAACTATAAATGTAATTGCAAACTTCCTTGTTGCGTAAATGTCATGAAACTATTTATATTGAGAAAAAAATAGAGACTCACATAAAATAAAAATTCATATTTATTTCCTTTTATTTACTTATATATGTATTTATTTTTTTGAAATGCAATCTGGAATTAAAAAATGTTGCAATTTTCCGTGCATTGATTGTTATAATATGTGATTTATTTAGGTCAATTTTAAAAGCTTGTTGTTTGTTAATGTATTAAATATCGTTTTCATTGCTTTATTTGTATTACATTTCAAGGAACTTCAAACAATTATGAAGCCAATAGTAGCAGATCCAAATCCTAAATTACTTTATCAACCTCAAATCAAAGAGACTCAACTTGTTCGCTTTTGCAGATTTGTAGAACAAAGGCATCCAGTGAAATTAGGTAATATAAACAAATATACTTTATTCGTAATTAAATAAACATACTTATCAATTTAACATTTTCTTATAATTATAAATCTATAATTTTCGTTTAACTTATTAGCAGATTTATGATTTTCAGAAGAGTCAAATTTTATAGATCATAATAGTTTTGAAATATTCAATTTAACACCTATCCGAGGATGTAATGTTTTTTGTGATTAATCAAATTAAAAGTTAGTTAAATTTTATATTTTGAAATGTGTTCAAACGATCATCTGCATTGCATTACTAACATAGTATTGCCAAATACTAGATTTTTATACTTCTTTTATCTTTTTCTGAGATACAAGATAGAGGAGAGGGAGTTAATGTGGACTATAACTCTTAACTTTTGCTTTTATTTATCAAATTTTATTCATGAGATATCGTAGATTGGTAATATTGATGTAAAAAAAAGGGATCTCCGTGAATAACTTTTGATCTGATGATCGAATCATCACGTTCTATGACTCAATCTTAATGATTAGAGGGGGTGACCTCAAACATGCTAATTAATTAGTGCAGACGATATTTTAAATTACGAAATCAGACACAAAAACGTACTTTCTCTGAATAGAGATATCTTTTCTTCTTTTACGGATTCGGATTTCCTCGGAAAAAAATGGGTCACCCTGAATAACTCTTGATCTAATGATCGAATCATCACGTTCTAGGACTCAATCTTAATGATTCGAGGGGTGACCTCAAACATGCTAATTAATTAGTGCAGACGATATTTTAAATTACGAAATCAGACACAAAAACGTACTTTCTCTGAAAAGAGATATCTTTTTTTTTTTTTTTACGGATTTGGATTTCTGACCTCCCAAATATAGGGGGTAGCCGCAATCTGGGAAATACGGTTTCCGAAGTTTGATCACGAGAGCGGTCCAAAGTTTGGACCCCTTAATGTTAATTTTACTTTTTGCGTATTTCGCTATATCTCGAGAACTTTTTAAGCACATCGAAAAAATTTTGAACTCAATTATATATTTCATTTGCCCAAAACTACCGTGCAAAAACTAAATTTCTGTAAATATTCATTATTTTTTATTACTTCATTAAGTAATTAAAAATATTTGAACAGCAAAAGTATAAAAGTATTTATATCGCTTTCAAGTATCTAATTTTGCCTAACAAAATACAAAATTAGAGAGAAATCGATGCAATAGTTCCTGAGACATAAAATTTTAAACATATGGCTTTTTGAAATTAGATTTTTCAGAAACAATTCAACAGATTTATCTCAAATTTTTTATTTTGGCATGTAAACCTAAATACTTTGAAATGATGTAAATAATTGTATACCTTGTTAATTTTTCTGATAATGTTAATTTCTTCCGACTATTATTAAATAAAATAATAAAAAATAAATAAATATTTACTGAAATTTATTTTTTGAGTGGAATTTTCTTTGAGAAAACGAATTTTATAGTTGTGCTCAAAATTTTTTAAATTTGCTTAAAAAGTTCCAAAGATATGGTGGTATACGTAAAAAGAAATATTAGTATTAAAGGGTTCGAACTTTGGACCCCTTTCCTGACCAAACTATATTTCTCAGATTGCGGCTTCCCTCTATATTTTGAATGTCAGAAATCCAAATCCATCGAAAAAATTTTTATTTAGAGAAAGTACGTTTTTGTGTCTGATTTCATGACCTAAAATATCGTCTGCACTTATTAATTAGCATGTTTGAGGTCATTTCCTCGATCCATTAAGATTGAGTCTTAGAACATGAAAATTCGGTCATTAGATCAAAAGTTATTCTGGATGTATCATTATTTTGGCCCACTGTGCACCTTATTTTTATTGCTATTCATGTCCAAGTCTTAGCAACTTATCATTAAATGTTATTTAACTGAGAATTTTTGATTTTATTGCTATTCAAGTTAAATTGCTTGTAGCATATCATTCAATGTTATTTTATAGTTATTGATTTTACTACTACTAATGTCAAACTTTTAACGACTATCATTCAATGTTATATGATAGTGAATTATTCATTTCATTGCTATTCACGTCAAACAATTAACATCTTATTATTCAATTTTATCTTATCGAGCTTATTTTATTACTACTCATGTCAAACTCTCAACAACGTATCATTCAAAGTTATTTGATAGAGAATTAATGATTTTATTGCCACTCATATCAAACTCTTAACAACTATTATTTAATGTTATATGATAGAGAATTATTGATTTTATTGCTATTCATGTCAAACAGTTAACATTTTATTATTCAATGTTATCTTATAGAGCTTATTTTATTACTTCTCATGTCAAACTCTCAAAAACCTATCATTCAAAGTTATTTGATAGAGAATTAATGATTTTATTGCCTCTCATGTCAAACTCTTAACTCTTCATTCAATGTTATTTGATAGAGAATTAATGATTTTATTGCCACTTATGTCAAACTCTTAACTCTTCATTCAATATTACTTGATAGAGAACTAATGATTTTAAAGCTACAAATTTCAAACTCTCAGAAATTTATCAATGTTGTTTAATAGTATATTATTGTTTCTATTGCTGCTTATCAAATACATTTAAGATTTCGCTTTTCAGAAAATTATTGGGATCTTCATGCATGGTCTGTAAAAAATTATCCAGAGTTTTGGGATTGCGTTTGGAAATTTTTTGATATCCATACTCTCCAGCCCTACACCGAAGTAAGAAGACATTTTTAAAATCACATTTCAATAACTTACGATTCGAATAATTATCAAGAATCTTTCCAGATTGATTTTGCGTACTTCGCCCACTGGAAGAAGTCGTATTTTTGAACTATTTTTTCTCAAAAACTATTTAATTCTCCTCATATCTTGGTTTTAATAATTTAAAACTACGTAGATTAAGTTGAAGCAAAAAATTGCATACCTTACCTTTCAGACTGTTTTCGACCATTAGTAAAAAAAATAATTAAAATAAATACATAGTAGTTATTTATAGTTACAGTAAGTAAATTAGTAGTTACAAAATTATTTTTAGAACAATCTATATTTGGATAAATAAGTTTTCTAAATATGAGCAACAATCGTTTGATTCACTTCATTAATAATCGGAGATATGTCGAAATATGCAAGAAGTTATTGACGTGTGCCTGTTTAGGCGGAGGGGATGCGATTGTTCTTGTTTTCCAGTGGCGCCATCTATGGCCAAGAATTCAACTTCTGCCACACCATACGTCAAACCCGTTTATAGGGCGAACTCATTCATCCACAGATCGTAATTTTGACCTGAATCAGAGAACGATCGATCTCCAATCTAGTACCCCCAGAGGTATTGATTTCTTATGGGAACATGGATGACTTTCGTGACTCGACAGATTTAACGTGCATCAGTCACTTTACTACACGGGGAGTCTTCGACCGGCGGGGTTCGAACTCACGAACTCTCGGACAAGGGTCCAGTGCCCTACCGACCAGGCTAACTCGGCGCTACACAAGAAGTGAAATTAGCATTAAGCCCAGATAGCAGTGTAAGGTTGATTTTAACAACAGCATTAACCTAGAAGGAATTCAACAAGGTTTATAGATGATTAGCCATTAAACCACGCAAGCTTGATACAATGTTAAATTTAATTATGCTAGTTTACGCGATATGAGACAAAGTTGAAAAAAGTAAAAACAAAGTTTACAGTAAAAGTTGAAGAAAAGAAGAGATTTTTTTGTAATTCTTTTTGCATACCTTTATTCAATTTGACAGCTTGGCATTCCAATATTTCCACTTAGTTAAAAAAATATTAATTATTTAACTTTCTCATACCAATAAAATGAAAATGAAACAACATTTGCAGTAAGTTTGTCTGCTGTCTGGGGAGGTTCCAAAACTTTTACCTGCTCTTCTGCTTCTCAGAGCCATACTCTCCAGATTGCGGCTACTTTCTATATTTTGATAGCCAAAATGCCAAATCCATCAAAAAATTTGTTTTTTTTAGAGAAAATACTTTTTTTGCATCTGATTTCTTAGCTTAAAATATAGTGTGTACAGACTATACTCTGTTGCAAGTTAAGAAAAAACCCTTATCTGTATGGAGCACGCTAAATAGATGCGAACTCTAAGCTCGAACGAATATTAAAATCACCAACTCTTGAAACGACGTAGCACGGCCTTCTTTTTGCTTATAAAAATATCACGAATTAAATTTCTGCACGACGAGTTTAATTTTTAAAAGCTTTTATATTGTTTTGAAAGTATAATTATATAATTTGATAGCGAAATAAAACGTAACTATGTGCAGTCGCCTATGATTAATTAAATCCAATACCGCTATGGTCTATTCTTAACTTGCAACGGAGTATAATTTAAATGCTTGAGATTCGGATCTCAAACCATGAAGATTGAACCCTAGTACATGAAAATATAGTAATTAGATCAAAAGTTATTAAAGGTATTTGCTTTTTTGGCACACTACGTGCATTGTTTGATTTGGCATTGTTTCCACAGCTCCGTAACAGCCTTTCTCATACATCTAAAATTTACATTCTAGAAAATTTTTAAAAATATTTAAAAAAAATTGACTTTTTTAAAAATATTTAATAATTTTTAAAATTTTTTTTAAATGCAAAATATTAAAATAATTGTTTACATAAAATTAAATTTCTTTATATAAACAATTATTTTAATAGCTTTTATCATTGGATAATACTTAATATTATTAAACTAAACTCAGCGGCGCGACAGCGGTAGAGGGCCAAGGCCTACTGTGACCATCTCAGTTTTCTTGACCTTGGGCTCTAGGGTGCAGAAGCAGATGTTCCGGTTAGGTGGTCAGGCGAACGCGGAACCCCCAGTGTTTAGTTCCCAAGCATGGTTGGTACTCATTTATCGACCCACTGAAGGGATGAAAGGCTGCGTCAAACTTGCCCGGCCCGAGAATCGAACCAGGGACCTATGGCACGACAGCGCGAAGCGCTACCACTCAACCACCGGGCGTCACTTAATATTATTGCCTTGCTAAAATTCTATTCGCAAAGATACTTTTGCGCTCGCAATTCCCGAATATTATGAATAGTATTGAATACAGATTAAATATTTATCTATAGGTTTATGATAAGGAAAATGACTTTACGAACATGGAATGGTTCAAGGGAGCTCGAATCAACTACGCAGCAAACATTTTGAAATACAGAGATTCACATACAGCTATAATTGAATGCGGTAAGTAGATTGCTTGTTGTTACTGTACATTATTATTGGTTGTAGTTAGCGAAAAATAATGAATCATAAAACAATAATGCTTACAAAATAAATGCTTATATCATAACTAAAAGTTGTAATTTTATTCATTAGTTTTTACAAATGTAAGAATATAAGCTAACAATCCTTAGAATGTTTGAGAAGTATTATATTTTAAAACTATAATCATCCCTAAAAATGAGGGTGAAGTTGGGTGAAGAATTAAGTCAGGTTGAAATTATCACGTTTACAAACTCGTACTATAATTGCAATAATTGTCAGCCGTCTTATAATTTACTTGTTTACCTACTTTAAAACTCTGAATTTTGGAGTCTTTTTTAATGTTTTTTAGAAATTTAATTTTGTTACCAATTAACAAAGGAAAAAATGGCTATTTTAATGAATATTTTATCCCCCTTGGAACCACCTATTTGTTGAATATTTTTTAAATTTAGCGTAAACAAAAAGGTTCTTTTGAACTTTTGCATTTATTTCTTTATTTCTTTCCAGATGATTATGACAATGTCGCCTATATCACATATGCACAGTTGTACGAAGAAGTCAAAATATATAGAGAAGCTTTGAAAGAGAATGGAATATGCAAAGGAGATGTAGTTGGAGGTATAAAGCATGTACTTATTTATCAACACGTGACACTAAGTTATTTCCAATTATATATATATATATATATATATATATATATATATATATATATATATATATATATATATATATATATATATATATATATATATATATATATATATATATATATATATATATATATATATATATATATATATATATATATATATATATATATATATATATATATATATATATATATATAACAATAGGCTCGCCCAGGTTTTCATGGTTTCTCTCCCAAGAACAATGTTTTCATGGGGCACATTAGGACCCATAATCCTCATAGAACAATCCCTGACGTCTGTAAGCTACTTGAACATAGTTGCATTCACCCATTCATGACAGCAGTTTTTCCTGCGGGGGATGGTGTTTACCAACAGGTCATAAGGGTCGAATCGTCGAGGAACATTCCAGTGACTTTCAAGTCATGTCTTTGCCCCCAAATTCACCTGACCTTAATCCAATAGAGCATTTGTGGTCCTACTTGGAAAACCTAAGTCGTGCTGCCACGCTACCCCCTCGCAATGTGAGGGAATTGCAAGACCAGTTGGTGAGCGCTTGGTACCAGATACCTCAGACTACCTATCAGCACCTTGCCAATGCCACGGCGGGTGCTAGCAGATTTGAGGGCTAAAGGTGGTCCTACATGTTATTAGCAGGGTGATCGTAATGTAATGGCTCTTCGGTGTATATTGATACTACTGATAGAGGAGATTACGTAACTGCGCAGTAAAAAAATTCCGGATCAAAGTACTGGCAAAGAAAACCTGTACTCAGTATGTTAGTAATGTTTACCGCAGCATGTTATGGAACAAAAAACCTGATATACTGTAATTTTAACAGTAATAACTACCTTAAAATATCTGTATTACACTTATTAAATAAATAATTCTGTGAAAGTTACGTTATAATATTTTATAGTAAAATGGATTTTACGGATGATGCTGGTGCTTAATACCGTAATTTAATCTGGAATTTTTTTACAGTGTGCTGTCTTCAATAAACATCTTTTAAACCAATGAAGTACATTGAAGGTTGTAAATTAACGCAAAACAACACTGAGAAAAGAAGTATGGTTTAAACTAATAGAATATGGTAAAATCTATTGAGCTCCTGGCTCTATGGGAACATCAAAAAGATAGATAATTTTTACCGAAGTGGTTTGGTACTGGTTTTGGTAAAATTAACAATAAAATTTGGTTTTATAATATTTTATAAAATTTTTTAAAGAGGGTAAAGCATGTTAACTTTATCATGATTTCTTAGAGCCTGGCATACAATTTGGTCAAATATTTGCTTTTCAGTTTTACATTTTTTACTAAATGTAGGGTAATAAGAACTATAATTTTAAAATTCAGAATTTTCAGTAAACCATCGCCATATGAACGAAAAAATTACCGAAAAAATGGTTTAAATACCGTAAGTTTCAGTTTCATAAATCAGAATTGCAGTTTTTTTTAATTTTTTATTTTTTAAAACTTTTTTTTAACCATAAATGTCATTACAATATAGCACGGTAATTTTATCAAATTTTTTTTTTGCCGTGAAGGAAAAAACCAGTTAAGTTACTGGTTTTGACGTTTTTATCACCCTTTTCGTTAATAATTCTTCTGGTTTTGATAGCGTTTTTCTTCGCTTTAATATCAATTTGTGACTCCTAATATGTAGAGATATTTACTTCGTTCCTAGGAATAATAATAAAAGTCCATATAAGGTGGTGATTACAGAACACTCTGTATTTATTCTTCTATAATCGCACTTGCATAAAATCTAATACCATTTATTTTTCATTATTTCTTACAATCTAAATTAACAAATTAATCATTTATATATTTGTCATTATATTTTTAAAAACCATTCATAAAGATTTTCAATATAATTTATTAGAACTTCTTAATTTTTTATCATCACAATTTATTAGGACTTTTTAATTTCTTGTATCAATTTAAGGTTAATTTTATTTGCAGTATATATGTCAAATAAGAAGGAAGCAATTTTCTCCTTTCTCGCAACTGCGAGTCTTGGTGCAAAATGGTGTGGATCACTGCCTCTTATGGGTGTAAAGGTATCATTAACATTTATGTATCGTTTTTACAAAACTTTTGAAACATTATAATAGAAGTGTTTTACTGGTGTTAATATTCTATTTATAATGTTTATTCTGGCTTAATCTAAGAGTTTTGTTTTGTGATATTTCAGGGAGCTCTTTCACGATTTGAGCAAGAACAGCCTAAAGTACTTTTCACTGCAGGAAACTTTCATTTTGAAGACACAGAGATTAAAATGATGGAAAAACTTCCCGCTGTTGTAAACGGTTTGTATGGGCTTTTGTTTGCTTTTTAAAGAATGTGTACCGTATCTACCACTACAAAATTACAACTACAATTCACTAGAATATAAGACACATTAACTTGATTCTATGGTGGGGTACCTTTTTATAGATGAAGGTTGACATGGTCGATAGCTACCATCGCCCCACATTGGTGACCTTTGGACGTGATGTGAACACGCCTATCTTGACAGTAACGCCCACTTCGATCTGAAAACGCCTACTTCGATGGATGGTCCACATTAAACAGTTGACTTGCTACTTGTGACTGCAACATTATCCGTCTCTTCGCACTGTTGCTACTCAGTCTCGTCTCTACACTCGACTGCTAACGACAACACAGAAGCGACTACGACCATGAAGTTAAAAGACCTCTCACAATCAGCACTCAAAAAGTACGGTGATCTTAATGCAGCTCTCCCGGCTTCTCTCAAAAACCGCAATGAATCAACTAGGGGCGTCCGTTCTTCGAATTCTATAGCAGATATAATTCTGGTGGGGGAGTACTGCAGCGTTTCTACCATTACAAAATTACAACTACAATTCACTAGAATATAAGACATGTTAACTCGATTCTATGGGGGGGGGGGTGCCTTTTCATAGATAAAATTTGACATGGTCGATAACTACTACCCCCAGAAATTATTGCACTATAGTTTAATACAACCCTTGTCAACGGAATTTTTTTTTTTTTTTTTATTAATTTACCTTGTTCAGTTATTTAAATTTGCAAAAATTTCATTCTCATTTTTCATTAATCTTCCAATTTAATAAAGATCTACTCTACTGGAAAAATAGGTAAGTAAAATTTTCTTTTCTAATTTAAAATCCTACAAGGGAACAATTTTTTCTTCTGTTGGATGAAATTTTTGTGAAACGAATCTTAGATACTTTCGTTGCGCTGATTTTCATGCCTGCAATTGGTTTCGCTCCCCTAGCTACAGTTTTTTTATTGGCATTTTTAGTCTATTTTGTGTCGAAATATTTAAGTTTTAAAACGTTATATATATAACAGGGGGTTGTGTAAATGTCACGACCAACTTCTAAGGTAGTTAGGATACTATATGGATAAGGATTAAAATAGCTTAGCAACCTATGCCCAGAAAATATCATTGTACGCCTCTAGGGACACTCCCCTTTTATGAACTATTTTTTCCCCGAGTGTTTCTGAATAAGATATAATAGGGAAGTTTCGATAGACGCATACGACTAAATTTCTGGCATGGGTTCCTGTGTAATTTTAATCATGATGATGTACCATAACTCCCCTAATAAACTGTCGTAACATTTGCTCGGCTAACACCCGTTATATATAATGTTTTTAAATCTGTACATTTTTTATGAAGAAAAGATTACAAAATTAATTTTAAAAAAACTGTGGCTTAGAGAGGGAATCCGATTGCAGATTTGAAATCCTTATAATTGAATTAGGCAAGATCAATTGTCTCCATAAATGCAACCAAAAATTTGTTCTTCTTAGTTATTTATTCATTTCGTTCAAACATTTTGATTAACAAAAATTTTCGTTAATTGTTTATTAAATTTCTAATTTAAACATTACTTAATATTTTGTTCATTTTTTCGATTAGCAAAAAATTTTCTTACAATTAGTAATTAATTAATTAATTAATTTTCTAACTTAAAAATATTAGTTATTTATTTCGATTCGCATAATTAATTTACTCTTGGGGACAGCTTGAAAAAACGCGAAAAATTCTCAACTTTTGAAATGGCACTAAGGGTGGATGAATATTTGTTTCTTATTTTTTTCGGTGGTGGATCCCAAATAGTCCAACGTCTTACCAACAGGTCTCTCTCGGCCTACCATCAAAAAATATTTTATTATGTCAATATAATATGTTATATTAATTTTCAGTGTTTTTTTATGAATTCTTTTATCATGTAAAAGAAATATATTCTGAAAATATTCCAATTAAAATAAAAAAAAAAACTATTAAATTAATTTGAAATGTGTACTTATTGTTTTATAAAATTTTTAAGCTTGTGTGATATTTAAATACTTTTCATTACACGAGCTTCATATGCCTGACACAAACAGTCACAACTAGAAGTATGTCACACAATTTACTATAATTTATTGTCTAATAATATTAAATTATTTTTTTTAAAAAATTTGACAGCCCTTCCTGAATTGAAGAAAGTAGTTTTCGTACCTTCCAGAAATAAAGACATAGTGGAAACAATAGATCACATACCGAAATGGTAAGCTTTTTCATCATATAATTAAAAGCTGAGACAGATTTTGTATTTTCCAAAAAAAAAAACATTTTTTTTTTTATATCATAAAGTTTTGACAATTTTATTACTTTTAACAATTTCATTACTTTTAAATAAGTTTTTTTTTCACTTTAAAAAATTTCACTATGAATGTTCAGATTTATATCTGAAAACATGTTATCTCTCATTAATTTTTTTGCTACTTTTGATTGACATCTACTCGAGCACGAACTTATAAAATGAAAAAGTTAAGATCTCACGAGAGAAATTTTCTACAACAATGGGAAAGTAGTTCATATTTAAAACAAAAAAGCTGAAAAAATTACAGTAAGCCTTTAAATTTGGAAAAACTTTTGAGCAAATAGCAATTTTGAAAAAAAAAAAAAAAAACTCTTGTTAAAATTATATTACAAAATGGTTTTAGCAACACTTCAAAATTCAATTCTGTAGCTGCATTTCAGCTGATAGTCGATTAACCAACATAATTTTTAAAATTTTTCTTTTTACTACAAGTTTAACATTTAATAATTATCGAACTAATAATCTATTCGTAATTTTTTAATCCATTAAACTCTTTGTACATTTTTGTACACACCTTTGTAGTTTCAAGTTTCTAACTTCCATAGATTTTGAGCCGCAAAGCAAACTCTTACGTAAAAAAAAATGAAACATTGCATTTTTAGTTACAATAACTCTCGGGAAAATTGGAATTTCAAAGAAACTCTGTGTTAAGTTCATAAACAAATAGAACCCTTTCAGCATGCTAAATCTCTACTCTACTGTATTTGCATTTCTGCGGGCTGTAGAGCGACCCGTATGCTTAATAATTCTTGAACAGTTAATAACTCTCACACAAATTATTGAACGTTAAGTTTTTTTTTCATTCCAATGTATTTTCAATACACTTTTCTTATAAATTACTAAGTCTTACAATCAATGCGCATCAAAATAAAATGTATCATAAGATTTTTTTCTTTTAAGTATAACACTTGATAATTCTCGAACTATTAATCCAACGTAATTTGCATTTAAAGTTACAATAACTTTTGAGAAAATTGGAATTCCGAAAAAACTTGTGTTAAGTTCATAAGCAAATGTGGCCCTTTCAGTATGCTAAATCTCTACTCTGCATTTGCATTTCTGCGGGCTGTAGAGCGACCCTTATGGTTAATAATTCTTGGACAAGCAATAACTCTAACACAAAATATTGAATATTTATTCCAATGTATTGTTTGTACACTTTTCTATAAATTTCCAAGTCTTATAATCTTGGTGTTTCAAAGCAAAATGTAACGCTAAATTGAAAACCCTAACAGTTGTGACAGCTGCGGCTGTTAAGATATTTTTTTTAATCAAAGAAAATACGACTTTAAGTTTAATATCTTATTTTCTGAAGATATTTACCACATTCTTATTGTTGCAGTGTTTTCATATCAGATTTTCTTGAATCTGCACGAAGTAAACATGATCTAGGTGACATTCAATTTGAAGAAGTGCCATTCGACTATCCTCTTTGTATCAGCTTCACTTCGGGTACAACGGGTCCTCCGAAACGCCTAATACATTCACATGGCGTAAGTATTGATACAGTATGCAAACGAAAACAAGTACTGTAAAAGAAAAAAAAGTTAAAGTCAATTGCTACTAAGGTCAACAAAGAAAAATATTATTTTAGTTACTTTTTACTAAATAATTACAATTCTTATAAATATATATATATATACATATGACAGAATCATACATGCGTATGACAGACTCGCCACTGACGGTATTTATTCATAAATTTATGTCCTACTAAATACACTCTATAAGAAAAAAAATCGACGCACCAAAAACGCACTAAGACGCGCAAAATCGATGCTCGATCAGGCTGGAATGATGCCGACTGGGGACGTATAGTCTTTAGCGACGAATCCCGCTTCCAACTGTGTCCTGACGATCATCGAAGACGTGTTTGGAGACGCACAGGGCAGAGGGGGGATCCTGCCTTCACTATTTCACTCCACACCGACCCTCAACTAGACATTATGGTCTGGGGTGCCATTTCCTTTGACAGCCGGACCCCTTTGGTCGTCATTAGAGGTACACTTACTGCACATCGGCACGTCGACGACATCCTAAGACCTGTTTTGCTACAGTTCCTTTTGCAGCTCCTAGGGGCCCTATTACCAACTCATCGAAATTTATTCCGCTTGGAAACGATTCCGATCGGAAACTAGCTTTCATCGGATTGCCAATTTCGTAAAACCCACTTTGCCGTAACATGAGCATATCGGAATCCGGAATCGAAATCGCCATTCTGTACGATTCCGGTGAAATTGAAGTTTGTAGGCGGGGCTAACTTTGACCAATTAGAAAATAATTCTAATTCTAATTTATTAATCTGGCAACGATATGTTTGTATTCTCTACTTCTATACGAGTTAAAATCGCATTAACTTAGAACTGAAAGCTTAAAAATTCATACATTTTCAACAATTTTGTGTTCTAAAAGCCAAGTTTGTGTTTATTTGAAGTACAGAGAGTAGTGTAGAGTGAAATTACAACGTAGTATTTTCAAATGGCTTCACGTACAAAAATTAATATTCGCCTGCAAACAATGATTGTGGAATACCTAGAAAACAATCCAGATTAAAATAAAGGAAGCCTTACTGGCATATCTGGCGTAATTACAACTATAAATATTAAATACCAAATCACTACTATATAAGACATGTTAACTTGCATCCACCTTAAAGTACCATAAGATAGTTGAAGGATAACACAGTCGATAGTGAAATCTCCACACATGCATATTTCAAACAATATAGGAAATTCTAATAGCTAACTTTGGTAATTCCTTTTTTTAGCTAAGATTCTATTGTTTTTCGAACATATTTTTTTTTATGTAGCTTTTGCTATTAATTTCCACAATCCGATATTATTCATTTCCACTACTGAATTTCGCCTATGAGTAACACCATTTAAAAAAAAAACTAATTTCAAACCTAAATTAGTTTCTAAATTTTGTTGTCGGGATATTGGAATACCCAAAATCTTTTAAGCCGATAGATCTTTCTCTTAATAGTGTTTCGATCACTCTCTTCAGCAATAGCTGACTGTATGACGGAAAACAGCGCCATTTTGTTCACTGAAATAAACAAACTCTTATCGGAATCTAGATTTCGCTTACTCTTAAACTTGCCGGAATGGGATTCGTAATAATTTCGCATCAGAATTTAGTTCCGAGCGGAATCAAGAGCTCGTAATACGACTTAACAGACATTCACGGATTTATGACGTCACGAGAGTTTCATTTCGATCGGAATCAGATTCTGTGAAGCTGGTAATAGGGCCCCAGGACTGGTTTTTCAGCAGGACAATGCCAGACCACATACGGCACGTGTGGCTATGAACTGTCTACAAGTTTGTCAAACTCTTGCTTGGCCTGCCAGATCACCAGATCTCTCTCCCATCGAGCATGTCTGGGATATGATGGGAAGGCGATTGCAACTGGCACGGAATGTTGATGACCTCGTTCCACAATTGGATCGAATTTGGCAGGAAATACCGCAAGAGACCATCCGGGAGCTTTATCGGTCTATGCCACGCCGTGTGGCAGCTTGTATCCAGGCTAGAGGCGGGTCGACACCTTATTGAACTTGTTACTGTAACTCTGCAATAAATTATTCAATTGTTCTGAAATTTTAATCATTTACTATTCTGAACATTGTCTTCCTATCCCCAAATTTTCGTTTCAATCGGAAAGCTCCTTCTTTGTGCGTCGTTTTTTTGTTATAGAGTGTATCTTATATAAGAGAATTTTTTTTCTCCCCAATAAAACTAAAATTAATTAACTAAATTTGATTAATGAATTAATATTTGAAAACACTGTATTAACATCACGTGTCATCCACTATAAGTGTATTTAAACTTGATTGACTTCAAGTATATTAAAAAGATGTATTTAGTGGATGAATGAAAAGTATTTTATTAATTATTGAAAATTTGAACAAGATATATAAATATA
This sequence comes from Parasteatoda tepidariorum, assembly GCF_982258835.1. Taxonomy (NCBI): domain Eukaryota; kingdom Metazoa; phylum Arthropoda; class Arachnida; order Araneae; family Theridiidae; genus Parasteatoda; species Parasteatoda tepidariorum. The sequence goes on from NC_141763.1 coordinate 81,872,412, forward strand.
TATAGGGAGAGGGTCAACGAATAGTAAAAATTGAATAAAGAAGATGTTTTATTAACTCCTCTTCCCCCCCAAGAAAATAAATTACAGATATTCTTATTTTTCTTTTTGTCATTTAGTCCGCGTTTTAATTATTAATTTATAAACATTATTATTAAGTAATTAAATATTTATTATTAATATTTATTAATAATATTTATTAATAATATTTATTAATAATATTCGTTAATAATATTTATTAATAATATTTATTATTAATATTTATTAATAATATTTATTAATAATATTTATCATTAATATTTATTTAAAAAACTTATTATTAATAAATAATTACTTCTTATAATATATTAATAATTTTTAATAATTAATAAATACAAAAAATTATTGAATACTAAAAATAATTAGGAATAATTATTGTAAAAACATATTTGAATTATTAATATGTATTGTTATAAATATAATTACAAAATTCTTCAGCACAAAGCGATTTTTTCTAGTTATTTAATAATAAAACTTTATTAAAATTTTCTTTGCATTGCATTTTGTTGTATTATGAAATAAATCATCAATGTGGAATACTGTCAAAAATGGTAATTAATCAATCATGCATACTTCATAGTATGTGTTAGCACAGTAATTTTACAAAACCAAAGGATGTAACCTTTATACCTTGTTACCAATATATATATATATATATATATATATATATATATATATATATATATATATATATATATATATATATATATATATATATATAACTCAATAACGAGGCAACTTCGAAATTTTTTCTCATAATATTATTATATTCTATTTTATAGAGCTTTATAACTACCATAAGAGATTATGGATTACATCAAGATCATGGTAGAAAAGATGTTAATTTCAACATATCTCCAGTGAGTATAACTTGTTATTTATTAGCTGTAATAATAGATTTGAAACAATAATAAGTAAATTTATTTTATCTTCATAGTATTTGTTTCTTTATTTAAGACAGAAAAAGCGAACATTAAATATCTTTTTCAGTTTTAGCATTAAGTACCTCTTTGGTCGTATTTTTATGCTGCCCCTATAGATTTTTATGCTTTATAGCTATTTTAATAATTAAAATTCATCAAAAATCTGCAATTATGAGAATAATAGTTTATTAAAGTTTCTAAAGTATAATCCTTAATATACAAGTAGATATTGTGTTTTGGAAACTTCATTGAAGGAAAAAGTAAGGTCAAAATTATCAAAATATTTTAAAATGTACACTGTTTCAGGAGCTGGTAATTTTTCAAAACAATTTAGTGAGGAATTTTAAAAAATTACAAAGAAATATGGTTTTGTGAGATAAAATTTGGTCAATATGATAAAATTGATAATTTTATCATAATGCAGGGCATAAAAGCCATTTATTAGGTTAAATTTGCTTTTTTCTTTTGTATATTTTACTAAATGCGTGATAGTAAGAACTATAATTTCAAAAATCAAAATTTTCAGTATATCTTTGCCATATTAACGGAAAAATTACCAAATGAATAGTTTTTATTAATCAGAATTGTGTTTTTTTTAAACCAGAAATCTCATTGATAATGAAAAAGCGTAATTCCTAAAATTGTAGAAAGGAAAAGTCGACATGTTTTGATAATCATTACTATAATAGTCATTACCATACAGTGAGGAAATTTTATCAGAATTTTCTTTCTTGTGTTAATAATTTTAATTCTAATAAATTAAATATTACTATGAAGATGAAAGCAACAATCTTTTAAAGTTTTAAAGATAGTGCTTAAATATTCTTAATTTCATCTAAAGTCATTAATGTTCATGTTATTATTAAACTTCTATATTTCTTCTAAAATTGGTACCTTATTAATTAGAGAAAATCTATTTAAGACAACTTTCCTTATCAAAGAAAAGTTTTGATTTTTGGCTTTTCAATGTCTGTTCTTTATTTTTACATTTATTTTGCAAAATAAAATTTAAAAAAAGTTTTGAGTTTAAATTTAAAGATAGTTTGCGTGATATGCTTCAAAATTTATTAATAATTCAAATATAATTATATTCATTATAATAATAAATAATTTATGGGAAAACGTTCAGTTCAATCATACATTTTTAAAAGCTAAAAAAGACGTTTTTTCCTTAAAGAAAAAGCAGATTTTTTTTTAATAAAAAAATGTATTTTTTGAAAAATACATTTCTTAAAAAAAATATACAAAGGACAGGTCTATTCTAAAAAGATACATTTTTATTTGTCTATTGTAGGTAGGTTGGATATCATGGAACATGGCTATTAATTCTCTACATTTAGGCTTAACATTAGTATCATACGATGGATATCCATTTGAAACTTCTCCTACCCGTTTTTGGGACTTGGTGGATAAATTTGGCATCACATCGTCTTATATTTGGTCAAGCATTGTAGAGACTATGTTATTGAAAGACCATGGACCGAGTAATGAACTTTGTTTTTATTTTAGCACGTTTCACTTTTTGTGTAAAATTATTGGAAAAATACTAAGCATTAAATGTATCGTCCCAAAGCAATTAGTAATAATGCTAATAATTAATAATAGTTATAATTAATAATAATTAATAAGAATTAATGGTTATATTAATTTTCATTAATTACATAAATTAAATTAATAATAATTAGATATTGATAATTAATTAAATTAATAATTAATTATTGGTCATTAATTAAACTAATAATAATATAATTATTGGTCATTAATTAAATTAATAATAATTAATTATTGATAATTAATTAAATTATTAATAATTATTGTATTAAAATAACATTAATTACCATTAATTATGATAGCAACAATAATTAATAGTTTATTAATGAAGTAAATAGTTATAACGTTATAATGTAAAAGCTTAATAAGCTTTCAAAAATTGTAAAAGTGAAAAGTCGAAAAAATTTGAAAATAGGCGTACGTTCTCGATACTCACCATATTTTAATCTGTTTATTTTGGGTGGGTCTTAAGAATGTGTGTTTATTATCGCTTATTTGTAGTGAAACTTTTACACAATCAAGTAAATGCTAAAACATTTTTATAATAAAGTGGTATGAGTCTTAGGTATTATTTAACTAAATCTTTTAAAATTTAAGAATTAAAAAATTGTCTTCTTCAACAAACTTAAATTTTTTTTTATCTGTACTTGTCAAAGAAATACCTTGACCAGCTTTTAAAAAATCGCAATTTTAAAGTAATATAATATTAAACGACTGACAAATTCAGTAAGTAAAAGTGAAAAAAAATCACATCTAAAATGTGAAGAAAACAAGATACGATAAAGTTAGCGGGGTTTTTTTTCATAAAAATTTACTTTGTGTAAATAAGAAAAAAAATTACAGCCGAGAGCTTTAATGTACTATTTGGCGAGTGAGAAGTATTTAATAACTTTTTACATCCGTATTTCTTTTCTGATTGAGAAAGCAAATTTTTATTATGTAAATTTACATATGTAATTTTAAAATATTAAACTTATTTCAATTTATAGCCTCTAAACATTCGTTGAAGAATTTAAGACATCTTATGACAATGGGAAGCCCAGCAAAGCTTGAAGTTTATGATTTTCTTGCACAGAAAATTAAGCCAGGATTATTTTTCAATTCAGTGTATGGTAAGAATTAAAAAAAATATGTTTTTATTTCGTATGAAAATTTAAAAATAAGAAACACAATTATTCAATTAGACATAAAATATTTAAGAGATTATAATAATCTATAGTATAAACCAATGATTTAGCACATTGAAAATTTTAGTGCGTCTTAGCACTAAAAATAGTGGCAGCTACCTTACACTGAAAATGGTTATATGAAACAAAGGATAGTTAAAGGAATAATTTCAAGAAACTAAAACGCAAAGATAATCTTGATTAAAAGTTTTATTGGCTTCAAAAAATACAAAGATGGTAATAAAACTCGACAAGTTACAAGCACTCAATAATAGGTACCCATTCTCAAGACTTGCCAGATATGAATGAAGAAAACAAAGAGGGATTTTGAACCATAAAAGTTAGTTTCCAACAAAGAAAGGGAAAATAAAGGTGGAAAACAAAACTAGAAGAACCCCTGTAACCAAGAGAGACAAATCAGGGCGAAATGTATTTACATGCGTTATGGAGAGGAACTCATGTCGTTAACAAGGGAATCGGCATTCAAATGAATGTAAAAAGATTCCAGGGCATCAAGATGAGTTGGTCATGATAGCTTTTTTTGATGCTATGGAATTAATCAACTTCACAGCTTAATTGAGCATAATTCGGCAAATACAAATTGGAATTCATTTTCCCCCCAATAGTAGATGATAATGCAGATTGTTCGCAACATATTGTAAATTATATTGCTATGTAAATTATAAACTTAAATTTGAAACAAAATTTCCGTGTCAGCCAACCAAAGGCGTATGAAAAATGTTAAAATAGTACAGGAAAAAAGGCATATTAAATTTGATTAGAGTGACAGTACTTTGAATGCTTTTAGTCACTCCCTAAATTTTCTCTTCCAAAATAAACCTGCTTTGATGTTCGTGACATAGAACAATATTTCGTTTATTTATTGTAACATCTAAGGTTCGACAGTTTATAATAAAAGCCAACATTTTAATTTATATTTCTGATACTTTACTTAAATATGATTTTTCCAACTGTTAATTTTACGAACCATTAAACTTTGAGGTTCATAAAAATTTAGGATTAACAAATTTTCTTAAAAAGTTGATTTGATCTTAGTTTAGAATCATACTGTAAATTTTTCCACACTCGCCAGACAAGGTTCCACAGATTTTTTTGAGATATTACTGGCGAGGTCTTAAAACACTAAATTCTGTCTCAAACTGCGGAGTCAACATATTACCGTGACTGGAGGTCTGATATCTGGAGATCTAGCAGGCCATTCCACCGAACCACCTACAACCTCTATCTTTTTCCTCAAGGATTTCAAACCCTGCAATTCCAAGCAATTCCAATTTTTGCTTGTGTCTTTTGCATTTTTAAACCTTTTGTTTGTATGAGGCACAAGTAGCGAAACTAAAAGAGACGACTTAGGAATGAATTGAAAAATTGCGTATTGCAGTGATTTTTTTAAAAGCTTTGACATAATAATAGACTTTTCTTTAACTTAGAATTCACTATGCATGGCTCTGTTTGATTCCTCCTTTTCATTGAAATTTAATCATTATGTCGTTTGATTTACACGAAATAATTTTTTTCTTATAATTTTACTGTTATAATTTTTTTTATGACAACATACTTTAAAAATGATTTTATGAAGTTATTTAGATAGTAGTATTTGTATAAATAATGGACAGTTTCTACGTGATTTGTTTTTAGGTTGTACCGAAGTATTTGGTCAACTGACTGGGTGTGATTTTAATCTTCCAGTATATAGAGGTGAATTGCAAGCTCCATCTTTGGCAATGGATTTGAAAGTTTTGAATGAAAAAGGTAAAATAATAAATGTTGCCAATTTTTGTAAATTTTGTGTTAAAAGTTTAGAGCAGCTTAACATTAATCTATTTTGGTGAGCACATTAATCATAACAATTACGGAATCAGAATTTTTAATGGAATATTGTATCGGTTTCTTACATGTGATTTGTAAATTTTGAGTTAAAAGTTTAGAGCAGCTTAACATTAATCTATTTTGGTGAGCACATTAATTATAACAATTACGGAATCAGAATTTTTAATGGAATATTGTATCGGTTTCTTGTAGGTGATTTTTGTAAATTTTGTGTTAAAAGTTTAGAGCAGTTTAACATTAACCTATTTTGTTGAGCACATTTATCATAACAATGACGGAATCGGAATTTTTAATGGAATATTATATTGGATTTTTTATAGGTGAATCAGTAGTAGGTGAAAGGGGAGAAGTTGTAATTTCAAACCCTTATCCAGCGATGCCCATAGCTGCAATAAATCACAAAGGCGAATCTGTTGTGACAGAAACATATCTGACACAATATCCAGGTAATGATTAATTAAGATTATTATTTTAGTTATTACGGTTATCATTATGATTTGTAATCAAATAGCTGAATAATTGATTCTCATTTAATACTCTTCTTATTCAAAATTCAGCACTGCGTAAATCTTTAAGATTAGATAATTCTGAAGAATCGGAAGTCAGAATAAAGGTCAAAAGATAAATAGATTTCACCTTGTGATAACACACAAACGCAACAGTTTGATTGATAACAAATTATGAAAACAACATTGTTTTAAGTTAAAAATTTTAAAAGGGTAACAATGTAATAAAAATGCAGCAATTTTGTCTCAGAATTTTAGTTTGTAAAGACATAAATAATATCACTCATAATTTTTGATCCGAATTTTTCAGAAATGTAAACATTTTATAATCATAGTTTCATTTTCATAGTAAATCAAAGGAAAATGTTGTATTGAAAAATTATGCAGTTAAAAAAATCGGAGTTTATAATAAAAAACCTAAAATGACCAACTCTGGACTTTTTTACTTTGATTTTAAGCAGAGTGATTTTTTTTCAGGAGCAAAATTTAGGCATATTTAAGTACAAAAAGGAAACAAAAATATGATTTAGTCATCTATGTATAATTTCTTTTTTCCCCCTTAATATTTTAAATGGCCACGACATGATTCATAAATAATATTACTATTTTGAAAATTAGGTTTATATTAAATGCAATAGATTTTATATTTATTTTATAACCGTCTTTAAACAGCCGACCCAATTTTGGGTTTATGTCTACTATTGTTCAACTCCGTAGCCTTGTAATTTTGAACCCCATCCAAAAGACAAGGAAACTCAAATTATGAAAAAGAATTATGTTAGTTTTACCAGGTGACTGTATTTTTCAATAGCTTTATTCATTTTACCCAACAAATAATGTGTTTGTGATTTATATGCAAAGTTCCTTTAAGTAAATGAAATGTAATGTTTTTATTTTTCTGCAGGTCATTGGTGTGTTGGTGACGATGCATGGATCAATCCAAACACAAAAGGAATGATTATCTATGGACGGAGGTAATATAATACAATGTTTGAAAGATTTTATTATAGATATGGCTTAGTAAAGTAATTAATATTTCAGACTATGGTAAAGCCGCCACATATTGCATTTTATCTGCTTTCAGCAAGCTCTGTACAAGCGCAGTGATTATCACATCGTTATATTTGCAAAAGCTAGTTGTGCAACCCATGCAATTAGGTACTTGCATCTAGAGAAGAAGATGATCACTGATACGCAGACACATGATCCATGAACTCAGCTGCAGCTGATCGTTTATAAACAGGATGTCGAGCTAAGTTTCTCCATACAAGTTATAATGTTAATAAACGTGAATTTAATTAAATACAAAACTGTATCGCACGTCGATTTTGTTAAAAAATTGCAATTTTTTCAGGTCTACGTCTTTTATTAAACTTAGAGTCATCATTTATTTAAGTATTTTATTGTAATAGTGATATATTTTTGTTTTGTGCACCTGGCAGCTTCCATGCATAATTTGTTTGTTCTAACTAACTTCGTCTCTGTCTTTGTGTTAAGTAAGAAATATATAGTGAAATAATGTTTGGGAAAGAATGTAGAACGTGTCACTGTGATGATTGGTATTTGGCGAGTTTGGCTTGCTTGAAATAGAACGGAAAGAATAGTTGCTGACGTAAGCAAATGCCACATTTCATAAACCAATTAGGATCGATATACTCACACTACGTCACTCGCAGGTAACCCTTTGTAGTTTACATGGGTTTTGTAGTTTTCTATAAATTTGTTTTTTTCTTTTAGCGCAAAAAATTTGTAAAAGCATTTCATGGTAATGGTTTAGTATTATATGGACAAATGTCCATACTTTTTAAAATGAAAACATCCAATGGTATATGTTATGATTTCTTTAATAATTTGTAGGGAAGAAAATTTGATATATTTATAAATTAGCTTAGTTAGTTTATTCATATTTTAAATTTAACATTTCATTCTGATTTTCCAGTGACGAAACAATGAATCCAAAAGGAGCAAGATTCAACTGCTCTGAAATTTATTTTGCACGTAAGTAAAATGGTCTGAATGTTAAAGAGCGTCACTTTATTATTAAAATATTTAGTTCGCTTTTTAGATATTTCGTATGGCCAGTCTCTTAAACGAAAATACAGTAACCAATATTTACTAAATTTAAAATTAAAACTGTGGTCTTATAATATATTGAACTATCTTAAATTATTATTTTATCCCTTTTCTTTTGAGGTCATCCCAACATGCGGACGACCTTACTTAACTGTGTAAGCATTTTACGGTTCGATAGGCGGCGCTGCTAAAATTTTCAGTCCACAATTTTCCATAAAATATACTGCTTTAAAGAAACTATCAATGGACAACTAATCTTTTTTTCATTTTGTGATGTCGTGAAGTTAATTGTTAATAGAGCTTACATCCAAATTTGCCTGATCTTCATCCAAAATCTAAACAAATGCTGATTTTAAAATCTGCTTGCTCCTCTCCAATTTGGACTTGTTACGTAATCGAAGCTGCTGAATCTCTCATCGGTAATCTATGTTAAATTGAAAACAAAACAATAAAGAGACTCCGACCTTGTGAATTGATGAGTAAACTAATGAAACTAATTATTTTATTATTGTTTATTAATGTGACTAAAAGAAATGAAGTTATAAATCTTCAATCAATCAAAAACACTTAATTATTCAAAAATGACTTATTCGTAATTTATTTTGAATTCATTATGTGTTGGTTTACTGATAAAAAAATAAAGGATTTTGGCAATAATTAAGTAATTTCTTTAACAGTTTAGAAAAGTTGTTACAAAAGAAATTTTTAAATTTTTTACTTTTACAGAAAATAAATTAGAGAAAGTTTTTATTCCCTTTTAAGTAAATATTAATTTGTTTATGAATTTAATTCATATGCTTGCCATAAGCTTATAAAATCAATTAATAATGAATTCTAAAGCAGTATAATTGTATTCTATTATTCAAAATGTATTGGTGTCAAATTACTAAATTATTGCAAGAGCAGTAAATAAATTAAAAAAAAGAAAAACTGCGTTGTCTCAATTACTAGAAGCTTGGCCAAAATCTTAGCTCAATCTCAATTACTAGAAGCTACCAAAAATCTCAGTGGTGCCACCTGTTGCTTTGTAAAGTAATTACACAAATAAGTAAGGCAAATCGTTTATTGGGACGATACCGTTCTTCATCCTATCTACGTCCTTTAAATCAATATAAACTTTAATACTGGAATATATTTAATGATATTTTAAAGATCAATCTATAAAATATATGTTATTTGAAAGTTAAGGATAATTTAAGCTGTTTTTTGTAAAGGAAACAAATCCCTAGTTTTATACGTAACTAAGACTAATATATGTCTAGAAAAAATTTGAGAAACTTGACCATATTCGAGGAATACCTCTCATTTTAAAATTTGATTTTCAAAAATGTGATAACAGATAGGAACAAAACCAATAGTTCATATTACTTTTCAGTTTTTCAAATATTTGCAGTAAATTCAAAAGTTCTCTCTACTGCTTTTTTATTTATTGCTAAAAAAATGAAAGTTATTGGTTGTTGTATGCAAGAAGCTGCTAGTCAAACTTAAATTATGCTTTATGTGCTTAAATTGTTCTTAACTTTAGTTCGCTTTAAACGACTATAAATATGGGAGTTATATTTAAATTAAAATAATGTATAAACAAGAAAAGGTTAATGGGTTCTTTGTGTTCCTAAAAGTTATGAAAATTGGGCATTTTTATAGTTTACTCGTTAATGTAATTATTACTTTCCTAAATACCATAGGCACTATGCATGAAACATGAAACCGGTCTTCATCATGAAGCCAGGGATGTTTTTTAAATGGGTTTAAAGCTATTTATTTTCTTTTAAATAAAGTATCCCCTTAATTATTAATCGAAAAAATTTTAACTACTATTATGAAAATGATTTGTAGTAATTAAATGCTGATATGGAACAACCACAGACCTCAGGAAATACACTAAACATATAATGATATCCAGTGCTCATCTAAAAAAAAATAACTTAAATCATTGTCTAATTACATATTTAATATCTCCTGTTGGAACAATTAAATTTTCAATAAATCAGATACAATGGCATTTTAGTGTACAACTCCAAAAAATTGCAAAATATTAGCCTCGATGTGATTTTCCTAACTACGCAACTAGCTTAATCACAGCAGCTCAGGTTGTCTCATTGAAGAAAACTAGTCGTCGGTATGTAATATGCTCTATGGATTCGTCTTTAACAGCGTATACAACCATTGTTAACATGACTAACTATATACTATGTCAATGAATTCGTCTATAGCAAAATATACAACCATTGTTAACATGGCTAACTATATATGTCAATGAATTCATCGATAGCAAAGTATACAACCATTACTAACAAAACTCACTTAGTTTTGAAATATTAAGAGTTACAACTGAAATGATATTAACGTCTCGCAAGTATTCATACTTGTTTACAGTGAAAAATTAGAAGTAAAAATGCAAAATTGATGTCTCTTTGCACAGGAACTTTGTATGAACATGATTTAACACACGATTAAGGGGGTGATTTCTTAACTTCAAAAATTATATTAGACCGTCAAAAGGCAGCACTTGCTGTCAATAACTTACAAAATAATAGAGGTTGCCCAATTCACTAGCTGGCCGAAAATAATAACTTTTCCCCTTATGGCTCACTATATAATTTTATAAATAAAAAGAATATTGAAAACTTGTACATTTTTTTCTCCAAACGATAAACTGATAGCAGTGAGGGCTCAGGGCCTAGATCGTTTGCCTTCCAATGAGGTAAACCGGGTTCGAATCCCAGCGATAACTGGTCGATACGAATTCCGCATGTGGCTTGCACCGACCAGAGTGCTGGCGTACAATATCCTCAGTTGTAGACGTAGGCTAACCGTATGAGATTTACGTGGTTTTTCTCCCCGTGTAACGCAAATGTGGGTTAATTCCATCAAAAATCCTCCACGATGGCAAATTTCTCTCAATACTTGGTCCAGTAGTTTCCTTGTCTTCTGGGTGGGGTTCAAAATTACAAGGCTACGGAATTGAACATTAGTAGTCGTAAACCCAAAAAATTGGATCGGCTATTCAAGGACGGTTATGAAATAAAATGATAAACTGATATTTTAAAACTCCCAAGATTTCATTTATTTAACGTCACTTTATAAAGAAGTAAATGCTTTTTCTTTCTTTAGTTGAAGGCTTTCCAGGTCTTATGGATTATGTATGCGCATCTCAGTATAATTCAAGCTTAGATGAGAGGGTAGTTTTGTTTGTTAAAATGTTTCCAGAGCATGATTTGACTTCCGATGTTATACAGAAAATCAAACAAACCATTGAAGAAGTGCTGACTTTTGAGCACGTTCCTGAAATTATCATGGAAACACCAGATATACCAGTAAGAGAAAGTAGTATATTACGTAAAGTTTTTAAAATATTACATCAATTTTTAAGTACTTAGTCATGCTTAGTATTTTAACCATTTATAATCGCATGAAAACAATGAAATACGATAGAAAAATAAAATTGTTAAATAAGCATAAACATTTTTGTTTACTAGGAATTTTCATTAGATGCCTCAATTAAAGCAACTATGTAATTATGTAAATCTGAAATAAGCTAAATAATATAGTTTGTCCTGAATATATAAAAAAATATTTACATTATACCCGCTATGATAACCTATTTACGACATTCTTTAATAATTATTGATAAAACAGTACTAGAAAGATACTAATCAGATATTATGAGTGTATTAAATTTTGCACTACAAAGTGCTAATTTCAAACAGTTTAATACGTCATGCTCGGGATATTTCGTAATGACCGCATTTAATATAAATTTTTAAAATCCTTGTTAAAAATGAAGCAAAAAGAACGTATGTTCATTGCGGGTTCAAATTAATATTTAAATGAGAAAAAAAGGAAACATTACCAAAATCCTTGCGAATCACTACTGAGGGAGGCGAAACTAAGAACATGAAATATGTTTGATTGCTGGAGAAATTGAAAGACTTCTATTCTACCGTGCAATTGAAAAATCAACGTAGGTGACAAAAATCCAAAATGGAGATTTTTGTATATTTGGCATCTTTGTAAAGCCAGCTACATATTGCAAAAATTTTCTTTTCAAAATTAATTTTATTTTATCAGTTTTTGACATTCTATTTTAGCGTTCATAGTATTCGCAATAGAAGGAAAATAGTGGTCAAATCACTGTACTCAGTATCAATCGTAGAGCACACCACGTTTTATTAGGAAAACAAATTGGTATGAATGTTTCCTATACAGCTTTCTTTATTTAGTGATTCAACAAATCTTATAAGTACATACAATATCTTTGTTTCATTGTCGTTTAAATATCAACCTGTGACCCCTGGTGGGAATACTTTTTGATTCTATTTATGACAAATAAAATAAAAATATACAAATTAAAAATGATTATGAAACACCCTGTATTTTGCATTCTAACAGTATTTTTTTTTTAATTTTCTTTCAGTATAACATGACAGGAAAGAAGCTTAATGGATTAGTGAAGAAATTAATCAACAAACGAGAAGTTTTGAATTCAGAAGTTGTCATCAATCCAAAGTCTGTAGAATTTTTCAAGGCAGTAGAGCTTGGAGATTTCTGATCATTTAATCAAAATCTTTGATTTTTAAATAACTTTTTCGAAAAATGACATTAAACTCATGACCTAAATTTACTCAAAAGAAAACGGAGTGAAATATGAAAAACGATTTATTTTTATTATTGGTGAACTAATAGCTTTTCAGTTATCTCTTCATACCATGTGCTATTTCAAAAGTGTTGTACAGAGCTTAAAAAATATTTTTATGCTGTCAAAATCTGTGATAATAGATGCACCAAAAGTAAGTGATGAAACCATGAAAGGTAGTAAAAGAAATTGCTCCAACAATGAAATAGTCGATTAAATTCTTTAAATTTAAAAATTTTGTTTTACGAGATTATTTGTTTTTCATACATAGAATGCTCATTTTATGCTTTAAATTTATCTCGGACTTTGTGAAATCGGAATCTTCACTCAAAGCGTTCTGATGATCTGACTTTATTTATAATTTAAATAGACATATGGTTCATCATAAATGTATATTTTAATCATTTGTGTAATTGTATTTTATACTATTTAATAAATAAATTATTATGATTTGTCAGCAAATTATTTTGAATTACATTTCAAATTGCTTGTTATAGTGCTGTATGTTTTAAAAAAACAAAACGAAATTGTAGTGAATTAAAAAAAAGGTACTTTTACACATATAAAGCCTTTAAGTTATATTATTCTTCCTTTTATAAGTCTCAAATATTCTGGAAAATACTTATTCTTTTCAAAAATGTATTTTTTTGTAAATAAATTAAATGTCCCATTCAGAAAACGAACATATTAAAATTAAATTTAGCCGAAGCATTGCTCGTATTTTTAAAGAATTTTTCCATTTTCATTTAAGAATTTTGAGTTTATTCGATTAACGAAAACTAAACCAACTGTATTTTGCTTAAAAATATTTCTTCATGGTAAAAAAAAATTCTGGTTAAACAGCGGTACTGAATGGTAGTGAAATTTCTGGTAAAGAAAGCAACAACGCTGATGGGACAACGGAGTCTCTTTTATATACTTTTTTCTAACTCTCTAATTGTAAGTAAAAATTAATTTTGTTGTTTCTTAATTATAAAAAACAGCCTAATAGATATTAAAAAATCCGTTAGCCATTATGTGAGTCATCAGTCTATACTTGCCAAGGACACATGTGCATATATGGCAACGTTACTTTTAAAAAGTAACGAGTAAAAGTACAAGTATTTTTAAAAAAAGTAACGAGTAAAAAGTAAAAAGTTCTTATTTTAAAAAGTAACGAGTAAAAAGTACAAGTAAAAGTACAAGTTCTAAACAAAAAAGTAACGATTTAAAAGTACATTTCTAGGAAATCGAAAATTCAAATTAACCTAAAATTTTATTGAATAATATTCTTATGTTCTTTAATGTTTTTGTAAAATTGTTGTTATTTATTTAATTACTTTTAATTTTGAAAGTTATGGACATTGATTTATTTCTAAATTCGGAAGAATGTTATAATATAATTTTATAATATAATCGTATAATATAATTTTAAAATCAAATATAATTTTAATATCAAATTTTTTATGGATTTTCACGAAAAGGAAATTTTATCTATTGATTCTAATTTTTATTTTATTTTTTTATTTGTTTAAATTACCATTGATTTAAAATTGTATTACTCTATAGAAACGCGTTTTAAAAGCACAAACATAAACAAAGCAAACACAAGGTTTCAGATAGCTTTGTGATCTTTGAGCTAGTAAAAAATAATTGAATGTGCAGTATAAGTTGAAACAGAACAGTCTACAGTTTCATTTGTAACAATGGCTAATGTTAAAGTCATGCGAGAAAATCATTTTCCGAACATTTCTGCCTAACGGATTAATTAAAATTTGTAAACGAATTTTAGTATCAGCGGCTAAATTAATACCTTCGAGTTTTCAAGAGTTAAAATAGTAATTATAATAGTTTTCAATAGCACAAATGAAGTTCTTAGAGATTTGACTGGGCTTTATTTAACAAGGTCGGGCATGAACATAATTTTAGTGAAAAATGTACTAGGTAAAAGTGTATTTAGTAAAAAATGTATTATTAGTGAGTTCAAACAGAAAATTGAAAAACGTAATAACAAAATCCGAAATTTTTTATTTAAAATGTATTAAATAAATGCATAAAACTCGAAAATGAATGAAAATAACTTGCTAATTAATATTTTTATTCATTTTTCAAAATAATTGCATTTCGAAAGTGGTGTCACTGAATCTGCTGCGAGAATTTCTCAGAACGTGCTTAGCCACGCTGAATAAGCGCTCCACGGGAGCACTAGAAGGTACTGCAGTATTATATTTCACATATAATTTTTTTACGATTGGATATCGATTCGAAATTGATATGCTTTCGGTTTCGACATTTGAGCTCATGTATGCCATAAATTCTTCTGTCGCTGGTGATTGGCATGATGTTTTCAACTTTAGAAAATTTAAAATCCCTGGTTTTTTTTTCTGTTACGTTATAGTTATAGCAGGGTGTTCAGCTTGGACAATTCTTTCCAGTTTTTTTGTAGCCTCCTCCCTAGATTTTTCTTCCAACCAATTAAATTTGATTCAAGGTACCAGACCTGCAGCATATAATAAATCTTCCTGCGATTTCACATCGCAAAACCTTTCGCGCACGCCATCTAAAAGAGCTTTGTTTAAGGTTTACGAACTGTTGTTTTAATAATGTTACTATGAAGCTCTTCTTTAAAAGAGCCGTCTTTTTCCTTTCAGGAATGACAATTTTAAAAGATAAAGGTATTTAAAAACGAAGTTAGCTG
This sequence comes from Parasteatoda tepidariorum, assembly GCF_982258835.1. NCBI lineage: Eukaryota > Metazoa > Arthropoda > Arachnida > Araneae > Theridiidae > Parasteatoda > Parasteatoda tepidariorum. The sequence goes on from NC_141763.1 coordinate 81,887,828, forward strand.
CGAATGCATATATATGTCACATTAATTTTACAAATTAAAAAAACATAAGCATTTTTTTCTCTTTTTTTTAGAAAGCTTACCGAGTTTTAGAAAAAAGTAACGATTTCATTCGACATTTCCGTTACAAATACTTGTACTTTTTCCCTAAAAAAGTAACGAAAGTACAAGTAAAAGTACTAAATTTAAAAAGTAACGAAGTACAAGTAAAAGTACGTACTTTTTACTTGTACCGGTGGTACAAGTAACGAAAGTAAAAGTACTGCCATATATGCACATGTGTCTCTATCTGCGCCTATCTATCCCTATTTCATGATCATAAATTATTAAAATTCTAAATATAATATTTTCCCTTAATTTTTACCTAAATTAATACAAAATAATGAAAAAAGCATGAAAAATGTGTTAATTATAATTTTGCGCTAAAGGGTCAACAAAGTAGCAAAAAATAAAATATCAGAAAAATTTTTTATAAAATTTTTAAGGCAATTTATTTTTACGGATAAAAAAAATACGTTTTATTCTTTTTTCATTTTAAAAAATGGAATCTTCTTCTATTTTTGGAAGCAATATACCAATAAAAATATATTTATCGTAAAATACAGTCAAGAATTCCTTTTTACATAAGAAAATATTTTAATATTTCATTTATATGAGTGAAACCTTAAATTAAAGAAGAATGTATGGATTTTATTCTTCAAACGGTGGCACATTCAAATAATGCTGTATGGAATCCTTGTTTTTTACCACATCAGTATTGTACGGCATATTGTTCAGTATCTTTTTCACCAAAATTTCCATTTTCTTTCCAGTTATATTGTACTAGAATCAAAACACATAATTCAAAATTAATTCACAGCAAACTCTAACAAAAATAAATGAGTCTTTAATAATAGAAGTCAAATTAATAGACGCACTATAAGATTCAATGTAAAATTTGAACTATCAGGTGATACTATATAACTTTATTGTTTTTACGTGACTTAAACCGGTTTACACTTGTTTACATTCGTGTATCAATTGGTTAAATTAGGAGATATATGAGATAAATTCGATGCTAGGATAAATAAGATGATATATTATATAAATATAGAATATTTATCATACCAGGTATTATTGTAATAATTAGATCAAATTATTAGATACACTGTAGATCTTAAATAATTGCATGTTTTGCACTAGTTTATATGCAATACTTTTATATTTAAACATACATGTAATGGGTTTTTATTCAGGAGATTTTTATATACTTCCTATTTGTATTTATTTTTAAAGTATTGCATTTAAATGTTAACCACAGATTTTACATAGAATCATATAGCGCGTCTAATAATTGAGCTAGGGACTGTAATTGGTTCATTTGAAAAACCTTAAAAGTAATTTTTCATATTTAATAACTTATTACGTTTTTATGTTATTTTAAAAATTTAAAAAATAAAAATATTCTTACTGGTATATCTTGAACCTCCATGATAAGCCCTGGAATGTGTTCATCTGTCAACTCCTCTTCTACTTTTTCGCGAACTTTCTTCAATAATTCATCATTGAATTTGAAGCCAGTTTTCAGTTTCAAAAACAAAACAGCTCTCTCTGTACCATTTTTACTATACTGAGATACGCAAAGGCTGTCGTGCACTTCAGGAAGACGATTCACTGAAATGAAAGATCATATAAATATAAAATTTATTTAAAGAGTACTAATTTTATGAACTAATTTTTTGAAACTGAGTTTTAAAAGTACTGGAAAAAACACAAGAGAAATTTGTTTTTTTCCCCACAAAAAAACATCGCACTCGATAAATATTTGAATAGTGAATATAAAAATATACACCGAAACCTCATTTAATCGAATAACATCGTGAAATAAAAAAATCCAAATATATGTACGATGGACCATGGAGAAATAATGAACAAGTTGGAAGATATATTCACAGTCAACTGATGGTAGGGTATGGAACAATTACTTTATAATTAAACATAAGTTCTAAAACCATGTAGTTTTACTACAGAGATCGCTTTAAAATTTCAAGGCTTAAGATCTCCTTGAGTTCTTTATAAAGGTGCATTCATCGTCCTTTATCTCTCATGTGTATTAAACAATGAACAAGTTGGAAGTTATATCCACAGTCAACTGATGGTAGGGTATGGAACAAATACTTTATACTTAAACATTAGTTCTAACACCATGTAGTTTTACTACGTTGTAGCTTGAAAACTATGCTTTTTTACTACATTGTATTTCTGAAACCAAGTAGTTTTACTTCAGAGATCGTTTTAAAATCTTAAGCCTTAAGATCTTGAGTTCTAAAGGTGGATGCATAGTCTCTTATCTCCCGTGTGTATTAGATCTAAACTTAAAGCCTCGTAATTACGATACATGCATATTAATACACTCGTTGCCATGAAAATGAATCATCAGAATAGAACGAAATTTTACATGCATAAGTACTATGTTGATCGAAATGGATGATTAAAAAATTAAATCTAACTGATCGTTTATTACAGGAAAAATAAGAATGAACGCAGGTTTTAGTACACTGTGGGGCCATTTCTATCACGAATATAACATACAAACGACCAAGTATTGAGGCATGAAAAGTCCCTTACAAAGTTCTGCGACTTTATGTCCCATAGTGGCTGTAAATACGACTCTAATTAGACTAATTTTTGAGGATGTCCGATTTGCCTTCCCAGGTGATCTCATATATGCTCGATCGGTGACAAATCTAGGGATCGAGTAGGCCAGGGAGAGATAGTTTGTGTGGCGGATGCAATCCTGGGATAGCCTTGATGCGTGTGGCCGAGCATTGTCTTGTTGGAAAAATGGCTCATAGGAGCTCTGCCATGATTTGAAACGCATGTTTTTGAAGAATATCACTAACCTACCATTGGACTGGCGTAATATTAAGTATGTTTAAGTTGGATTAAGTATGAGCAAGTTAGAAAAAGTTGGGCAATATCAAACAAACAGTAAAAACAATGAACAATATCATCACACTAGCTGTAGGAGCAGTAACTTAGGCAAGAGCAAAGTTAAGCAATACATTGTTTGAAAGTTTTGGAGTGATATTATTTCGTTCCAGATATTTTTTTTTCGTTCCAGATTGATTAGATAAAATAAGTTCTGTTCTCTTCCTTTTTTTTATTTTTTGAATTTATATATTTTTAGCTGTTCACCTTCGATGATCAGTTATCAAGTCCATCGGAGAAAATGCTGTTCGAAGTCTATGACTGTATTGTACTAGGTACTTCGCACTTATGAGCGAAAACCCGTCATCCAAACGTAATTGAAAATCAGGAGTCCTATAGAAAGGAGATCTTTTCCCCATATAATGTACAATCTTTGAAAAGAAGGAAAAATATCATTACTTACGTAAAATTGATTTAAAAAATTTTTTTTTAATCGAATAAAGGCCTTATACATGTATATACATAGATTATACGTAATTTTACAAGCTACATTTGATATTTCACCTATCAATGTTAATTATAAGCATAATATGTATAATAATATTTGTATCTTATATTTTAAACTAATCTCTCGAGCATGAAGTAATTTATGTATAAAGTACTTACCAACGTTATAAATTTCTGAACTTCCAAATCTACAACCGAATTGATTAAGAACTTCATCACTAGAAAGCAATAAATGCACATTTTGAACCAAACTTAACGAGTTTAGTATTTGGAAATGTTTAAAAACATATTTCAAAAAAATAAACCCTTTTATAATTAATTATTACAACATACGAATATGATAATTAATTTTTAATTTTTATTTTATATAAGTGTTAGTATTTATTCAAAAACTAAAATATTTTAACGAGATTATAATTTTTGATGTATAGATTTTAACATCGCTCATTCGTTAATGCTTTATCTTCATTTTTTATGTATTCCAAACATTTATGCTGAATTTTGATTTTTTTAATCGTTAGTATCACAATAAAAATTATCCGGCAAATTCACAAAGGAGGTACAAAACAGTTAAAAATTAAAATTCAACGCCATCTTTTTCTACGAATATGTATATGAAAGTTATATGTTTTAGCATTTTTGTATTAAGATATGTCGAATCATAGTTGCGTATTTCACAAATATTTCATTACAAATATATTAAATAATTTCATGCGTTCATGCAAGACAGTGGAATCACTCATTTAAACCTGAAAAAATTATCTTTCAAGTAATTGTTATAAATACTAACATCTATAATTCAGGAAAAAATTTAATGTTTCGCGTATTAGCAGTTAAAAATATTCGCATAAATCATAATTGAATATACTCAGTGTGCAATTATGTTTAGAAACTGTTTGTCATGTACTGTTGTCAGTTTGTGCAGAAAAATAGTTATAAACATGATAGTTAATAACAAATGGTGAAAGTCATGGAATAGACCACAAAATTCGGTTTTTTATATTGCATTTTTGAGCTTTTCATTTATTCAAGACATTTTGGGTACTAGAGAAAAAACTTCTTTCGAATCAATACAGAAAAATACCCACAGAGAATAAATAAAAAGCAATAACACTTACTTTCGACAACAAATAATGATTCCTCTAGTTTTTGGATTAACTACTGCCAAATCCCCCATTGAAAATTTATCTACATAAAATTTTTAAAAGGAAATTAAATGAATAATAAATAAGAAATGAAATAATGATAAGCAGCTTTAAGATTTAAATTAAGTAGAAATTTTAAAAATTTCAATTAATCTACTTTTATATGTTTTGACACTAAGTATTTTTGTAAAATAATTGTCTTTAAAACTGTAAATTGAAGCTAATGCAGATGATAGCTATTTTTAACATCAACGCGCTGTTTATGATTGAAATGAGATCTCCTAAACTTTGCATTCATTAAATTTAATGATAATGGTTTAATTTTACTATTGCATCCTATTTACTTGCAAATTTAATAGGATATTAACTTATGTTAAATTCAGCAAACTGGAGGCAATAATGCTTATCTAGTTTTTGGCAAGTAATCTAGCAAATAATGATTCCTCTAGATTTTGGATTAATTACTGCCAAATCTCCCCCAAGAAGAAGAAGACCAGACATACCCACACATGTGACCAATGACGCCAGCTGATAGTTTATAAGCAAAATGAAGTGTTAAAGTTGAACTAAGTTTCTCCATATAAGTTAGAATGTTAATTAACGAGAAGTAAATTAAATTCTACTGTGTCCTATCGCTCATTGAATTCCTTGATATATAATTCTTTCTCGTCTGCGTTTTTTACTTAACTTAGATCTGTTATTTGTTTATGTATTTTATTGTAATCATGATAGATTTTTGTTTTGCGCAACTGGCAACTTCAATGCATAATTCATTTGTTAATGTTCTACATGGCTTCGTGACTTTCTTTGTGATGAGAAAAAAATTTTTAGTGAACGAATTGAATTTTTAGTGAAAGAATAAAGAGCATATAACATTTAAGAGAATTGATACTTGGCTTGGCTTACTCGAATCGGAATGGAAAGAACAGTTGTTAACGTAAACAAAAGTTGCGTTTCAACAACCAATCAGGATCGAGATACCCACATTACGTCACATGTAGGTATCCCATTGAGTAAATTTTAAAAAGAGTTAAGCCTTTTTTTTAAAATTTACAGTGGTCTCCTTTCAAAGGATTTTAAAAGAAAAGCACTTCTAAAGGGATTTTTAATTGTAAAAACATTTATAAATCCAAAATAATGTTTAATTTTATTAATGCGCGTACAGTATAATTTTTAGAGCGCTATGACGCACTCTTCAGTACGTATAAATGCAAGTCATATAGAACACTTCTTTTCTCCTTCTGCCAGATTTAAAGGGGTAAAAACATTTTAAAAGATGAAATTTATTTTTTCGTTGCATTTTTATGGTACGAGGAAACAACATTCAGAAATTTGCATGGAACATTACTTAAAAAGCTTTAAAAATAAGAAAATAAAAAAATGCGACGCAAAAATAGTATTAATGTAAAGCGTTACTACTTTTCAGATTTATAATATGCTTGATATATTCCGAACAGTTCAACAATATGAAATCTTTACTATTATATTTCTACTAGTGGGCTGCGCCCCCTGCTCGCTAACGCTCGCCAGCCCCCGAAAATTGTTACGCAATCTTATATGATTTGCTTCACAAACCAAGCCCGCTTCGCTCGCTTCTAATTTAGGTACATTGCAAATGCATAAAATTCTAAGAATTCAAAACAGTCATTCAAATCCATATAAAATCCATAATACTAATATTTTTTTTTTAAAAAAAATTAGTATTATAGGAAAACGTTCTATATAACATAAAATCATAATGATCTGACACCGTTTTCCATTGTTGTCGGCGCATTTTTATTGGCCGGAAAATCACGTGATAGGATCTAGTTTTCCCCCATTCATTTCCATATTGTTTAGGTTGTCATCAGCAGATCACACTTGGTGAGAATGCTCTCTCTGGTTATTTCAGTTTCCGTTTTTAAAAGCGCTACATGTTGAGTCACCTCAGCTAGCTTTGGCCTGTGACATTTTTAGCGGCAATCACTGTTTGATTTTCTAGCGTTGCCATTCGGGGAGTTGTAGTGAGTCTTTTTTTTGTCGCCATGTAATATAAATTGTAAGAGAAATATATATATATATATATATATATATATATATATATATATATATATATATATATATATATATATATATATATATATATATAGATTGTAAGAAATTCACCTTTATGTTTAGAAAAGTATTGTTCTCTATATCTCGAACCATCGTCATCTCCATATAAGCCCATTGGCAATGATGGATATGGTTTTGTTATAACTAGATCACCAACTTCACCAACTATAGAGCAGCCTGTAGACCAAATATGTAACAGAAATTAATATATAACAGTTATATATTTACTTTCTTAAAGTATAGTAACAGTTTTAAATGCATGCCTTAACCCTAGTCTGTGCTATCATCTGCTTAGTATATTATATATTGGAGAAGAAAAATTTAAAGAAATAGACAAGAAAATCAATAGTAAATATTAACCGATGGTGCAGAAAGCATCAACATTACGATTTAAAGAGGTTAGAAACGTTTCAAGTCTGTATTCTAATTTGTTTTGTCCCTAACCTAAGAAATGTCTTTCGTTTTTCGAAAACCTCTAAAGAAGTATTTCTGAAATGTTGTTGATGTATAGTAAATATTTCTGATATATTCAAGATTCATTTCAAGAATTCTTCAGAAAACCTCTTTCTTTTAACTGTCAACCGAAGACAGAAAAAGTTTTGGCAACATAAGATATTTTTTGAGAGATTTTTCTTAACTTGTCTGAAAAATCTTGATGTCCTTATGATGTTAAGGGAAATTTATCTAATGATTTTTCTTCTTTCAACCAGCATGGAACAAGTAAGTTAAAAATTAATGAGATTAATTGATTAACGTTAAGATTTAAAAAAAAAATGTTTAAACGTAATTTGTCACTCCTGTTCCTAGAACATACTTTAACTTGATGCAAATATAAAAGAATTGAGTTTAGAACATAAAAAAATTTTTTTTAAAATTTTTTTTTTGTTAGCACAAAAAATACCTGACTCACCGTACCTTCCTCATTAACACACATTACATCAGCGCCTAAAGCTGGACAAGTCATTTCGCCTTTGTAAATAGGCAAAGTTCGATTAAAAGTTAAACAAGCCCCCATGACTTCTGTTGATCCTGCATTAAAAAAAGAAAAAGTTCGGTTATTGATTTTCCATTCTATTAAATACAATACAAACAATTGCATTGCTTGAAACTAAAAATGAACTCACCATAAAAACTCATGAATAAAAAATTTTTCTTAATTTTTTGATATACAAATTCATAGTTTTGAGGTTTTACAACACTAGCACCAGCAAAAATTGCATATAAGCTGTCCAGTTTGTGTTTTTCAGCTAGAAAATGAAAATTACATTTTAAACTGAATTTTAAAGTAATCTTTTTATAAGATAATGTTTTTCCACTTCTTATACAATGGCATAGAATCATTCATGTATGATACTTTGTAATTTATTCTTATTTCCTTAATGAAGATCATAGATTTCCCCTTATTCTAGCTCTCTTTAATGAAGATCATAGATTTCCCCATATTCTAGCTTTCTTTAATGAAGATCATAGATTTCCCCTTATTCTAGCTCTCTATAATGAAGATCACAGATTTCCCCTTATTCTAGCTCTCTTTAATGAAGATCATAGACTTCCCCTTATTCTAGCTCTCTATAATGAAGATCATAGATTTCCCCTTATTCTAGCTCTCTTTAATGAAGATCATAGATTTCCCCTTATTCTAGCTCTCTTTAATGTTGGAAAGAATCAGATATTTAAGGGAAAATGACGTTGAAAATTTTGCGAAACAATTTTTTCACTTACTTTTCCTACATTTATGAAATAAAAGTTTCCTAAGATTATTCTTACAAAAATACAGAATAAATTACAAAGGAAGGAAATAATTTACTTTGTATTTTTGTAAGAATAATCTTAGGAAAATTTTATTTCATAAATATAGTCACGAGGGCTCAGGGGAGAGAGCGTTAGCCTTCCAATGAGGTGAACCGGGTTGGAATCATAGCGGTGGCTGGACGATACGAATTCCGCATCCGGCTTGTACCGACCACAGTGCTGACTTGAAATATTCTTAGTGGTAGACGGGTCATGGGTTAAAGCGGTCTGGCTGCCAGACTAACCGTGGGAGGTTCTTGTGGTCTTAGAGTTCGATTAAAAAGTCGATTAAAAAGTCCCTTAGAGTTCGATTAAAAAGTCCTTCACGAAGACAAAAATTTCCAAATACTTGATCCAGAAGGTTCCCTTGTCTTCTGGATTGGGTTCAAAATTACAAGGCTACGGAGTTGAACATTAGTTGTCGTAAACTCGAAAATTGTGTCGGCTGTTCACCGATAGTTCTAAAAAAAATAAAGGAATGAAATCGGTCTTTTAAGGTGTATTTTAAAAAGCATTTCCTAACACAGCTTTTTTTAATAACAGACATACAATATCTGTTTAATGGAAACTTGATTAGAAATATATTGGGTTGTATGGAGATACTCCTACAATTTTAATATTACTGATGGACTCTTCTGTAAGTTTTTTTCAACATTTATGTGACCCCTGTTATTCATAACGTTTTTAAATTCAACAAAAAAAAAATACTAAAAATGTCATTTAAAAAATTGTATCTTGGTGAGAGAAACTAATTGCAGGATCAAAATCAACCGCTACCGTTTAAAAATCTCCTGCAACAGAAAACAGAAAAAAATTGTTCCCCAGTGTAATGAATTAATCATAGAGACTTTTGAAAAATGAAACGGTCAAAAAGTATTTGACTATTCATATTTTTAGTTTTAAAATTAATAGCAAATCATACGGACTGTCATTTGAGAAAGTTCTTCCACTCATTGTAAATCATCTTAACAATTAAAAGTAAATCATAATGATTCACATTGAAATAAATATGCATATGTTTCTTAAAACTATTCATGTTTATTGCTTACAAATAATTAGTAAATCCTTATGATTCGCATCAAAATAAATGTACTTTGACTATTCACCTTTCTTGTTTACAAATAATGATTGAATCTTATAGGTTTACAAATACAGAAATGCGCATAAAAATACTTATGACGTTAGTTTTTGAATATTTATTTCTAAACATTCATTGAAAGCGTTTATATCATTCAAACGGCGTTTTATTCTTACAGCAGGTATATACAGAAATAGAAACACTTTACTTGGGACGTAATTCCTCTTCTCTAATTCATCTATTATGCTGGGAGTCAGGAAAAGCATTGATATTTTATATTCATCTATGATGTCCCAAAAATGCGTTGGAGAAAGAAAGTAAGGCACGCCATCATATAAGACCGAAGTTTGTCCTGTGATGAATGCACTGAGTCCCATCGTCCATGTTGCCCATCCAGCCTAGAAAGAGATTTTTATTACTGTAGGGTCAAATTTAATAAGAGTTCGATCCTGAATCTAATCAAAGATCTGTGCCTCAATTGCTGAAAGATTTACTAAAAGATTGCTGAAAGCGAGAGGTTAAGAGTTAGATCCCAAGTTTAATTATAGATTTGGATTGTGTATACGCAGAAGAACTTAAGAAAATTCTTTGGAAAATATCCCCTCATTAGTTGAGGAGGTAATAAAAGAAGGGTTTCAACACTTCACCAGAATTATAATTAAGAATTGACAAACAAAACAGTATTGATGTATAAATAAATGAATAAATAAATAAAATTAAACTGCGTAAAACAGACTTCCGGAACTTATTGAAAGATTTTGTCAATAGCTAATTAAATATCTAGCTGAACTAGTCGGATGTAAAATGTTATGAAGAGTAAGTAGCCATAATTGATTAATCAGAAATTGCGAATGTATTGTCTCCTTTTCTGAAAATGTACCGTCTCTTTTCATGAGGCACATACAGTGTTCAATGTATTAGTCGCTCGCAAGTTTTACTTAATGCAATCCAAAGCATTGTTTCCCTTTGGAAACTATTATTTTATCTACAAATAAGTTCCATAAATATCTTTCAATAAAACGATCTTTCATTAACAACAATAGGAAGAACTGATCTGATGCAATATAACAATTCATCATAATGAAAACCATTATGCTAAAAAACTTTATTTGGAGGATTGTATAAAAACAGTCACCCAGATGCCTACTAATTATTAGATAATTATATCTGTTTGAAGTAAAATTTATGAAGAGTAAATAACTGTCATTGATTTAAATTACTAATTTTAGTACTAAAGAATTGCTACTGAGTTGTCTCCTTTTATGAAATGTACTGTCTCTTTTCTTAAGGCAGAGACAGTGTTCAATGTTCAAATCTCTAGCAAGTTAATTAAGCTTTGTTTCCTTTTGTAAGCTTTTCTTTTATCTATAAATAAGTTCAATAAATATCTTTCAATAAAACGATCTTTCATGAACAACAATAGGAATAGGAAGAATTGATATAAAATAACAATTCATCATAATGAAAACCATTATGTTAAAAAACTTTATTTGATTAATTGTATAAAAACAGACACCCGGATGCTTATTAATTATTAGATAATTATATCTGTTTGAAGTAAAATTATGAAGTGTAAATAACTGTCATTGATTTAAATTACTAATTTTAGTACTAAAGAATTACTACTGAGTTGTCTCCTTTCATGAAATGCACTGTCTCGTTTCCTAAGGCAGAGACAGTGTTTAATGTTCAAATCTCTAGCAAGTTAATTAAGCTTAGTTTCCTTTCGTAAGCTTTTCTTTTAGCAACAAATAAGTTCAATAAAAATCTTTCAATAAAACGATCTTTCATGAACAACAATAGGAAGAATTGATATAAAATAACAATTCATCATAATGAAAACCATAATGATAAAAAACTTTATTTGATTAATTGTATAAAAACAGACACCCGGATGCTTATTAATTATTAGATAATTATATTTGTTTGAAGTAAAATTTATGAAGAGTAAATAACTGTCATTGATTTAAATTACTAATTTTAGTACTAAAGAATTACTACTGAGCTGTCTCCTTTTATGAAATGTACTGTCTCTTTTCATAAGGCAGAGACAGTGTTCAATGTTCTAATCTCTAGCAAGTTAATTAAGTTTTGATTTCTTCAGTAAGCTTTTCTTTTATCAACAAATAAGTTAAATAAAAATCTCAAAGTCACGATCTTTTATAAACAACAGTAGAAAGAATTAAAATCAAGTATTAATTACTGATATAAAAGCTATTATCATAAAAAACTTCATTAGGAGAGTTGTACAAAAACAGACAACCAGATGCTTATTAATAATCAGATAATTATTTTTAAAATAAGTTGAAATTTATATAGATTAAGTAGCCGTAATAAATTCAAATCGCCGGTTTTAGTAATACAGAATTGCCTCCTTTTCTGAAAATATACTGTCTCTTTTTATGAGGCATAATCGATGACTAATGTTGAAGTTAATACCTTCCAAGGGTTCGAATTCCTTTATAGATTAATTAAGTTAATAAAATTTTTTCAAAACAGTGATTTTTTTAAAAACAATATTAAGATGAATTAATACTAAACAAATTGTATGATTTATAATAAAAGATATTAAAGCATAAAGAAAAAGAAATTTATGAATCCAAAAATGAAAATTTATAATACTTTCAATATAAAATTAATTAAAACTTTTAATAAAATTAAAGTTTACTTACGGGAGATGCAGATAGAATGACTCCCTTTCTATCGACGCTACTTTGAAGGTATCGATCTCTAGTAATACAAAGAAGACACTGCAAGGAAAAAAGATTTTAGACCTGAATTTTTATAGATAATAATGATTTTTTAAAAGAAATATCCCTTATAAACTGCTCTGAAAAAGCATTAGAACTACAGTGAAATCACATCAACTACAGTGAAAAAAAATGTTTTTAATAATACTGAAATGAAATAAATTTGGAAGGAAAAAAAGAGTTCTATCAGTAAGGCAATAGTAAAATTTCGAATTCAGCCTCTGACCGTATTATTAGATGCACTGTAAGATTTTATGTAAAATCTTAATTATCAGGTGATACTATACAGATTTATTGTTTTTACGCGGTTGAAACCGGTTTGCACTTGTTTACGTTCGTGTATCAATTGATTAAATTAGACGATATACACCGAAGAGCCATTATATTATGACCATCCTGCTAATAACATATAGGACCACCTTTAGCCCTCAAAACTGCTATCACCCACCGCGGCATTGATTCCACAAGGTGCTGATAGGTAGTCTGAGGTATCTGGTACCAAGCGCTCACCAACTGGTCCTGGAATTCCCTCACATTGCGAAGGGGTAGCGGGGCAGCACGAATTTGGTTTTCCAAGTAGGACCACAAATGCTCTATTGGATTAAGGTCAGGTGAATTTGGGGGCCAAGATATGACTTGAAAGTCACTGGATTGTTCCTCGAACCTATCCATGACGATTAGACCCTTATGACATTGTGCATTATCTTGTTGGTAAACACCATCTCCCGCAGGAAAAACTGTTGCCATGAATGGGTGAACCTGGTCTGCAACTATGTTCAAGTAGCTTACAGACGTCAGAGATTGTTCTATGAGGATTATGGGTTCTAATATTTAAACATACATGTAATGGGTTTTAATTCAGGAGATTTTTCATATACTTCCTATTTCTATTTATTTTTAATGTATTGCATTACAATGTTAACCCAATGATACACGAATGTAAACTAGCGTAAACCGGTTTTAGCCGCGTAGAAACAATAATACTGTATAGTATCATCTGATAATTAAGATTTTACATAGAATCTTATAGTGCATCTAATTATTTAGTCAGGGACTGTATATGCTTTATAAACCAAATATATATAAACTATTCAATATAATATGTATTAATTATAGAATATGTAGTATATGATCTATATGAACCGAAATTATCCTTCTAATTTAGACTTTAAGAAAATCAACATAATAAAACAATGAACGTTTCTATTATCTTACCAAAAATAACCACATTTATATCATTAACCTATTTTTGCCCAAGGATAGAAATTTTAATATATATAGTATTATTTTCATTGAAATATGCTTAAATTATACTCATTAGTTACAAAAAATAGTTTCGGGCATGAAAAGTAATATGTTAATTAAGAAATAAAATGGCACGTATGTGCACTATTGGTGAAATCAAATGAGCGAATCATTTAGTTGAACACTTGGTTTCTTATGGTATTTGTTTATTTTTTATTTAATTTACAGAATTTGCAACTTTAATCTGTCATAAAAACATGTAATTAACCTCAAAGGAAATAATTATACATTTTGAAAATTCGAATTTGTCTATAACAATTTAAAGTTAAAAAAAACTAGCGTAATTTTAAAATTTACAATTTTAAAATTAACTAGCGCAGAAAAATATAATTAGTGAAATAAATATACGTAACAGTGTTAATAATTTTTTTTATTGAAATGGTGAGTTTACGCATCTTTGGTCAAAAATGAGTTAATCAGAAAAAACTAGTTTTATTAATTGATATATTACAAATTATAATATTACAATTATACAGTCGTTGATCAACCGACCCAATTTTAGGATTTATGTCTACCAAAGTTCAACTACTTAGCCTTGTAATTTTGAACCCAATCCAGAAGACAAGGAAACTCTTGGATCAAGCATTTGGAGAAATTTACCGTCGTAGAGGACATTTTAATTGAACTAACCCGTTACATGGAGAGGAAAACCACGAAAACCTCCACCGGTTACTCTGACGGCAAGTGGACTCTAACCCCTGATCCGTCTACCACTGAGGATATTTTTACGTTAGCACTGAAGTCTCTAGACGTGCATCAACATATTATTCTTATATACTTATTTCAATAGAAATGTATTAATATTAATTTTAATGTGGCATATGTAAATTTAAAAAATAAGTATCTTTCCCTGCATACTATAATGCCATGCCTTTACTGTCATATGAAATTATTTTACCTCACTTCCATGTACAATAGCTTTAGGTGAACCTGTAGTTCCAGAAGTATAACTAATGAAGACTGGATGTGACATAGGCACTTGCTCAAAAATTAAGTCTGGAACTGAACCATCTGCATTCCGCCCAGCATCCAAAAACTCTTGTAAAAAACAGCTACAAGAGATGAAACGGTTTAACTAAGCTCAACTTTTTTTTTAATAGGCTGTCGTTATGCATCAATTTGCTTTTAGTATAGACAATGTTATAGAATATATATAGAGTTATGAAACAACCATTCTTACTCCATGCTTTCGGAATCCTTGTCGAAAATTGAGATATAAAAATGACCCTTTAGGTTTTTCATTCGAAAATTTAAAGGAAGGAAAGTAAAAAAAAAAACACTATCGAAGTCCAAAAAACGAAAAGAAAGAAAAAAAAACTAAGGAAGGCAACATCAAAACCTGATTGATTGCCGAAATAGAGAGGAATTAAGAAGTTATTGTTATAAAATCCTTTAAAATTTTATCAACCAACTCTTACAAAATTTAATGTTTTTTTCAGGTTTACACAATATTGTTTTGAGGTGTTAAGGTTAATTTGAGGTTTATTCGAAGTTTATTTATTCGAAAACAACCTTAAAAAATCATCCTACAGAACTGTATAATCAAAGTATATAAAGTAGTTTTATTCACCCTTGAGGTTGTTTAGAGGTTGATGGAAATCTATTTCAAAGCAACCAGCTTAGGGAGGTAGTTTTTAAGGTACACGAATTGTTTCTTCTACACCTTAAGCAAATACGTATATTTGAGGCGTGAATAATTTCCCCCGATTTAAATTAAAATTATTTCTGAATTATCCATGAGGTTTATTTTCTTAAGTGTAAATGATATTGAAATTGAGGTTTGTTAATGAGGTTATTTTTGGTGCTGCAAAGCATAACCTCATTTTCTACCTCGGGTCTATATTTTTACATCTGTCAACTTCTGAACAACCTCAACACACCTTATTTTTGTGTAAGGGAATCAAACTGGTGTTGATGTCTATGATAGAGGTTTCTAGAACAATTATTCGATTCGGTTCCACTTTTGTTTTTTCTGATTTAAATATTAATTCGTGCATTTTTACTTCATTTTATATAAAATTTTTAAGCATTTATATTACACCGTCTTTAAAACGATAGGTTGACTAAGCAGTTAGTGCAATCACATGGTAGATTTACATGATTTACAAAGTGCCACGTAAGAAAGATATTTAAGAAAATCTAGAAAATAAATTTTTTTTATGCCATGCTCCAAGGTATCATGAAAAAAATTACCAAATTTCACAGCATTTACCAAACTTATCACAGAATATGAAACCATATTTTATATGCATTCTAATTTACTGAACATTAATGTTTTTAATTTAACAATTCAACAGATAAAAATATTTCTTATCAGCATAACAATTTCTTAAAAAGATGCAATCACAAAGTAAATATCAGAACAATCGTTGCATTAGTTGTCAATTTGTAAATAATGCTACAAGGACAATTTTTTTTAAAAATATCATTATCTATATATATATTTAATCTTTGTCATTTAATTTGAAAGTAGAAGGTTGTAAATTAGTATTTTGTAGTTATATTTATAATAACTAATTTTAATTTTATGTTTAACAACCTTACTAATAAGCAATCATATATATCAATAAAATTATTTATTAAACATTTAATTAAAAGTTTCCAAAAAAGAAGACAATATATTTTAGAAGGTTTGAGAGATTGACTCCTATATTACTCGTCTTTCAGCATTTAGCTGGTTTGTCACTCAAATAAACCAGATGGTTAGGTATCTTGCCTAATTCGGAAGCATTGCTATCGAAAATTGTCTTTCAAATTGACCTACTTGTCCTAGTAAAACTAACTTTATTACTCTGTTAAAAATTTCTCAGAGAAAATGGCTAAATAACAATTTATTTCAATGTTATTTTACCATATTCAATTAAAACAGTTAAATAAATATTAAAAAGACGGCATTCAAACTGTTAAGCGAGAGAAAAAAATTAATTCACTGTTTTTACCGAATCAGATAAAACAAACAGACACACTGAGCACGCAATCAATAAGAATCGAGCTCACTATCTCCAGAAGCTGAAAGTTAACCCATGTGAATTATTACGAATTCATATTTTTTTTTAACACAACAGTGGATGCCTAATTATCTCATGGTAATAAATGTGTGATGAACACCTTATGAAGCCACTGAGTTCTTTCACAGCTTTGTACAATCTTGAGGTCGGTCATGGGATTGTTGTATCTGCCGAGAGGACTAATCTCCAATCTCATGACCGACTGAATGGAGGTCAAACCTCAGCATTGAACCACAATGTTTTATCCATTCCTTCAACACACGAGAACTTTCTAGTGTCCTGTACTCCTAAATTGGTGACCCTGAACTACGAATAAGAATCTCTCTTTCGCTTATAGATGGCAGCACCAGAAACAAAAATGTCCATTGCTTCCCATCTCTCACGATCGATGACACCATTAGATAAACTAATTAAGTCACATTTCATGATTTATTTAATAAAATGCAATCGAACTTTAGTGATAATTCCTAACAAAAAGGCCTGACACATCGTAATTCCATTGTCTTTCTAAAATTAATTATTGCTGTTTTTAAACCATGCTAGTTGTAAATGGCTACAAAACCGTACAGTTTTGTATTCACAGTTTTTTTTTACCATATTAGCCGTAAATTATTTTTAAACCAATAAAGGTGAAGAATTGTTCCCAACCATAAACTTTACGGTTAATTGGATGGACAGACTGCTACCGGTTATTTTACCGTAATATAGGGATGAAAATACTAATGAACCTTTGACACTGAATGAGATTCAAATATGCAATTGCACACATTGCGATTCACGCATGTGCGAACAGTTCGTGTTGCATGTAGTACGCAAGACTTGGGTCATAATTTTGTTAAGGAGTATAATATGTAATTAATATATTATTTTGTGCAAGGAAATTTGTAATGAACTATTCATTTCATAAAAATGAAAGCGTGATTTATTTAGATTAATATGCTTTGAAAAAAATTAAATTTAAGGAATTAATTTATAACATTCAAATGGATTTGATCCAAGTACAAGGTAAGTTAATTGAAATGCATACCTGTTAGGTATATTACTAATATTTTTCTTTGTAGAGTTTAGCTTGGACGGGACAATTATAATTTTTTCCAAGCTTTTCAAACCTGCATGAACAAAAACACATTTTTTTTAAAAATTTATTGATTTATACAAATATACATTCATTTATTTTCTCACAAAAATTTTAATTATTTTTACTGGATTATTACATTAAACAACATAAAAGTATCGATTGATTTTTGGTGTTTTATACTGAGGAAAGCAAATAAGCTGGTATTTCTTAATAAATTCGCAGACTTTTTACAATTCCGAAAGTCGAATGACCTCTTAGTGAAAAATTAAGCCAATTTTTCTTGGAGAAAAAATTTCCTACAGTATTTATTGGATATTTATGAAGAGATGTATTTAAGTGTTTGAATAGACACTCTGACTCTTACCCAATACAGTATGCCATTCAGGTGCATATCACCTCTATGAAGCATACCCCAAAAAAGGGAAATCACGCGATGGACAAAAAGCAATACCTTGGTTCTAACCAGAGCTCAATCTTTGGCCACGTTAAATCACTAGTTTATGCTACGCCTCTCAACACGCCAAATGATCTACTTGCGTGTGTCATCCAATACTTCAGCTGGCACCAAAAGCACTCCTTGCAGGTTCGAGTGCGGATGGGAATCATTTTTACGTCATTGTTAAATGATGACAACGGGTGCCCCTTCAAACAATTCATGTAATTTTTATTTAAAAAAATTTTTTTTTTGTAAGTTTGTCGCGTCCTTTGTAGAGGTTTTCCACAGGGACGTTGAGACTTGCAGAGGTTTTTCGTGATTTTCACCCTCTCGTAGCGATCAGCGATACTCTGTGGCAATTTTTCATATTCTTAATGCCTTTTATCATCAAACTGAATCTGTTGATGATCATCTTATGTAAAGTACGCTTGGAATATTGAAGCATCTCATAATTCATATTCTCAATAGTTAAATTGCAGAGCATAGAGTATCGCAAACCATCTCAACGCGTTTTGCGATACTATGTTCTGCGGAAATTTTTCATATTCTTAATACCTTTTACCATGAATCTGAATCTGTTAATGAACATCTTGTGTAAAGTACGCTTGGAATATTGAAGCATCTCATAATTCATATTCTCATTAGTTAAATTGTAGAACATAGTATCTCAAATGGTCTCAACGCGTTTTGCGATACTATGTTCTGCGGAAATTTTTCATATTCTTAATACCTTTTACCATGAATCTGAATCTGTTAATGAACATCTTGTGTAAAGTACGCTTGGAATATTGAAGAATCTCATAATTCATATTCTCATTAGTTAAATTGTAGAACATAGTATCTCAAATGGTCTCAACGCGTTTTGCGATACTATGTTCTGCGGAAATTTTTCATATTCTTAATACCTTTTACCATGAATCTGAATCTGTTAATGAACATCTTGTGTAAAGTACGCTTGGAATATTGAAGAATCTCATAATTCATATTCTCATTAGTTAAATTGTAGAACATAGTATCTCAAATGGTCTCAACGCGTTTTGCGATACTATGTTCTGCGGAAATTTTTCATATTCTTAATACCTTTTACCATGAATCTGAATCTGTTAATGAACATCTTGTGTAAAGTACGCTTGGAATATTGAAGAATCTCATAATTCATATTCTCATTAGTTAAATTGTAGAACATAGTATCTCAAATGGTCTCAACGCGTTTTGCGATACTATGTTCTGCGGAAATTTTTCATATTCTTAATACCTTTTACCATGAATCTGAATCTGTTAATGAACATCTTGTGTAAAGTACGCTTGGAATATTGAAGAATCTCATAATTCATATTCTCATTAGTTAAATTGTAGAACATAGTATCTCAAATGGTCTCAACGCGTTTTGCGATACTATGTTCTGCGGAAATTTTTCATATTCTTAATACCTTTTACCATGAATCTGAATCTGTTAATGAACATCTTGTGTAAAGTACGCTTGGAATATTGAAGAATCTCATAATTCATATTCTCATTAGTTAAATTGTAGAACATAGTATCTCAAATGGTCTCAACGCGTTTTGCGATACTATGTTCTGCGGAAATTTTTCATATTCTTAATACCTTTTACCATGAATCTGAATCTGTTAATGAACATCTTGTGTAAAGTACGCTTGGAATATTGAAGAATCTCATAATTCATATTCTCATTAGTTAAATTGTAGAACATAGTATCTCAAATGGTCTTAACGCGTTTTGCGATACTATGTTCTGCGGAAATTTTTCATATTCTTAATACCTTTTACCATGAATCTGAATCTGTTAATGAACATCTTGTGTAAAGTACGCTTGGAATATTGAAGCATCTCATAATTCATATTCTCATTAGTTAAATTGTAGAACAAAGTATCTCAAATGGTCTCAACGCGTTTTGCGATACTATGTTCTACAGCAATTTTTCATCTTCTTAATGCCTTTTACCATCAATCTGAATCTGTTAATGAGCATCTTGTGTAAAGTACGCTTGGAATATTGAAGCATCTCATAATTCATATTCTCATTAGTTAAATTGTAGAACAAAGTATCTCAAATGGTCTCAACGCGTTTTGCGATACTATGTTCTACAGCAATTTTTCATCTTCTTAATGCCTTTTACCATCAATCTGAATCTGTTAATGAGCATCTTATGTAAAGTACGCTTGGAATATTGAAGCATCTCATAATTCATATTCTCATTAGTTAAATTGCAGAACATAGAATATTGCAAACCGTCTCAACGCGTTTTGCGATACTATGTTCTGAGAAAATGTTTGAACCTCTCGGTGTCTTTAGCACTTCTCTGAATCTATCGGATGTGTCGCTTCTCTGAGAGCAAGCAAACACTTATAGTTGTCATTCATATAAACTTTCTGTTTACTTTTTTCTAACCAAACACAATATACAGGGGGTTTATAAATTCCCGGACCCATTTTGATGTTTAAGAACTCATAAAATAATGAAGATATAAACAAACTTATGGCATTTATTGATGGAATGGGCATTTATTGATGGAATCAGATAATTTCATATTTATCTATAATTATTGCATTTTTATCTCTTTTGTTTTTGGCAACTATTGCAATGTTATGTTTACTTTTGATGTGTTTGTTCTATGTAGTACTTTTCTATGTGATGTTTTAATCGAGCGGATATTAAGGAGAATGCATACACCACAAGAGAAAGCTCAGATTTTATGGTGGTTCATAGAAACGAAATCGATAGTGCAAGTGCAGAGAAATTGCAGAAGAATTTACCAAAAAGATCCTCCATCCAAAAGCAGCGTCTTGTAGTGGAAAAAGAATTTTCTAGAAACTGGAAGTATCACAGATAAGAAACGTTCCGGACGTCCCTGCACAAGTGATTTTGACGTTGAGCGTCTCAGACAGATATTTTTAGACAATCTTAGAAGATCTGTGAGATCAGTGGCAAGCGAATTGGATATGCCAATTTCGACGGTGTACAAGGCTATTAAGAAACGATTAAGACTGCATGCATACAAAGTTCAAATTGTTCAAGGTTTGGAACCGGACGATAGGCCTAGGAGGATGGCGTTTGCAACAGATATGGTAGGAAGGATAGAAGATGATGTTGATTTTCTGAAGCGCATAATGTTCTCTGACGAAGCATCCTTTCATGTTTCTGGCATTGTTAATCGCCATAATGTGCGCATACGGGGACCTGTAAACACCCTTGAATACCGTGCGACACAAAGGGATGCCCCAAAGGTCAATGTGTGGTGTGGACTAATGCACGACCGATTCATTGGGCCCTTCTTTTTTACAGAAAAGATGGTCTCATCTGTCGTATACTTAGACATGTTGGAAAACTTCTTATTTCCACAACTAGAAGAGCTTCAGCCACATGTCTCTTTGCAACAAGACAGTGCACCACCTCATTGGGGTATCATCGTTCGTAGTTCTTTGAATGACCATATGACCATTTTCCAGGAAGATGGATTGGGCGAGGTGGACCAATTCCTTGGCCACCCAGATCACCTGATATAACGCCGCTGGACTTTTTTCTTTGGGGATTTATAAAGGACAATGTTTGCAGGAGGATCGTGTCGAACAATGATGACCTAAAAGCCAGAATTATAACCACAATAGCCTTTGTGGACGCCGCCATGCTTGCCGCTACCTGGCATGAAATTGACTATCGACTTGATATTCTCCGTGCGACGAAGGGGGCACACATGGAAGTTCATTGACAAGGGTCATGAAACTTTTTGAGTCTATCTAACCATTTATGTTATTAATTTTAATCTATCTTTATTATTTTAGGAGTTATTAAACATCAAAATGGGTTCGGGACTTCATAAACACCTTGTATTTAGTTAAAGAATAAAAAGAAAGTTAATGGAACAAGTATTCCCGGAATAGTAATTTTACCTGTAGATATATTCTTCAGTTTAGAAAGCATGTCAATATCTTTTTCTTCATAACGGATGTGATCGATTGATACAATATATTTAGGAGACACTAATTCCAATCTATTAATGGCAGCCTATAGCAACAAAAACATACTAATAAAAATTGATGTAATAATAGAATAAAGAAACGAAGTAGTACTTAAAAACATACTTGTTAAACAATCACGCTACATGAGTTACCACATGCACCACTTCTGAAAAGCCATGCAGTAAAATGGATGTGTAACTTTTAGTTGAAGCTTCAGTATTTCTTTACGTGGTTTCGGTTTTCAATCTGGTCACAATTAGATTGGTGCTAGCGAGTTCATGTCGTTATGATTACATTGGTTATTTTTAGCAATACATATATTTGCGTTTTTGCAATATATCGCATGTTTGGAATGCAACACTTTTGGATCTTGGATACTTTTGGATCACTACTCTTATGGATCACTACTCTTATGGATCTCGTACTCTTAAGACTAATGACTCTTAGACTCAACGAAAAACCAATGATTTAATGTATTTTATTAGAAGTTATTAATAGTGTAAAGTTAACTGCCAATGTGGTTATTTGTTGATTTAACAGAGATGCTGTACTATTTTTTCCCTTTCGAGTGACTATCAGGTAGATGCTAGTGATTGGATTTGTTCTAAATATATCTTTTAGTTATTTCAGATTTTATGAACAATGCGTCTATTTTCTTGTTTGCAACACATTACGGGTTTAGTATGCAGCACATCCTCGTATGGAGTTTCAACCATTTAGTTAAAACACAACTAAGAAATCATTGTTTGAGGTTAACATTAAAAATATTTACGTTTCCAACAAAGGATAGGGTATGCTTTTTGCACTGTACACTAAAGCAAACAACAATGTGAATAAAGCACAGGCAAAAGCCACTCGGCTATGTAGGTGTCAGGGAACTGGCCAAGCATCAGAGAGGTTCTGGGTACGAATCCCCTGCATAGCATGGGTGTTCTTTCATTCTTTGTACTGTCTGTCCTTACTGTGGGAGCAACGTTGCCCACCTAATATGGTGATTCTGAAAGAGTGGCCAACAAATTTTCTCTTCAGATGCCTTCAGACGAAAGGTCATTCCTCAGGTGGGAAAAAGCACAAATAAAAATCCCAGTCTATTCATGTATTTTTATTTGTGCTTTATTCACGTCATTGCTTGCTTTATATTTACGTTTATTTGGTTATTAATTCTATTCATCTTGTCACTTCCATTTCTCTCAAAAAACGTTCTCCGTGGTTCAGTAACGTTTTTCTGAGGCAATTTTATTGAACAGTGAAACCCCAAAGTAAAATCTCTTTTCAACAATACAAAAGAAGGGAGGTTACGAACTTTTTTTTACCTCTTTGCTGTTGCCAGATGAATGCGAACCTGATTGGTTAAATATATTTACATGCGAACGCCTCATCAATCAGATTGTTGCTCGCATCTCCGAATTCACGTATTCAACTAAAAGTTATTTTTTTGCATGACATTATCTTTGGACTGCTTTTTTGACCAAATTATTAGGACCACATTACTCAGATTGAGGCTACCCTCTGAAGACTGAAAGTCAAAGTTCCAATCCATCGAAAAAAATTTTGTTTAGAAAAGTGCGTTTTTGTGTCCCGATTTTGAAGCCTCAGTTATCGTCTGCACTTATAAATTAACATATTGGAGGTTACCTCCTCGAACCATTAAGATTGAGTGCAAAAGCTTGAAGATCCGATCATTAGATTAAAAGTTATTTAGGGTTGTGCGTTCAATTTTTTGCTTACAGTCACGAAATTCCTTGCACCGTTATGCAATAATATTTCTTTGAAGTATTTTTTGGCCAATTAGTCATGAAGAGTTAATATGCTAGAAACAGCGATATACAGGATATCTGGAAATGACCAAATTTAATGCATATTTTTTTAAATCCTAGTTAAAGTTAAAAGAAAATATATATATATATATATATATATATTAGAGAAAAAGCTATTTAGTATTTAAGCAAAAAACAAACAAAGGCAGTATTTAAATTTTAAGGGCTGAAGAGGGCTTAAAAGATTAAAAATAATTTAATTGCCAAAATAAGCCTTGAATAATACTTCCTTATTAATGATTAATAGTCACCTTTTTGATTTATTCAGCCATCAAACAGGATTCAATGTTTTCAATAACACTCTCCTTGTAAGTGGTTCATTAAATCACTTCCATTTTGTGGTTCACGTACATTACTGTATACAGCACTGAATACAACTTTCAGAAGTTCAAATACATAAAAAAGTAAAGAATTTCATCCCTTTTACGGAATTTACAAAACAAAGCAACTAACCTGAGCTCCCAACATTGGAAGTATTCCAATAAAGACAGCTCCAATACTAGCAACAGCTAGCATTGAAAATATGGCTTCTTCTCTATTGGACATATAACCTAGGTTATGAAAAATAAATCGATATTTATAGGTTTCATCCAAATAGGCATCAAAATAAGTTCGATATAATTTCTATAAAAATCAATTAGCATATTGATATTTATTTTTCAATTTATGATATCTAGTCAACAGACAAACTAACTTTCCTTTGTCCCAAATCAACAAACTTCCCTTTTTTAGAAAATGCACGAAAAAAATTATGAATAAGAATTAACAGATTTGATTTTGTGCTAGGATATTGAACTGCAGGGACACATGCCTTGGTTTTATGGAAATATTAAATTTTAATTCGTGTTAGGATATTAAACTGCAGAAATATTTGCCTTGATGTTACAGACATATTAATAGATTTGATTTCGTTTTAGGATATTGAGCTGGAGGGATACTTGTTTTGGTTTTAGAAAATGCAAAAAGAAAAATTATGAATAGGAATTAACAGATTTGATTTTGTGCTAGGATATTGAACTGCAGGAACATTTGCCTCGGTTTTATGGACATATTAAATTTTAATTCGTGTTAGGATATTGAACTGCAGAAATATTTGTCTTGATGTTACAGACATATTAACAGATTTGATTTCGTGTTAGGGTATTGAGCTGCAGGGATACTTGTTTTGGTTTTAGAAAATGCAAGAAGAAAAATTGTGAATAAGAATTAATATATTTGATTTCGTGTTAGTATAGTAAGCTTCAGGGATATTTGTTTATTGCAATTTTATTCAGGTGTTTCGGAAATTCCATCTATTACGATTATCAACAATGAAATAATATAAGTAATCTAGCATGTGTGTGGTGTATGTGTTTAGAATGCAAGTTTTGATATCACTCAAAATTTCAATGTGCAAAAAGATAATAAGCTTTGTAGAAATGATTAAATTACTCTTACATGCCACTTTATCTCCTTTCTTTAGGCCGATTCTTCTAAAGGCTGATGAATACTGTTTCACTTCTTCATATACTTCTGCATGAGTTATTCTTCTTTCTTCTCGATCTTCACCTGTAGAAAATTTTTTTTGTAAGAAAAATCCTTAGAGATGAAAAATATTACCAAATGTGTTGAAATGTATAAAATAAACTTTATGTTGACTCTTAAGTAGGAAATATGTGCCAAGACGCAACTATAAATAGGTGATAGAAAAGGAAGTAAATTTTATAGACTTAATGATTTTTTTTATATAATGTGTGATGCGCAAGCGTCTACCATAAGAGCAAGTTAGCTTGTCTTATATACTAGTGAATTTATGTTAAATAATCGTAGTGGTAGTTACGTAACAATACTCCCTCACCAGAATTTTATCAGGGATGGAATTCGATCAACGGATACCACAAGTTGCCGTATTTGTGAAAGACAGGGAGAGCTGCATTAAGGTCACTGGATTTTGAGCTTTAGCAATGAGAGCTGTATTAAGTTCATGGTTGTGCGTGAGAACTCTCATGTGTTGCTATTAGCAGTCGAGTGTGTGCAGGATCCCTTAGTGTGTAAATGAGTATGATGAGAGGCAACAGCGCGAAGAGGACGATGACGCATTCACAGATAACCATCCAATGTGGACAATGCATCGAAGTAGACATGATCATATCACGTCCGGGTCACCAATGTGAGGAAAGACCATTGGACGATGCCAACTTTCATCTATCAAGAGGTACCTCAAGATTGAACCAAGTTAGCATGTCTTATATACTAGTGAATTAATGTTTATTAATCGTAGTGGTAGTTACGCTACAAATTATGATAAGATGAATACCAAGTGAGCGTCGCAAAAATGACAGACGATTTGAAGAATAACTCATAGAAATTACCTATTCCAATCAAAGCTATGTGACTATCTCTGTATCTCAGATAATTTTCTGCAATGTTAAGTCGAGCTCCAACAAACCATTTTGGAGATTGACTCATTGGAACAGAAAGATCTATCACCTATAAAGATATTAAATTAATGAAACAAAGTGGTTAAAAATCTAACGACGTTTAATGACAGAAAAGAGTTTAATAAAATATTAAACCATATTGACGATAAATAATACATTGATAATTTAAATCAGTGTTAAATAACTTATGATCTATTGATTGTTTTTCCCCTGACTAATACACAAGTTTATTTATCCGAGAAAATATGCATTTTGCAGGGTTATTAGCTTTTGAAAAAACAACACCTATAGTTATAATAAAATAATAGTTACTTACTTTGTCATATTTCCTTGAATGTATAATTTCTGTAAAATTCCATATTTCTGCCCAGAAGTTTTCAATATTTTCTATAGACCATTTATGGAGATCCCAGTAGCTATCTGTAAATATGAGTATATTTTGATTTTATATTAATTGTTATGTGTTATTGCTGATATTCGGAGACTCTGCCTTTAACTGAAATAATGTTTTTTTATGAACAATATGCTATTTTTATAGCTGTTTTAGGTTCGAACTAATTATTCCTGACTGTTGGAGCGAAACTTATTTTGAGATGCTTATTTCTAAGGTTAACATAAGCAAAAAAATGTAGAAGTAAATTTTGCTAGCAGATAATGATATATAATAATGTTCGAAGTAGATTTGTTTTTTAATGTTCTTAATGTCTCTTAAATTTCATGTTACTATTTTGTAAATAAAATGTATATAGTTTTTATTTTATTACCTTATTATTTAACTGTTGCGACACTTATACAGCACAGCAAACTGATGACCCGGATCTGATTAATACTTAACACTTAATCAATAATTAATACTGTTGATTTGAGTTTTGAAATTTTTTGGCTAGCACCCTTTACGTTGATCATGAAAATGGTGCTAAATGTCGAACGGAAGACTCACAGTATTGAGAAAATGAAAAGCGATTTTAATCAAATTTTAAAAGTCACTCTAAGATTTGGACTCATGCCAAAATTGAGAATTCCTTATAGTTTTATTAAATTTTATCCAAGTAGAAAAATCTCGCCAAATCGGCGTGTTTTTTCTAGCGTTATAATTTTTTTAAAAAAAGTATTTAAGCTTCTTGTTCGTATTTAGCTCCAGTTAGTTTTTTCCCCATTTCTTAATGGGAAAAAAATAAAGCTATAATTCTGAACTGTATTACATACAGTAATGGGAAAAAAATTAAAGCTTTCATAATGGGAAAAAAATTAAAGCTATAATTCTGAACTGTATTACATACAGTTCAGAATTATAGCTTTGTTGAGAGTTTAAAGACACAAAATACTTAGGTAAAATCCTAGAATAGCCCATCTCTTGGCGACTTTTTGAAATCTTGCGAAGTTGGCGATCATTACTGGGGTCAACGTTGCCTTTTAAATATTTAAAAAAAAAATTTTAATTATTAGAAATTTAAAACCGCAAAAAAAACTAAAAAATCGAATAATAACGGTATCAAATGAAATAACGGTTAATAAATGAAATCATAACGATCATTCTAACTGCAAGAGATCAGAGGCATAACTGGCAAAAAAATAAACCCTTTCCAACTTTTGCGTAGGTATACATATCAGATAACCAATCAGGTTTAAGAATTTAAAATGATAAACCACATTTTGAAATTGTTCAGCGTTTTTGGAGAATAATAGTCAAATTATTTCTGTGCAAAAGTCACGTTTTATGTTAAATGTATATTAAGTGTTATGTATATTATTAAAAGTTATGTTACGTATATTGGTATATTAAATGTTATGTTAAGTGTTATTTTTGTGTGTAAGTTATGTGCTAAGTGGCAGAATTAATGGAATAAATCTGAAGCATTATCTTCATCAAACTTGGCTGCTACACCAAAGTAGCCAGTCAGAAATTATTATAGTAAAAATGCAGCTTAATGTAACATATATGTAACAAAATTTTTACCATTATAAGGTATTTAAAAATTGTACAAAAAAAATCTTATAGACCTGGTACTGACGCACTGTAGTTAGTCTCAAAACTTTAAATATTTATACGGATTATTGATAGCAAAACTTTAAGCGCTATCTACTCGAAACTGTATTTCTCTTGCTTGCTGTACTAGAACCGATTTACTTGAAATTTTGGCACAATATTCATAATAAATATAGTTTTCGTTGCACGTCGGTATATCTTTATTGCGTTGACTTGTTTTGAATAATCCACGACGAAAAGTTAATTTATTTATGTAACTTTTTGAAATTTTTATTTCAAAATACAGCTATTTCGTAAAGACTCCTACGTGCAATGAGAATTATATTCATATCATTTAAAAAAAACTAGATAGAATCGAATTTAGATGATTTTTTTTCATATTAGTACAGGAAGTTATGATTTATGAAAAAAAATAAGTTTTAACCATTCTATGATATATGCGCTAATTTTTAACATTTTTTTTTTGCATAATGGCAAAATTAAGATTATAATATGCACAATAAGATGAAAATAGTTATTAAGTTAAGTTTATCACAATCATTGCAGAATTCATTTAAAAGCTAATTCATTCATTTTACAGGCTTCTACTGTGTTGTTCCCCTTTTAAAAAGATAGTAATTTTTTGAAATTTTTATTTCAAAATACAATCATTTCTTAAAAAGTCATACGTGCAATGAAAACTATATTCATGTCGTTTTAAAAAAAAACAAATCGAATTTAGATGATTTTCTTTCAACTTATCACTACAGGAAGTTATGTATAATTTAAAAAATAAGTTATAAACATTCTATGATATATGAGCTAATTTTTTAAATTTTTCTACTTATATCATGATAAAATGAAGATTAAAATCTGTACAATAAGATGTAAAGAATTATTAGGTTAATTTTGTCACAACCATTGCAGAATTCATTTAAAAACAAATTCATAAATTTTACAGGTTTCTACTGTGTTGTTCCTCTTTTAAGAAGACATGGCAATAATAAAAATTAAAACGTAGTCAAGTATATTTACCTAGTTTCACTTTATATTTTTCTTCTATTAAATTCATGAATTTCACAAAATTTGATGATTTGTCAATTCCGGTTGGCTTCCATATGCAGGCATTTTCAAAGTTTTTGGCATCCATCCTTTTTGAAAATTATCATTTAAGACAGTTACAAATAATTAAACAGTATGTCTTAGTCAGCATTTTGCAACACATTTTATTTTATCACGGCATATAAGAGTTTGACTAATACAGACACTATTTGCAATAAATCTAATTTAAATAAAAATAGTAAACTAGAGCAATTTTATATCTTTTATATTGTAAGAGTGGGAGCATTGCCCTTACATATTTCATACAAAAAATAAATAAATAATAAAGATCAATAATAATAACTTAACATAAACGAAAATAGAGTATTGTCCCATCTTGCCCGGACTACTCGAGCAAGATGGGACACATAATTATGTTTCAAAAATCACAGAAATTAATGTCAGAATAAAAGAATAATCGACAAAAAAACGTTCATAAACATCACAGTTACTGCATAAGAAGTGG
This sequence comes from Parasteatoda tepidariorum, assembly GCF_982258835.1. NCBI lineage: Eukaryota > Metazoa > Arthropoda > Arachnida > Araneae > Theridiidae > Parasteatoda > Parasteatoda tepidariorum. The sequence goes on from NC_141763.1 coordinate 81,917,674, forward strand.
TCAAAACCAGAATAAGCACTGCACGCTTCACGAGCCTATTTTAAGCAATCTGAACATTGAATCCAGTCTTCAGTAACAGTAAGTTATATTTGTTAGTTTATATATTTTTTGTTAATATTACCTTATTTTTTCGGCTTTTTGCCAAAGCCGGAGAGTTTAATTTTTATTTTACACTTTTATACTACTTTGGCTGTCCCATCTTGCCCGGATAGTACATTTTTTAAAAACATTATCTGCAAATTTGTTTAAGCAAATAAATTTTAATTTTCACTACTCATTATGTTTGCACAATAATACTACAGTGCCACAAATTTGACAAATTTATTTCAATGTATTAAACAAATAATAACAGCATACAGACCTGGAGTAAATATTTTAGTACGCTATAAGAAAAACAAAACAATGCTTGCATTTCGGTAACACCTTGTGAACTGACGAAAAAACTTGTGCGTATTGAGAATTTTTAATAAAATGTATAGGCTCTCAATTTTCTGTACAATCAGTTATAACAGAATTAACCCTTTGACCCAGAATTTTTATTAAACAGAATTTTTATACTTTTCTTATTATTTTGTTTTAATTTAGACCAAAATAACAGAAAAATATTATATTTAACAATTGAATAATTTATGGTAATGAAATGCAGTATGAAACACCAGCGTCTTTTTCTGCGCTAAAGGTAAAATACTCGAAACACGGCTCACTACTAAACACTAATTTTTAAAATTCGCCCTTATTTGTAGTTATTTAGATCAACGAGAAACAGTTATTCATCACTGAAATTTCTTAAATTTACAAAATCAATTATTGATAAATTTTTGAATATCAATGGAAAAAAAATTAAAACTACTTTTTGTTGGATCCTTTATTTTAGTGCAAATTTAATTCTGATAATCTAACAGATTTTTTTAACAACTATTAGATTGTTTTTGTTGCAGTTAAGATATACCATTAAAATATTAAATGCATTTTTGCTTGTGATTAGGGAGTCAGAAAAAAATATCCAAGAAAAACACCGGTTTCACGTCTTCATCAAACGGTTAAATAACTTTCAGTGATTGAATTTTTCCCAAATTTTGTAACTGTAAAAGGATAACATTGTAAGTGATTATCAGAACAAACATTGAGAGAAAAAATCTTTTCTCCAATTTAAACAATACAAGTGGAACAACAGATGCATTTTCTCTGAAATGTTTGAATGTTGAATGTAATATTAATAGTTTGGTAACGAGTGAGTGTAATTAGAGCCCGAGAAAAAAAATCTAAAGACAAACACTGGTATCACGCGTGCTCCAAGAGGTTAAATAACTTTTAGTGATTAATTTTTTCCCTAATTTTGAAACTGTAAAAGGATAACATTGTAAGTTATTATCAGTCCAAACATTCCGAGAGTAAATCTTCTCTCCATTTCAAACAAACCAAGTGGAACAACAGATACATTTTTTCTGAAACGTTCGAATGCTGAATTTAATATTAATAGATTGGTAACAAATGAGTTACGATTTTCTTCTAGTTTTGATATCAGATCTTCTTTAATGGTTTGAACTTCGTTCTTCACTTTATCGCAAATATTGACGAGAAAAATAAATTGAATTGAATGTACTATAAGTGTTATTAAATACTTAACTCTTTTATAAATAATCTCTGAGGGATTTAAAAATAGATATAGGGAAAAGCACATGGCGATAAACCACACCGTAATCAAACAAATAATTAAAGGTAAAAGCAAATCATTTATTTTCTTAATTTCTATAGTCATTTTCTTGTAATCACTGATGATTTGAATTGATTTCGAGGATGTTATTCGAATTTTTATATTTTCTCTAACTAAGCGATTGTAAAAAATAATGGTACTAAAGTTCTCCAACTGAATAAAATAACAAATGAAAGCACAACTAGCAGGAAATAAAATGATCAGAGCGAAAGACCAGCAATACAAAATTTTCCATATAATTGCAATAGATTGTTTGGTCATATTGTTTAGGTGGCGTAAGTCAACAAGATTGAATAAAGCTAGACGAACAATTCTATCATAGTCTCCATATCCCCAAAAGACTTCAAAAACGCGAATAGTGTAATAGATAAGAAGCAAAGGGTACACAAGCATCATTAATTTATCTGTTTGTCTGCGATTTTGATTAGAACAAATTTTTCTAATTTGATGGATGTAAATTACATTTTTTAGTACTCTTCGCAAGATTGAACGTAAAATAAAACTCATTACAAATATTAGAAAAAATCCTGTGATTTGCATTATGATATATATTATATTATATTTTTTAGAAAAATGAACAGCTGAATATAAAGTGTATATGCATGGGATTAACCACCCTATGTAAAGCCCTGTATAGAACACATCCTGCTTTTTATTAACAGTTTCACTAATTCTTTTGCTTTTCGCTTTTGCAATTCCAAAACACTTTAGAATAAGAAGTAAGAACTTCCAGTCTTTAGCTTGAAATAAGTTTGTATCGTGGTCACCGTAATCCATTATTGTTGACAAAAATTGGATGAATTAAAAAGTTAAAAATTAGTACATCAAAAAGTTAAACTTAAAAGTTTATGATTTTAAGTATCTGGAAAAAGCATAACTAGGATGTTATAAATACAATGAACAAATCTAATAGAATTGTTAAAAAAGATTGTGCTAAATCATTCTAACAGAGTTATTTTAAAAGATAGTTCTAACATAAATATTTTAACAGAATTATTCCAACAGATTATTCGAACGTAATTAATTTTAAAGAATGCAGGCCGTAGTTTGGTTGTAGTTGGATTGCTGCCCGTAGTTCGAAAGATCGCTCAGACAGAATTGCTCTAATAGATTGTTCTAACAGTATTGTTTTAATAAAACCTTTTTAATATGATTGTTCCAACAAATGATTCTGACAGAGTTGTTTCAAAGGATTGTTCAAACATAAATATTCTAACAGAATTATTCGAACAGATTGTTCGAACAGAATTAGTTTTAAAGATTGCTGGTCGTAGTTTGGTTGTAGTTGGATTGCTGCCAGTAGTTTGAGAGCTTGCTCAAACAGAATTGCTCTAAAAAAAGATTGTTCCAACATTTTAACAGAATTATTCTAACAGTTTGCTCAAACAGAATTACTTTGTGAGATTGCTCTAACAGAATTGCTGAAATAGATTTTTCTAACAGTGTATGAGCAGATTGTTCCAACATAGTTTTTTCAAAGATTTCTACTTAAAGATAAATCTAACAGAGTGTTTTCATAGAATTCGACTAAAAGATCAATGTAACAGATTGTTCAAAGCATATTATTCAAATAGTTAACAGAATTGTTTCGGCATGTTTTCCAAACAAGTCTTTTAAAGAAAATTTCTCTAACAAACTGCTTCAACAGATTTCTCAACCAAAATTGTTCTAACAAAATCTTTTAGCTACATTGTAAGGAAATCTTCTGCTGTCTTTTTTAAGGACTTTTAAGCCTTTTAAGTATTGAAAGTTAGCAACTTACTGAATTTATACAATTAACTGAACATTCAATAAACTTTAAAATGTTGTTTGAATTCCTCTTTCTTTTTTAAATGCTATGTATCAAAAGTATTTTCGAAACAATTTAATTTCCTCAGAAATGTTTCGTTGATATTTTTATGAAATTTTTTATAAATTTCGTTTTTTTAAAAATGAAAGCAGCAACATTCTTGTAGTAAAATGTGGTTTGAAATTCTATTAAATACTATTTTGGAATAAATATATTCTATTTTCTTTTGTTACCATGCCGATTTTTATGAAAGCTCTCTTGGATGATAGCATATATTTCCTTACATACAACTCATTCTAAAAAAGTAAATATTTTCAGAGAGATTTCCTTTATTGCTAGCCAGACTTTATTTCTCTACAAGATCTTTATTGCTTGCACAAATAAAACATATAACATTTAGCTGCTGTCAAATATCTATTTTCTACTGTTACCATTACGATTATTATAAAAGATATAATTTTTCTTGAATGATAGCATACATTTTCTTACAATATTCTAAAAGCAATAAACATTTTCACAGAGATTTCATTTTTTGCTAGCCAGATTTATTTCTTTTTAAGATCTTTATTAACTGCACACATAAAGCATATATTATTTTGCTGTTGATTAAACAGTGTTAGTATATTTCAATATATTACAATTCGTTTAGATACTCTTTCAATAAAATCATAATCTATTCTCTACTGTTACCATTACGATTCTTATAAAAGATACCATTTTTCTTGAACGATTAGATACATTTCCTCACATAAAAAACATTCTAAAAGCAATAAACATTTTTACAGAGATTTCATTTATTGCTAACAAGACTTTATTTCTTGTTAAGGTCTTTATTGCTTGCACATATAAAACATATAACGTTTTGCTGCTGATTAAACAGTGTTAGTATATTTTAATGATATATTACAATTCGTTTAGATAGTCTTTTAATTAAAAAGCAGAATCGAAAATATATTATACTAGTAAAAACTAGTTTTGTGGTTGCATGTTTTGCATAATTATATTTCGGTTTCATTGATATACCTAAGAGTTTCAATAGTAAAGCCAAATACCACTTCAATTGTATTTTTATCTACTTAATATTGTTAATTTTGTAAGAATATTATAATTAAAGTTGTATTTGAAATTGAGTCAGCGACATTCTCAACAAATCAACATGGCACGCAACATTTTCGCAAAACAATAATAGCAATGAAAATTCAGTTTTATTTTGGTCTACTTACTAACTTCAGTCTGCGAAAAACATTTGGATTATAATTGCCGTAAAGTTCCCTTCGTAACAAAGCAGCCTGGTACGTAATTATTCAAACGTGCATGCATCATAGAATATTAAAAAAATAATGAAGGTAGAAACACATTGAATTGAACATTATAAATGTAACGAATAAAATCATGCTTAATATTATTCACGATCCATAACGAATTCATATGAATAAATGTATTATTTATATTGTAATGATCGCATTTTGAAAAGACATAAATTCTAGTAATTTTTTTGAGGCAAACACATATCTAACTTAAGAAATATTTTCTAAAAAATATTCTTTTTTAAAGCTTTTTTTAATTGAATAACAGACACATTAGTTTTCAATTATTTTAAAATCAGATTTTTTTATCAACAAAATATGAAAAATATAATTGATTTCAATATTTACTATTTGTTAAAAATATTTTTATGATGCAATTGCGATTTTTCAATTATTTTTCTCCATTATTATTTTGTCATGCAACAGTTATATATTTATTTCGTATGTTATGCTTGACTTGATAAAAAGAAATTTAGCTGTTTTACAAGATCGAGAATTTCAGCAGCAAATATAAATTTACAATTTTTTTCCCTATCATATCGATAGAAAAAGTGGAAATTTAGTAAAAAAAACAAACTATTTTTATTCTATTAAGAGACATTTGAAAAAGAGAGAGATAGTTCATGTTACGAAATTTGTTAATAGTACAGCAAATTCTCTCATTTTATTTCCCATTAATACTTTATTTATGCAGCAATGTCTTATTTTTTCAAACTAATTGTTTTTCGGCAATTAAAAAACAAAACCTCATATGTCATAATTTCCCTCCCTTCTTTCCCATCGTTTTTAATGATAAAAAAATAACTTAATAAAAAAAGAACCTAATTAAAAATAGAAAAAACAGCAAACGAATACCTATTTTCTTTTTACATTAAATGTCAAATTGCCTTTATTTTACAATTTTTAAAGAAAAAGTTCGAAAAAAATTATTCTAATTATTTTAATTATTCGATTTTTTTTAAGAGACTGTCGAAATTCTTAACGATTTGGCTTGCAAGCTTCGTTTTCTATTACAAAATTTTTAATAAAAAAACACCGATTATTTATAAAAAATAATTATATTTGAACAATCAAACTATAATTAATTTTTATTTTATAAACAGTTAATTAATTTTGATTATTCAATTGTAATTCATTTTAATTTAACAACGAGTGATTTCTTTATCAGGTATAAAGTTTCCGCTTCCTCGAAAAAATTTTGCACGATTTTACAGTGAAATAATTAATTATTACGCCATTTTATCACAAAGATAACTGAATTTACCCAAGAAAAATTTAAATATGAATTTTAAAATTTTTATATAAATTATTTTATGAAAATTTAAATATGATGTATTTTACAAAAAATATTTAAAAATAACTACATTTTGCCAAGAAATAATTAAATACAACACTATTTTATTAAGAAATAACTAAATATTACACTATTTGGCGACAAAAATAATTGAATATTATTCTATTTAACCAACAAGTTAAATATTGCGAAAGTTCACCAAGTGCGTTTTTTTCAAATTTCGTTCTTACATTTGCGTATTTTGATGAGAAATAGAGAAACACGTAATTAAATAAGATATAAAATAAATTATGAAGTAAATTTATTTACCTTTAATAGGTAAGAATTATATGAACGAAATTATGCCTTATATATATATATATATATATATATATATATATATATATATATATATATATATATATATATATATATATATATATATATATATATATATATATATATATATATATATATATATATATATATATATATATACTTTTTAGTAATTATCTTTACAATGGAAGGGATATTTTTCTTCAAATTAATGGAATACCACAGGGATCTAATTATTCATCTCTCTTAGCTAACTTATTTTTGCATTATTATGAAAAAAATTATACTCTTAGTATTAAATTTGTTTTTAGATATATTGATGACTTAATTATCGTTAATTTCCAAGATTTTACTGTTTTATTGAGTGATATATACCCTGAGGAATTAATCTTACTTCGTAATCATGATGATAATATTAATTTCAATTTTTTGGATTTGGGTATTATGAAAGTTGAAAATATCTGCTTTGTTGATTTATACGATAAAAGAAATGATTTTAATTTTAATATTAATAAACTAGTTACTTGGAATTCTAATGTTTCTAGGAGCATCTATTTAAATACCACTTTTAATGAAATGAACAGAATTAAAAGAATATGTAGTAATATTTATTTATCCAAAAAACAAATCGATAAACTCTTTCAAAATCTGATAAAAAACAATGGATACTCAAATAATGTAATAAAATTTTATATAAAATCATTGAATTAATCGTATATTTTGGTGGATATATTTACTAAACATTTTTTTGTTGTTGTTAATTTTTATGATTTTCCCATGTGCAAATCCATTTCAGGCCAAAATTCATTGCCAAAATTATTTACTAAATAATTTCGTTGTTAATTTATATAATTTTACCATGTGCAAATCCATTTCGGGCAAATTCGTGGATAAAATTGTTTGCTAAAAATTTCTTTATTAATTTATACAATTTTCCACGTGCAAATCCATTTCGGGCAAATCCGTGTTAAAATAATCTATTAAAAATTTTTTCTTTGATAATTTAAATAATTTTTCTATGTGCTAATCCATATCGTGCAAATCCGCGGCTAAAATTATTTACAAAACAGGCAATTTATGTTTCTCTTTTCTCTTTTATATTTTTTCTTTAATAAACATCTATCTTCTAAAACTATTTATGATCAATTTTTAAAATTATCCAGTATAATATTACCTTGCGCACATTCATTTCGGGCCCATCCTTGGTAACTAACAAATCAAAACTCAGAATAACAAATCACTTCAGCAGTGCAGAAAGAACGACACTTTAAAACCCTCTTGTTACACTCAATTTGCGCTTTTGTTTTCATCTTTTGTTTTCATATTTTGTAATCTGGCAATCTTTCTGCGAAAACATTTTTAAATCATTCTTGAAAAATATCCGTCCATGTAAGTTGTTCTGATTTTGCTACTCACTTTATAGTCCCCCCTTTTTAATGTTTTTTCTTTTCATTTTATTTTATTATCTGTTTTTACATGTTGTTTTTACTTATTTTTACTTTTTGTGATCTATTTTATTTGTAGTTATTTTATAAAAAAACTTTTTGAGTGCTCCTCACACTATTGTATTAATATATTTTGCTTTGGCTTTATTGATACAATATCAGAAAGCACTCTGTTTTGCGGATATAATCGTGTGGGCTGAAGAAAAGATTATATCCTTTTTTTTCCGGTTTTTTAATTAACATTTATTTATTTTATTTTTTTAAATAAAATGTTGTTTGTTATTTTTTTACTTATTATTTCTTTGTTTTATTCTTCATTTTGAACTTATATATATATATATATATATGTATATATATATATATATATATATATATATATATATATATATATATATATATATATATATATATATATATATATATATATATATATATATATATATATATATATATATATATATATATATATATATATATATATATATATAAAACACTTCACAAGGCAACTTTTAGTGATAGATTTTTTCCCTAATTTTGAAACTGCAAAAGGATAATATTGTAAGTTATTATCAGTCCAAACATTCCGAGAGTAAATCTTTTCTCCAATTCAAACAAACCAAGTGGAACAACAGATACATTCTTTCTGAAACGTTCGAATGCTGAATGTAATATTAATAGATTGGTAACGAGTGAGTTACGATTTTCCTCAAGTTTTGATGCCAGATCATCTTTAATGGATTGAACTTCGTTCGTCACTTTATCGCAAATATTGACGAGAAAAATATATTGAATTGAATGTACTATAAGTGTTATTAAATACTTAACTCTTCCATAAATCATCTCAAAGGGATTTAAAAATAGATATAGGGAAAAGCATATGGTGATAAACCACACCGTAATCAAACAAATAATTAAAGATAAAAGCAAATCATTTATTTTCTTAATTTCAACAGTCATTTTCTTGTAATCACTGATGATTTGAATTGATTTCGAAGATGTTATTCGAATTCTTATATTCTCTCTAACTAAGCGATTGTAAAAGTTAATAGTACTGAAGTTTTCCAACTGAATAAAATAACAAATGAAAGCACAACTAGCAGGAATTAAAATGATGAAACCGAATGACCAGCAATACAATATTTTCCATATAATTGCAAAAGATTGTTTGGTCTTACTGTTTAGGTGGCTTAAGTCAACAAGATCGAAAAAAGCTAGACGAGCAATTCTATCATAGTCTCCATATACCCAGAAGATTTCAAAAACGCAAATAGTGTAATAGATAAGAAGCAAAGGGAACACAACCATCATTAATTTGTCTGTTTGTCTGCGATTTTGCTTTGAACAAATTTTTGTTCTAATTTGATGGATGCAAACTGCATTTTTTAGTATTCTTCTCAAGATTGAACGTAAAATGAAACTCATTACAAATATTAGAAAATATCCTGTGATTTGCATTATGACAATTAAATTTCTTAGAAATGTGAACTGTTGAATATGAAAAGTATATGCATGGGATTAACCACATTATGTAAAGTCCAGTGTAGAACACATCCTGCATTTTAATGGCAGTATTACTAATTCTTTCATTCTTCGCTTTTGCAATTCCAAAACACTTTAGAATAAGAAGTAAGAACTTCCAGTCCTTAGCCTGAAATATGTTTGTATCTTGAACACCGTAACCGTTATTCATTATTGTTGGCAAAAATTGGATGAATTGAAATGTTAAAATTAGTACATCAAAAAGTCAAACTTTAAAATTTATGCTTTTAACTATCTGGGAAAAGGATGAATAAGATGTTATAAATACAATGAACAAATCTAATAGAATTGTCGAAAAAGATTGTACTAAATTATTCTAACAGAGTTATTTTGAAAGATTGTTCTAACACAAATATTTTAACAGAATTATTCTAACATATTATTCGAACGGAATTAGTTTTAAGGTTTGCTGGTTGTAGTTTGGTTGTAGGTGGATTGCTGCCAGTAGTTTGAAAGCTCTCTCAAGCAGAATTGCTCTAATAGATTGTTCTAACATTATAGTTTTAATAAAGCTTTTCTAATATGATTGTTCCAACAAAATATTCTGACCGAGTTGTTTCAAAAGATTGTTCTAACATAAATATTTTAACAGAATATTTTAACAGAATTATTGTTCAAACAGAATTATTTCCAGAGATTGCTCTAACACATAGGTTCTCAACCTTTTTAACGCTGCCGCCCTCTTAAGGAGCGAAAAAGAGTTTAAACGCCCCCTTTGTGAAAATTCAGTTATTTGGAGCATAATTTGAGCTGAATTATAAAAGGTAACATTTTTAAGCAATATTCTTACGCGTTAACTTTGTTTGGTTTTTAGAAAAAAATAGTGTGAACGTTAACTCGATACTTTTCTCCCGGCAGGTAATCGCAATCTTTTTGTTATAATCAAAATAAATACGGTAATGAGAAAACAAACAAAGAAATCTATGCTAAAAAGAGTTATTTAAACTTAATTAGATAATTAAAAAAACATCAAAAACAATTTTTTACACTAAAACGTGGTATCAACGAAGCAATCAAGTAAGTATGTCAGTGGGAGGATTGTGCTTGATGGTTCAGAGCTAGTTTCTTAACATTCGGTTCAATATTTTTAGTGAGGTGAAGACGTAAGTCCCCTCGTTGCACGATTTCGAGTCGATTTCTCTTTTTTGTGACTAGATCCGTCACAGCACTGAATCCTCGCTCGACAAGGTAGGAGGTAGGGAAGGCAATTAAAAAAAATTTGACGGTAGAGGCGACTTATGTTATCTTGAAGCCAAAATTCTGTGAGACGATCACCATTCTGGAAGCAAGCTTTCAAAGTTTCATTAGTTGAAAGTTCAACCAATTCCTCCTGAATATGAACCTCTGCTGTTTCAATATTCACGTAAGGGTTCATAACCCATTGAGGGACTTCCAGGGTCAACACATTTTTAAAACGATTAGAAAAGTCCATGTGCAAAGACTCAAGATGTTGACAATATTCTTGTGTATCATCACAGGAAATTTCACCATTCTTTTTAAGATCCGATAAGATCGGAAATTGGCTAAACTCATTCCTACCAAAATTCTGCTTCCACAAAATGAGTTTTTTAGAAAGGCAGAAATAACTGATTTTGAAGTGATCAAATTGAGTTCGTCGCCTTGAAGTTGTAAATTAACACCATTAAATTTTGCAAATAAATCCGTCATGTAGGCAACGTCTATCTTAAATTCTAGCAATCTGTCACTCAGAGCTACATCTTTGTCTTCCAGGAACTCAAGCACAGAGTCGAAAAGATTCCAAAACCTATTGAGACAGGCGCCTTTGGAAAGCCAGCGAATTTCAGTGTGTAGTAGCAAACGATTGAATTCTTCATCGTTTATCTTGTATAGCTGTTTGAATAATCGATCGTTGAAAGCATTACAGCGAATTTTGTTCACAGCAGAGATAACGTATTGCAATGACTGATGCAAGCAGTCACTGAGATAATTTTGCAACTAAATGCTGTCTGTGAATTGCGCAGTGAACAGCTAAAATATCTGGTACCTCCCTCTTCAAAAAGGCGATAAACCCACGATGTCGACCCACCATTGCAGGAGCTCCATCAGTGGCAACAGACATAATATTCGTAAGAGGAATGTTTTTCTCTTTAAAATAATCTTTGACAGTGTTAAAAATAGATTCTCCTTTGGTATCTATAATCAAGCTTCGAGCAAAAAGCATCTCTTGAACAATTTTTCCTTCCTTAACAAGCCGGACGTACGCCAACAATAAAGCCTCATTACTTGGCAAGGTTGATTCATCAACTTGCAGGGAAAATTCATTCGACATCAAAAGTTTGCATAAGGACTCCTCAACATCTTCCGCCATCTCATCAATTCGTCGCCGAACTGTATCGTTGCTTAATGGGATATTTTTTATTACATTAGATGCTGCTGGATGGTGTAAAACTGTTTCTAAGACTTCCTTAACAGACGGCAGTATCAACTCTTCGCCGATGGTATGAGCTTTCCCAGATTTGGCAATTAATTTTGATATGTTATAAGAGGCTATCAAACCATCGTCGCATTTTTGGGACGAGGTTGCTAGTAATCCTGAGACCGAAGGTGCCTTCAGAAACTTGTCCTTGATGTTCTTGAAAAATGACAAGTCTTTATTCTGTTTGTCAGGGTGAATTTTTTGCAAATGCTCCTGCAAACGAGAAGGTTTCATGGCCTCATTCGATAAAACTTTGTTGCAAAGTAAACACATAGGTAGTTGAGAGTTCGATGGTGATTGAACAAATCCAAACTTCAAGTAAGTGGCATTGTATTGACGACACTTCTTTTTGTTAAACGACATTGTTGGCGGCAGCAAAATGCAAAAGATGAAAGAAAATCAACTATTTCTTAAAATTAATGAATAATATACTATAAAAAACTGATTCACACACGTACCTGGCCAAAGAAACAATGAAATCGAATCGAAACCTGGGAAAAAACTGAAAGGAGTGAATGAAAACTATCATAAGAAATACTGATCAAATCAAATATTCATACTAAAAGAGTTCAATTTTCGCCAAATGGCTTGAATGAGTCACAGCTATTGGAGACAGTCTTAGAAAATCCGATAACAGTAACGGCTGCTGTCTGCCAAAATCTTTATTGTGATTTAATAATCCCCCCTAATACTTCTGAGGATCCTAGAAAAGGAAAAATTGAATACACTCGAATTTTAAAAAAATAATAATAATTTCCTCTCGTTCTAATAATGATTTTACTCTAAAAAAACTAAACAGCATAACACTTTCGATTTAAAATTAATGAGCGAATATGAATATCAAATTGACGCCTATCCGTCCAATAGTTCAGAACACAGTAGTCACCCCGCACTAAAATCTGAAAATTGATCTAATGAATATGTAACTCTCGAAGGTCTGCACTGCTCTTCTAGTCTAAATTTGATGAAAATAAAACCGCAAATTTATTGCTCGATAGTAAAGAAAAAAAAAGTTTTATTCAAAATAAATAAGCCGTTCCCAGAAATAAGAAATTTATTAATCAAATTTTCCTCCAAACGGCTTAAATAAGTTAGAACCATACGCCAAATGGTTCGAAAAAGTCAGAGGCAAAAATATGACTCATGCGCTGTGCAATACTGTTTCGAAACGGAGAAAAGGTGTCGTACAAGTTCGTCTTATTGCTGGTGCAAATGATGCATCGAATATTCTCATTTTTTCATTTAATATTAATTTATGATTTATTTTACTTATTAAATTAATCTTAATTTAATAATTTTATTTGGGAGTTTTGAAACTAAATTTGAATGACTAACCATGCTCATCGCCCCCCTACCGCCCATAGCATATACAACGCCCCCCTACAGCCCAAAACAAGTTCACTGCCCCTCAGCATACTCCCACCGCCCCCCGGGGGGCGGTATCGCCCCCGTTGAGAAACAATGCTCTAACAGAATGTCAAAAATAGATTTTTCTAACAGTGTATGAACAAATTCTTTTAACTTAGAGTTTTCAAAAAATTTTACTTAAAGATGAATCAAAGAGAGTGTTTTCATAGAATTATACTAAAAGGTCAATTTAACAGATTGTTCTAAACATGTTTTTCAAATTGTTAGCAGAATTGTTTCAGCAAGTTTTTCAAACAAGTCTTTTAAAGAAAATTTCACTTACAAACTGCTTCAACAGATTTCTCGAACAAAATTGTTCTAACAAAAGTTTTATACTACATTGTAAAGAAATCTTCTATTGTCTTTTTTAAGGACTTTTAAGCCTTTTAAGAATTCAAAGTTATCAACTTATTAAATTTATTCAATTAACTGAACATTCAATAAATTTTCAACTGTTGTTTGTAACACACTTTCTTTTTTAAAAATGCTATGCATCAAAAGTACTTGGGAAATAATTTAATTTCCTCAGAAATGTTTCTTTGATATTTTTACCAAATTTTTCATAAATTCCTTTCTTTTAACATAATCAGCAACATTCTTGTAATAAAATGTGGTTTTAATGTGGTTCTTGTAATAAAAGCTATTAAATACTACTTTGGCAAAAATATCATCTATTTTCTATTGGTACCATTAGAATTCTTATAAAAGCTTTCTTGGATGATAGCACACGCAACTCATTCAAAAAAATTTATTTTCAGACAACTGTCCTTGATTGCTAACCAAATTTTATTTGCTTACAAGGTTTTTATTTCTTGCACAGATAAAGCATATAACGTTTAGCTGCTGTCAAATATCTATTTTCCACTGTTACCATTACGATTATTTGTATTATATTATACGATTATTCGATTATACGATTATGCGATTATACGATTATTATACTATTATAGAAGATATAATTTTTCTTGAACGATAACATACATTTTCTTACATGCAATATTCTAAAAGCAATAAAAAATTTCCCAGAGATTTCATTTATTGCTAGCCAAACTTTATTTCTTTTTAAAATCTTTATTTCTTGCACATATAAAGCACATAACGTTTTGCTATTCATTAAACAGTGTTAGTATATTTTAATATATCACAATTCGTTTAGATTCACTTTCAATAAAATCATAATCTATTCTCTACTGCAGCGTTTCTCAACCTTTCAGTATTCGCGGCCCAGTTTTCAATCATAATTTTCATCGCGCCCCCCACTTACAGTAAAATGTATACAACAGTAATGTATATTGAGTATTTTGAATTCTGTCCTTAAATTATTTTTAACTAACTACCAAAACAAAAGTAAAGTAAAAATCAGCAACAATTGAGATTGTAGAAACTATGTTTGGAGTTAATCTTTCAAAACAATTACAGTCCATACCTCTTGCAAATGATACTGTTGCTCGTCGAATAGGTGATACAGCTGAAAATGTAGTGTCAGCTTTTCTCGATGTTGCGTGACAAAATGTTTTCAATAAACTTTGAAGCAAGAGATATTAATAAAGATGCTCATTTCATTTTGCCTATGTTTGATTTTGTGATAATATGTCAGTAGTAGAACTACTTTTCTGCAAATCAATAGAACTCAAAAACAACAGCGCTAGCATTATTTGCTATTTTAAGTGATGTTATGAATGATGCAAACACAAAATGCAAAAATTGCATCGGAATATGCTTGTTCAATATCCGGAAGGTTCGAAAGTATACAAGCACTAGTAAAACAAAAATCCCCTCAATGCGTCTGGACACATTGCATGATCCACAGAGAAGCTTTGGGTTCGAAAGAAATACGTCCTGGTTTAAATATTGTATTAACTGCGGTTGTAACCATTTCAAATTATATAAAAATTAGAACCCTGAGATCAAGAATCTTTTCTGCTCTTTGTAATGACATGGGTTCAGTACATTCAGAGTTACTATTTAAATGTAAGGCAAGATGTTTATCACGTGAGAAATTTTTGCAACGTGCTCATGAATTAAGAGAAGAAATCGTCATTTCCTTAGAAGATAACAGACCGGAAACCGGGAATCTACACTATTGTTTATTTGTGATGAAATTGAGATACTTGGTCGTCACATTCGAGAAATTAAATAACTTGAATCTTAAACTCCAAGGAGCAAATACACATATGTTGGATACGAGTGATGAAGTTAATGCTTTTTGTAGAAAATTAGAATTGTGGGGCAGAAATTTAAAGCAAAAAAACCTAACAATGTTTGCAAATGTGGATAATTGTACTAAAACTTATAAGGCTGAAGATGAATATATGAAAGTTACGTTTGTAACCATTGAAAATTATTTAGCCATGTTGGCAAAGAATTTTAAAAAGTATTTTCCTGCTCATGACAAACTGCTAGCAAGTTACGAGTGGGTTAGGAATCCATTTCATAAGACTCCCGAAGGACTCTCAATTGATGAGGAAGAAAAATTCCTAGACTTCACAAGTGGCGAAACTGAAATGCAATTTAGTTATAAATCACTATTTGAATTTTGGCAGGAAGAGGATTTTTCTGCACTGAAACATAGGGCATTTCGCATTCTATTACCGTTTTCAATATCCTACCTTTGTGAAACTGGATTTTCTGCTGTGGCTTCTTTGAAGACAAAATATGGATCACGACTAAATATAGAAACAGGACTGAGAGTGGCTATTTCTAATATTAAGCCTCACCTCAAAAAACTTTGCTCTGCAGGACAGACCCATGGAAGTCACTAAAAATTATTAATTTTTTTTAAAATTTAGTATGTTTGATTAAGTAAGGTGGGTATGCCAAAGGTGACCAGTGCTCCTAACGTAGCCCCCCCCCCAAAGTAAAATAAAATTTATTTTGAATCATAAGATGTCCCTTCTGCATTGTAAATCTTGTATCTGAGGTGCACGAGGCTGAATTGGAAGATATTTCCTTGAATGGCCTCCATTGTATGAAGTGATTTAATTATTTGCAGTTGTCGTTCTAATTTCCAGATGAGAAAATAATGTGTTTAATTTCTTTGAACTTTGAGTTATAATATGTTTTCTGAAAGTTTATTTCTTTTTATTTAACCACATTACTTTAATTCGAATTAATCTATCAGATTAATAGTTTTATGTCGTGCAAATGGTAAGAGAGTACTTAAGTATGTTCCCAAGTGGCGCGACACTCGGGCCACCTTCGAAAGCAAACGTGAAATCTATAAAAGAGTTAATTATAAATCATTACGTAGCATATTATTTCTAAAAAAGGAATGCTTGAATTAAATGCCAATTGATTTATTTCATTTTAAGCAAATGTGGAACTTTGGTATTTTTTTAAATTTTTATAATATTTTGACGTTTTCTGCACTTTAGTAGACTTTGCGATATTTCGTTTCAAGTTTTTTGTTTTGTTTGCATTTTAAAGTCATTTTTCAGATATTTTTTTATTTTTGTGGTAGTTATGAGTGTTTTTGTGGTCGATTCTGGTATTTTCTTGCAAATTTGGGTATTTTTAGATTAGTTATGGGTTTAGTTAGTAAACTCTAGTATGATTATTTAACTCTTACTTGTTGGCTAATCCTTCTGAAAAAATCAACTCAATAATTCTTGATTAATTCTAATGAGTTAACTCAAAAGAATCACTATTGACTTCACACAAGAACTATCAAAGTAAAATCAATAAGCAAATTATACACTCTGAAAACAAATATCTTTTTTTAAAGTCGGGAAACTTGTTCCTACCAGCAAGACACTTAAAGTGCTTTTTTAAAAGAAGTTTGCCAGTCCAAGTGTTTTTTCTAAAGATAATTTGAGTAAGTGAAAAAGTGATTTCAAAAAATGGCTCACCTTTGGAACCTGTGCGAAACCTTAGGTGCAGAAGCTAAAATTTTAAAATTGTACTATAAAATAAATGAAATTTTATTTTACAATTAAAAGTATACGTGATATATATTAGAGATAGGTGTAAGATGTTACAGAAAAAATTCAGATACACAGACTTAATCAGAAAATTATAAAAAAAATCCTTAAGGCCAAGCCACCCTTGGCTCCCCACCTTAAATTTTGATTTAATAAGTTGTTTCACTTTAATAAGTTATTAAATATGTCAAAATGTATTTTGTTTTCTATGTATATGTGCGCTTTCCTTTCATCCAGTTAATCAATTTTTTTAAATAATATTTTCTCTTGAATATTCTCGCGCCACCCCTCTGGTGTGCTCGCGCCCCCCTAGGGGGGCGCGCCCCACAGGTTGAGAATCGCTGCTCTACTGTTTCCATTACGATTCTTATAGAAGATATAATTTTACAATTCATATAGATAAACTTTTAATAGAAAATCAGAATTTAAAATATATATTGTACTAGTAAAAACTAGTTTTGTGGCTGCATGTTTTGCATAATTATACTTTGGTTTCATTAATATACCTAATAGTTTCAATAGTAAAGCCAAAAACCATTTCAACTATATTTCTATCTACTGAATATTTTTAATTCCGTTAGAATATCATAATTAAAGTTGTATTTGAAATTGAGTTAGAGACTTTCTCAGCAAATCAACATGGCACGCAGCATTTTCGTGAAGCAATAACAGCACTGAAAATGCATTTTAAGAAAATGGAAACTAATTTGCTTTGCATATGTCTTTTATAATTACATTTTGATGTTTTTTAATCACATAATAATTTTATTACAAAAACAAAATTTAATTCAGTTTCATTTTGGGGAATAGTAGGTGATTAGAATAATGAAGATAGAAACACATTAAATTGAACATTATAAATGCAAAAAATGAAATCATGTTCAATATTATTCATGCTTCATAACGAATTCAAATGAATAAATGTATTATTTATATTATTATGATTGCTTTTTGAAAAGACATAAATTCTAGTAATTGTTTTGGTATAAGCACATATCTAACTTAAGAAATATTTTCCAAAAAAATATTCCTTTTTAAAGCTATTTTTAATTGAACAACTGTCACATAAGTTTTCAATTATTTTAAAATCCGATTTTTTTATCTGTAATATATGAAAAATACAATTGATTTCAATATTTACAATTTGTTAAAAATATTTTTGCGATGCAATTGCACATTTTCAATTAGTTTCCTAAACTATTATTTTGTCATGAAGCAGTCATATATTAATTTTGTAAGTTATACTTAACTTGATAAAAAGAAGTTTAGCTGCTTACAAGATCGAGAATTTCAGCAGCAAATATAAATTTATAATTTTTTTCATATCATGTCGCTATAAAAAATGGAAATTCAGTAAAAAAACAAACTATTTTTATTTAATTAAGAGAAATTTGAAAAAGAGAGAGATAGTTCATGTTACGAAATTTGTTAATAGTATAGCAAATTCTCTCACTTTATTTCCCATTAATACATTAGTTATGTAGCAATGTCATTATTTATCCATACTAATTGTTTTCGGCAGTTAAAAAATAAAACATCATACGTCATAACCTCCCGCCCTTCTTTCCCATCGGTTTTAAACTTGAAAAAAATAATAACTTAATAAAAAAAGAATCTAATAAAAAATAGAAAAAGCAACAATTGCAAAACCTATTTTCTTTTTACATGAAATTTCAATTTGCCATTGTTTTACAATTTAAAAAAAAAATCCTAAAAAATGTTTCTAATCATTTTAGTTATTCGAAATTTGTTTTTATGAGACTGTCGAATCTCTTAACGATTTGAGTTACAAGCATCATTTTCTATTATAAAATTTTTAATTTAAAAACACCGATTATATATAAAAAATAATTATATTTGAACAATCAAAATATAAATAATTTTGATTATTCAAATGTAATTCTGCTTAATTTAACAACCAGTGATTTCTTTAACAGGTGTTAAGTTGCCACTTCCTCAAAAAAATTGCATATTGCATTATTTTACTGTGAAATAATTAAATATTACACCATTTTATCACAAGATAACTGAATTTAACACTATTTAACCAAGAAAAATTTAATTATGAAGCTATTTTACAAAAAAATAATTAAAAATGACTACATTTTATCAAGAAATAATAAAATACAACACTATTTTATTAAGAAATAACTGAATATTACACTATTTTACGAAAAAAAAATTGACTATTATACTATTTAACCAACAAGTTAAATATTGCACCAGTTCACCAAGCACGTATTTTTCAAATTTCTTTATTAAATTTGTGTATTTTGATGAGAAATACACATAATTAAATACATTATGAGAAAAATTTATTTACCTTTAAAATAGGTAGGAATAATATTTTTTACGGTATGAAAGAAATTTTGTCTTCGTTCAAAGATGAAAAAACTTTTTTTTCTCAAAAATATCAATAGTTTTTCTTATTTTCACCCAGCAAATTGCTATATAGGTCATTCATCACCGTCTTTCTTGTCTTATTGAGCAATTTTTCTTTATCACTTCTCATTGTTATTTTACAAGCTTTAGTGGTGTTATCTACAATAAAGATAAATAAAAGTTGATTCTTGTATACAATTTCATTCATTATATAACCATAGCTGTAGAGATGGTTGCTGAAATATTTGACTCCGGACTATTCTGAGAGCTTAACTACAACTCCGGCTCCAAGTCATACTTTATTAAAAATTATTCTGTATCTCAAAAAAATATTAGTATTACTGCTAAGTAAATATAAATTTCAAAGTATGAAACTGCAAAAGACCAGTATAAAAAAGGATAAGATATCAATATCTTGCATGCACTTTCGCAAATTTATAACAACATATAACAAAATGAATCTCTCAGGAATACTCTTCGCTGTTTAAATTTTCATTCTAAAAATACAGTAAAATAACCGGCAGTAGTTTGTCAATTTAATTAATAGTAAAGTTTACGGATAAGAGCATTTCTTTGTTTTTACAACTAGTGTAGTTAAAAAACCATGAATACAAAGCTATACAGTTTTGTAATTACTTACAACCAACATGGTTTCTTAATCGTAAAAGGGAAATTTAACTGGATATTGGTAATTTATGATAAGCTCTTCGGTTGATAATAGACATTGGAGTTAAATTTTGTTTGAGTTGTGTTTAGTCAAATGAATCATGGAATGTGGCTTGATTGGTTTATCTGGTGGTGCCATCTATCATGGGAAATAGGAAATACTAGATTTTTTGTGATTAGCTGCTCAGTGGTGCTGTTATCTGAGTGTGGCTGAGAGCTTAATATTCTTATAGTCGAAGGATAACCGAATGCGGAGTGCAGGAAACTGGAAACTCTTTGTGTAATGAAGTAATTGCAGAAATATTGTGGTGCCAATGCCGCGATTCGAACCGGCTCTGAGATTGAAATTATTATTATTGATAATTTCAATATAAATATCTTCGGCCTAAATATAAATATTTTTGATTGAAATTTTTGCAATATGAGTATTTTAGGAAATTATAACTAATGTTTCTTTGTTTGAATCAAAATAAAATCTGTTATTGTTAAAGGGTATTGATAAAACTTGGTATATACATATATGGAACATTTGAAAAAGAAATTTGCAATTAAACTTTTGTTTAAATTTCGATAACCAGCTGAGATAGGGCACCCATAAAGAAAAACAAAAAACAAAAATTGGTGATGAGGAACTTAATTTAATTATACCAATATAATTTTACATTCCATTTTCATGAAATACATTATCAAAAAAGTATTATAGAGAGCACGCCAAGTTTCGCGATCCATTTTAGCTACATGGCGTACTTGCTTTGAATACAGTTTTATTTAAAAGCCACTGTCGTCTTCTTTGATCAAACATAACTCGAACTCTCCAGTTTCTTTAAATTTAGCAATTGTCTTTTTCAACGTTTGCAAATATCATGGACAATTTTTAATACACAGGGTTAAGTAGAAGATTATTCATCAAATTTTAATTTATACGATCTTTTCAAGCTTATTACAATCAGCTTATATCCCTTTAAGCTAATTTGGAAGCTTGCGTAGTTATATTCTATCAGATTGAATTCGTTACTACTTAAAGCAATAAGCCTTTAATAAGGTTTTTCGAAAGTCTTTCGCCAAGAAAAATATAAAAAAAAACATAGTTTAATTTATTTGCACGTGAATCAAAGCTATAACTTTAAACTGTATATGCCATCTTGCCGTAAAAAATTATCTTTGTTTTGGAACGAACAAATAACTAAAGTATTTTAAGAGTTATTAAATTTTTTTTAAAAATCGCCAATTTGGCGACATTTTTCTATCTTGATGAAAAGTATCAAAATCAATGCCTTATTCCTTTTTTTGCAAATTTTTGTGAGCCCAGATAATGCAGCATTGGTGTAATTTTCAAAACGTTAAAAAATTAGACTTTAAACGCTTTAATTTTTCTCAATACTGTGGCCAATACTATTGACGTTTTGCGCAATTTGCAGAATAAACATAGAGTTCGTTGGCTAAAGATAGGCTAAAGTAGATCTAACGGGTATGAGTAACTGTTTCAAACTCACATCAGTTTCGAAAATAGCATATTGTTCGCAAAAAAAGCGAAGCATAATTTCATTCGATCACAGAGCTTTTGAAAAACAACCTTAATAAGACTATTCACAATAAACCATCATTATTTTGGGTAAAGGCTAACTGGTTGCATCAAGACAACTGAGTGATAAATAACATATCTTCTATTTGGAGTCAGGATATGTGCACTCGCAGAAGTAAACCTAAAAAGTTTCAGGCTGATTATAAAATAATGGGAACTTTTCCAATTAGTTTGGTTCATTTCATACTTACTGCTGTAGCTTCTTAAATTAAGAACAATGGATTATTCAATTAGCTTACGGCATATACATTTAGTTTCATCTATAACTATCAACCTGGGGACTATGGAAACTATGTTGGTCAAAATAGTTTAACTTTTATCACAACTACCTTGTAGAGTAAAACAATAAATCTGCGTGCTTGCTCGACGATTTGAGAATTTCATATCAGAAATTTAAGATGACGTTGCATTTCATTTTATTTCTTAAGAATTTTTCATTTGATTTTCCAGTAGTATTTACATTAAGATTATATTAAAACTTAATAGGTTTCTGCTTTAATCATAAAAAAAAAGAATAATACCAGATTAGCAATGCCAATAGTTTTTCCTCACATGAGTGAAGCCATTCCAGTGATCGCACATATGAGATGTTCTTTTACCTTTGTGGCATATGATGCGCCTCACTGTTAGAAATTTCTAGGAAAAAATGGTTAAATAACAATTTATTGAATGGTTATTTTACCATATTTAATCAAAACAGTCAAATTACCATAAATAAAATGGTAATCAAACTGTTAAGTTTGAGAAAAACTGTTTATTGACTGCGTTCACCTAATACGGTTAAACAACCAGAATTTTTTCTCACCAATTAGAACCACCTAATGAAACTATTTACTTCTATGCAACGGCGTACATATCATGGCCGAGCGGGATTATCAGTCAATGTCATGAACGGCAGAACTGGAGTTCGAGTCCTAGTGGTGACACCACAATATTTCTTCAAATTCCTTCACCACATGGAGAATTCCCAGTGTCCGGAGCTCTCTAATTACCATTATTACCTTACGAAAAACCGAGCTCCTATGCCTAGTTAGATATTTTTGTTTTTTTTTATGCTTGAGAAAAATGCTTGTTGTAAATTGTGAAATTCATCGCTTGCATAAATTGTTATATTCATCGCTTTATAACCATTATTTTTGTAAATGGTTTCAAAACCATAAAGGAAAAAAAATGTTCTTTACCGTAAACTTTACGGTTAATCGGATGGACAGACAGCTGCCAGTTATTTCACCATAATTTTAGAATGAAAACTTTAACAGTGCATGTATCTGCCTCTTTTAAATCTAACCAATTGCAATCTGAATAAGGAAAAGGTTTTTAGGAAAATTTGAAATTACGTTTTGAATAAAACGTCAAGACTTGCCAAAAGGAAATTTGAAACCAAAGAGAGATTCTAGGAAAATTTGAAACTCCATTTTGAATAAAACGTCGAGACTCATCTTCCTTTCCAAAGGCAGTCCTGCTCATCTTGTTTTAGACTTGCTACTGGTTACGATTACCTAAGAAGTCAACTTTACAGAATAGAACTATTTGATGCATAAACTTGCCCTCTTTGCAACTATGGCGTGCTCTCGTGCTCATGACTGAAGAGCACCTCAGCATATACCCAAATGCCAACACTTCCTAGAAGAGAGAAGGCCTCCACACTGTTTATCATAAACGAGAAATTCAATCCTTAAGTAGTTCGAGCGTATAAAAAGCATCGTATGGACCTGGTATTGATGCATTGTAGTTAGTCTCAAAACTTTAAATATTTATATGGATTATTGTTCACAAAACTTTAAGCGCTGTCTACTTGAACTTATGTTTCTCCTGCTTGTTGTACTTAACCGATTTACTTGAAATTTTGGCACAATGTTCACAATAAATATAGTTTTTACTGCACATCTGTATATGTCGATTGCGTTGACTCATTTTGAATAATCCATGAAAATGTGATTTATATATGTAATTTTTTGAAATTTTCATTTCAAAATACAAACATTTCTTAAAAACTCATACGTGCAATGAAAACTATATTCATGTCGTTTAAAAAAAACTAGATAGAATCGAATTTAGATGATTTTCTCTTTCAACTTATGAGAACAGGAAGTTATGTATAATTTAAAAAATAAGTTATAAATATTCTATGATATATGAGCTAATTTTTTAAATTTTTCTACCTATATCATGATAAAATGAAGAATAAAATCTGCGCAATATGATGCAAAGATATATTAAGTTAATTTTATCACAACCATTGCAGAATTCATTTAAAAACAAATTCATTCATTTTACAGGCTTCTACTGTGTTGTTCCCCTTTTAAAAAGACGTGGCAAATAATTAAAATTAAAACATAATCAAGTACATTTACCTAGTTTCACTTTATACTTTTCATTTATTAAGTTCATGAATTTCATGAAATTTAATGATTTGTCAATTCCGGTTGGCTTCTATATGCAGGCATTTTCTAAGTTTTTGGCAACCATCCTTTTTGAAAATTATCATTTAGAACAATAATAAGTAATTAAACAGTCTGTCTTAATTAGTATTTTATAACACATTTTACTTCAATATACAATATATAAGATCTTGAGTAATACAGACACTACTTGCAATAAATCTAATTTAAATAATTTATAGTATGCAATTTTAAATAAAATGTATAGGCTGCCATTTTTCTGTGCAATCAGTTTTAACAGAATTTAACCCTTTGAGCAGAATCTTTATTAAACATAATTTTCATACTTTTCTTATCATCTTGTTTTCATTTAGACCAAAATAACCGAAAAATATTTTATTTATCATTTTAGTAAATTATGGTAATGAAATGCAGCGAGAAATAACGTCGTCTTTTCTGAGTTAAAAGTAAAATTTTCAAAACACGGCTCACTTCTAAACAATAAATTTTCACATTTTCCCTTATTTGTTATTATTTGGATGATAGAGAAACAGTTATTCGTCATTGAAATTTCTTAAATCTACAAAATTAATTATCGATAAATTTTTGAATATAAATGAAAAAAAAAACTAAATTTAGTACAAATTTAATTCTAATAAACTAACAGTCCTTTTTAATAAATATTAAACTGTTCTTTTGTAAATAAAATTTACCATTAAAATATTAAATATATTTTTGTTTGTAATTAGAGCGTCTGAAAAATATATCTGAAGAAAAAAAAAAAAAACACTTGACAAGACAACTTTTAATGATTGATTTTTCCCCTAATTTTGAAACTGCGAAAGGATAATATTGTAAGTTATTATCAGTCCAAACATTCCGAGAGTAAATCTTTTCTCCAATTCAAACAAACCAAGTGGAACAACAGATACATTCCTTCTGAAACGTTCGAATGCTGAGTGTAATATTAATAGATTGGTAGCGAGTGAGTTACGATTTTCTTCAAGTTTTGATGCCAGATCATCTTTAATTGATTGAACTTCTTTCTTCACTTTATCGCAAATATTGACGAGAAAAATAAATTGAATTGAATGTACTATAAGTGTTATTAAATACTTAACTCTTCCATAAATCATCACAAAGGGATTTAAAAATAGATATAGGGAAAAACATATGGTGATAAACCACTCCGTAATCAAACAAATAATTAAAGGTAAAAGCAAATCATTTATTTTCTTAATTTCAACAGTCATTTTCTTGTAATCACTGATGATGATTTGAATTGATTTCGAAGATGTTATTCGAATTTTTATATTCTCTCTAACTAAGCGATTGTAAAAGTTAATAGTACTGAAGTTCTCCAACTGAATAAAATAACAAAAGAAAGCACAACTAGCAGGAATTAAAATGATGAAACCGAATGACCAGCAATACAAAATTTTAAATATAATTGCAATAGATTGTTTGGTCTTACTGTTTAGTTGGCTTAAGTCAACAAGATCGAAAAAAGCTAGACGAACAATTCTATCATAATCTCCATATCCCCAGAAGATTTCAAAAACGCAAATAGCGTAATAGATAAGAAGCAAAGGGTATGCAAGCATCATTAATTTATCTGTTTGTCTGCGATTTTGCTTTGAACAAATTTTTGTTCTAATTTGATGGATGTAAACTGCATTTTTTAGTACTTTTCGCAAGATTGAACGTAAAATGAAACTCATTACAAATATTAGAAAATATTCTGTGATTCTGTGATTTCCATTATGACATATATTATGTTAAATTTCTCTGAAACATAAACTGTTAAATATGAAAAGTATATGCATGGGATTAACCACAGTATGTAAAGTCCTGTATAGAACACATCCGGCATTTTACTGACAGTTTCACTAATTCTCTTGTTTTTCGCTTTTGCAATTCCAAAACACTTTAGAATAAGAAGTAAGAACGTCCAGTCGTTAGCTTGAAATAAGTTTGTATCGTGGACACCGCAACCGTAATCCATTATTTTTGGCAAAAATTGGATGAATTAAAATGTTAAAATTAGTACATCAAAATGTCAAACTTAAAAATTTATGCTTTGAAGTATCTGAAAAAAGATGTTACAAATACGATGAGCAAATCTAATAGAATTCTTGAAAAAGATTGTACTAAATTATTCTAACAGAGTTGTTTTAAAAGATTCTTCTTACATAAATATTTTAACCGAATTGTTCTAACAGATTAATCGTACAGAATTAGTTTTAAAGATTGCTGGTCGTAGTTTGGTTGTAGTTGGATTGCTGGTAGAAGTTTGAAAGATCGCTCAAGCAGAATTGCTCTAATAGATTATTCTAACAGTATTGTTTTAATAAAACTTTTCTAATATGATTGTTCTAACGAATTATTCGGATAAAGTTGCTTTAAAAGATTGTTCTAACATAAATATTTCAACAAAATTATTCTATCAGTTTGTTCAAACAGAAGTATTTTGAGAGATTGTTCTAACAGAATAGCTGAAATAGATTTTTCTAACAGTGTATGAACAGATTGTTCTAACATATTGTTTTCAAAGAATTCTACTTAAAGATAAATCGAACAGAGTGTTTTCATAGAATTCCACCAAGAGATCAATTTTACAGATTGTTTCAAGCATGTTATTGAAATAGTTGGCAGAATTGTTTCAGCAAGTTTTTCAAACAAGTCTTTTAAAGAAAATTTCTCTTACAAACTGTTTCAACAGGTTTCTCAAACAAAATTGTTCTAACGAAATTTTCATACTGCATTGTAAAAAAATCTTCTATTGTCTTTTTTAAGGACTTTTAAGCCTTTTCAGCATTGAAAGTTATCAACTTATTGAATTTATTCAATTAACTGAACATTCAATAAATTTTCAACTGTTGTTTGTATTCCACTTTCTTTTTTAAAAATGCTGTGCATCAAAAATACTTGAGAAATAATTTAACTCAGAAATGTTTCCTTGATATTTTTGCCAATTTTTTTAAAAGTTCCCTTTTTTAATGAAATCAGCAACATTCTTTTAGTAAAATGTGGCTTTAAATACTATTAAATACTACTTTGGCACAAATATCATCTATTTTCTACTGTTACCATTAGGATTCTTATAAAAGCTTTCTTGGATGATAGCATACATTTCTTTACACACAACTCATTAAAAAAAAAAATATTTTCAGAGGGATTTCTTTTATTGCTAGCCAGACTTTATTTCTTTTTAAGATCTTTATTGCTTGCACCTATAAAGCATATAACGTTTTACTGTTGAATAAACAGTGTTATTATATTTTCATGATATATTACAATTCGTTTGGAAACTCTTTCAATTAAAATACAGAATTAAAAATATATTATACTATCAAACACTAGTTTTGCGGTTGCATGTCTTGTATAATTATATTTTGATTTCATTGAGATACGTAAGAGTTTCAATAGTAGAGCCAAAAACCACTTCAACTATATTTTTATCCACTCTCCAATATTTTTAATTTCGCAAGAATATCAAAATTAAAGTTGTTTTTGAAATTGAGTTAGCGACTTTCTCAACAAATCAGCATGGCACGCCACATTTTCATGAAACAATATCATTGAAAATGCATTTTGAGAAAATGAAAACTAATTTGTTGAGCATCTGTCTTTTATAATTACATTTTGATGTTTTTTGAACACTTGATAATTTTAAAACAAAACCTAATTCAGTTTTATTTTGGTCTACTTACTTATTTCAGTTAACGTAAAACTTTTGGATTATAATTGCCATGAAGTTCACTTCGTAGCGAAATAGCCTAGCTCGTAATTATTCAAACGTGCATGCATCATGAAATATTTAAAAAAAAAATAAAAGTTTGAAGAAAAAAAAAAGTTTGAAGCACTTTAAATTGAACATTACAAATGTAACAAATAAAATCATGTTTGATATTATTCACGGTTCATAGCAAATTCAAATAAATAAATGTATTAGTTATATTATAATGATCGCTTTTTGAAAAAACATAAATTCTAGTAATTGTTTTGAGATAAGCACATATCTAACTTAAGAAATATTTTCCAAAAAAATATTCTTTTTTAAAGCTATTTTTGATTGAACAACTGTCACATAAGTTTTCAATTATTTTAAAATCCGATTTTTTTATCGGTAAAATATGAAAAATACAATTGATTTCAATATTTACTGTTTGTTAAAAATATTTTTAAGATGCAATTGCAAATTATTTTCCTCCACAATTATTTTGTCATGCAGCAGTTATATGCTTAACTTGATAAAAAATAAGTTTAGCTGTATACAAGATCGAGAATCAATTTCAGCAGCGAATTTAAATATATAATTTTTTTCATATCATGTCGATATAAAAAATGGAAATTCAGTAAAAAAACAAACTATTTTTACTTAATTAAGAGAAATTTGAAAAAGAGAGAGATAGTTCATGTTACGAAATTTGTTAATATTACAGCAAATTCTCTCATTTTATTTCCCATTAATACATTAGTTATGTAGCAATGTCATTATTTTTTCACACTAATTGTTTTTTGCAATTAAGAAATGAAACCTCATATGTCATAACCTCCCTCTTTTCCTTCCCATCGTTTTTAATTTAAAAAAAATAACTTATAAAAAAGAACCTAATGAAAAATAGAAAAAGCAACAATTGTAATATCTACTTTTTTACATGAAATGTCAATTTGCCTTTGTTTTACAATTTAAAAAAAAATGTTTCTAAGAAAACTATTCTAATTTTTTTAGTTATTCGAAGTTTTTTTTTATGAGACTGTCAAAATTCTTAACGATTTGAGTTACAAGCATCATTTTTTATTATAAAATTTTTTTAATAAAAAAACACCGATTATATATAAAAAACAATTATATTTGAACAATCAAAATATAAATAATTTTGATTATTCAAATGTAATTCTTCTTAATTTAACAACCAGTGATTTCTTTAACAGGTGTAAAGTTTCCGCTCCCTCAAAAAAGCACTATTTTACTGTGAAATAATTAAATACTGCACCAGTTTATCACAAGATAATTGAATTTAACACTATTTAACCAAGAAAAATTTAAATGTGAAGTTATTTTACAAAGAAATAATCAAAAATGACTACATTTTATCAAGAAATAATAGAATACACTACTATTTTATTAAGAAATAACTAAATATTACACTATTTTATGAAAAGAAATAATTGACTATTATACCATTTAACCAACAAGTTAAATATTGCACCAGTTTACCAAGCACGTATTTTTCAAATTTCTTTATTAAATTTGCGTATTTTGATGAGAAATACACGTAATTAAATGAAATATAAATACATTACGAGAATTCTATGGGGAAGAATGCAACTTCAACGCCCTCCACACACGTCACAACCCGTTTATACGACGGCCTATTCATTCATCCATAGACTGTAATTTTAACCTTAAACAGATAACGACCAATCTCCAATTAATTACCTCCAGAAGTTTAATTTGTTATGGAAACATGAACTTGGTGACCCGACAGATTTAACGTGCATCAGTCACCATTTAATACACGGGGAGTCTATGGATGGAGGGGATCGAACTCACGACCTCTTGACCATGGACCCAACGCCCTATCAACCAGGCGATCCCGGCTTTCACACTTAGACTTGGGCTTTTGAATGCAGCACATCTGATTAAACAGATCATGAACCAGCTTGCAACCAAAAGTGATAAATAATAGTAAAAGTTTATTTAACACAATTTTTTAAACTAAGTTTAAGTTTCGGTTAATGAGAAAGTGCTTCAATATTTTTAACAAATTTATTTCTTATTTTATTTGTGTCCTGATCTTTAATTTTCGTGCTTGTCAAATTTAATTCATGTAAAGATAATTTTTCCGTCGAAACCATCTTCATTATTATACTTTTAACAACAATTTATGATTCATTACTTAATTACATTAAAAAATGATATATCAAATTCAAAACACTTTATAAACCCGACGGTAAACGTCAATACATTTTTAAAAAATGTGATGGTACCAACTGATTTGTAAATGTTTAAAATCATCGTCATTACCTTAGATACATAATATCTATTGATTTCAATTTGTCGTCAACTTCGCTTGATGTAAAAGATCCCGTCATATCTCAGAAATGGCTCTTAAATTTTCTTCTTTTTATTGATTATCGATTACTTTTAATGACAAAAAGTTTAAAGATTTTGTTGAATTTTAAACTAATTGATTTTCGTGGCAGTGACGAACAATATATTAACTCAGACACAATATTATAGACATTAATGTGTGTCTGAATATAAATATTATTTTATACCTGGTTGAAATAATTAAAAAGAAACTTTAATTTGCTAAATTTTTTTAAATCTATTTTTTAAAGAATTTTAAAATAAATAGAATTAAAATAAATAATTAATTTTATTTGAAATGCAATTCGAAAAATAAGCTTAGCCAAATAATAGACGAGCTGATATCTCGTTACTGTTAGGTCAAATAAATAGAAATTTGAAATATCGAAATGAATTTGAAAAAGCGAAGAAATGCTCCAACTCAAAACAATGACATTCAGGAGCCTTGTGATAACTGCTACGATGATGTATTTAA
The DNA here is from genome assembly GCF_982258835.1 of Parasteatoda tepidariorum. Lineage (NCBI taxonomy): Eukaryota > Metazoa > Arthropoda > Arachnida > Araneae > Theridiidae > Parasteatoda > Parasteatoda tepidariorum. The sequence continues at coordinate 81,948,427 of NC_141763.1, forward strand.
TCTAGTTTTTGCTTTCTTTGAAATATTGGGACTTTCTCCGTGGAAAATATCATTCAAACATGATTCAAAATGTGCAGTTTTTAAGAAAATAGTGCATGTATTAACTTTTTTCATGTATATAAGTGTAAATATGATGTGCTTAATTTCTCATACTTACTGTACTTACACATCAAAACGTAAGCGGGATTATGCTCAGTATTTATCGGAATGTTTGATTTATATTCTTGCATCTTCTCTGTCCATAGTCCTTCGTCTTAAAATCCTTTCCCTTCAAAATGTTGTACTAACACTAAGAAAAATATTTACCCAAGATGTCAATGCATTTGACATGTACTTCTCCAAAGTAAAAAAATGGATAACTATTGCAATCATTTTCATTTTAGTATTTCATTTGTTATTCATTATTTATAATGTTTGGAGTATAGCCAACTTTAACATGGATACTTTTATGCACATCTTTTACTTTGACATTCACATTTCATACACTATTGACACTTGCCTCATTGCAGTGGCAAACTTCAATTTAGAAATGCTTTTTGTGGTTGCAAGCGCATTTGTTTTATACTACTGCACTGTGTGCAGCATTTTGCACAGAGTTCTTATCACTTACAGCATTAAAATCAGAAAAGAGAAAAATTTAAAGAATCTGATTTCTGTTTACGGATCGATTGCCAAACTAGTGACGAAAGTAGACGATACGCTGAGTTTTATTGTGTTTTGGTACATAGCTCTTTGTCTTACGGTAGCTTTTGATGAAATTCACGAAACTTTTGAAGAAGATACTCCTTTAAAAAACATTATCCATCTTACTCATACGATTCGTAGTGTCTTTGGAGTGACTGTGCTTATTATGTTTGCCTCACGAGTTTCTACTGCAAATGATAGCGTTAAAGCCTCCTTAGATTACATCGACATTGATGATTCAACCACCGTGTATTATCAAAATCTAGTAATGAAGATAAGTTTGCGGGACATACATCTTACTGTTTGGAATATCGCTTCATTGAAACGAAGCCTGGCAATAAATATAATTGGTGCCTTGGTCACCTACGGAATGCTTGTCAAACCTTACAGTAAAATTACAGAATGAACTTTTCTCACTTTATATATTTATGCATAACTCATTGTTAGGATTACCATTAGGGCGCTTTTTCATTACACGACACGATACCGACAAAATCGGACGATAAATGTGTGAACGACTATGTCTTTGCCGGATCGTTCAAGCAATTGTTTTTTCACTTGTCCGATATCGTTAGTCCGAGAAGTAGAAATTCTTGTTCATTCAATGTATTGAGTTTGAGTGTGTAGAGACATAAAATTTAAATAATTTATTTGAACGTGTTTTGAAAAATTATAAGTTTTAGTTTTGAATTCGTTTTGGCAACGGATATATAATAAATGTTGTTGTGTTCTAAAATGTTTAAGAAATAAAATATGTTATTTGTTTGATAAAATTATTTGTAGTATCGTAAATTGGCATTCATTTAATTTAGTTGGCACAAAGACCCAACAAGTGAGCAGTTGCTTGTGTTCTGCTGTGTTTTTTTTCCTGCAAACTTTAAATATGCCGGATGATAATCGTCGTCTCAAACTTCTTACTTTATTTTAGAAGAAAAAAGCTAGCAGTGCAGAAGCGTTTTTGGGTGCACGAAATGGTACTTACGTATTAACGCCACCGCAGCTACAGATTTGGCGGTTTTTAAGTGCCGCTAATCTACAGCCTTTATTGGCGCAACTTCTGCAACAACGTAAGTACGAACGAAATAAATGAGGCAAGATATGTTGAAGAAGATTTTTATGTGCTTTTCCATAAGCTACAAAAAGTCCCAAATAAATTTTTTAATTACGTCCGAATGAGAGAAACCAAGAACAAGAATGATGTTAATGAGGAATAATTTTTATATGGCTTTTGAGTTGGCGTCTGCTCTCCAACTTACGTCTGTAATCACTTATCATTACTTAAATTCTTTAAATGTTTTAAAGTATTAACGTTTTTTTTAAAATCGAATTAAAATATTAGTTTCATTTAGAATAATCTTTTTAGATTGTTTAAATGAGTTTTATCAAATTTATCTTATGAAGCCGCTCTACCATGTTTCAAAAAATGTTTCACTTGAATCAGGGAGCAGACTTTTTATTATTCAATCAAGCAGAAACCAGTAGTTAGATCGAGTTCTGTTTGAAATACATAATGGTCTTTATTTACCTTCTTATCAAACCATTACTATTATACAAAATACCATTTCTTCATTAAAGCATATAATGAATTTATAAAAATTTTCAATGAAACTTTTATGATTGTTTAAGTCTTTCAACCTCACTATAATGTAAAAAATGCAACTTCATAAAATTAAAAATTTGTAACCAAACATGAGAATAAATTATATAAAACTTTTATTTTCAAATTTTATATTTGACCTGATCTAATAAAAGATTAAAATTGATTAAAAGAATAAAATAATGATATCAAAAGAGGAGATAAAACAGGAAAGATACACAACAACAAATAAAATCGCCACGATTTGAGGAGAAATTTGCTTGCCTAACCGACATTCGATTCCGACAAAAGATATCGCCTTGTCGGATACGACATAATCGTTATCGTATCGGTGAGTGAAAAAGCGCTCCGTTGCTGGCCATGTATTTTACTTGACCCTCTGTCGTTCGCCGACAATCGGATCCGTTTTGTCGTTATCGTGTCGTGTAATGAAAAAGCGCCCTTAGATTTTTGTTCCTTAGAATTACACTTTTTATTAAGATGTTGAATGATACACTAAAATACACACACAATTATTTTGAACACTGTAAAAAATTCCGAAGCACATTATGGTGTAATGTGCCGGCACTTTGAGCGGATCATCTGCAAAATCCATTTCCCCCATAATATATTATATCTTAATTTTACAATGATATTTATTTAGTTAGAGTGATTTAGTGATTTTAAGATAATAATTCCTATAAAGATTACAGTATATCAGATTTTTTTGTTCCGTAACATGTTCTGGTATTTTGTACCGTAATTTCATCTAGTATTTTTTTGCATCGAAAATGCGTGTCAGGTTTGTGTTTTTGTCGGTGCTTTGAAGTTGCATTTTAGTTTAATGATTGCAATATATCGAAGATTTCTTTTCAAATTGAGATGCTAAGTACAAATGATAAGTAAATGAAAAGATGAGTTTAATTCTTGTGTTGTAGAAATATTTTTAAAAGAGTAAAATATAATTGGAATGGACAAACTATATCGATTAACTAAATTGTCAATCCTAACTTGATTTGCAGAATCTTGGATTCCTGCATTATTTCGTTATCTTGGGATTCCTGGATCGAAGACGTAACGACATCTGGAAATACCCATTTTATTTTGAGTTCATTTTCTATAGCATGTTTCTTTTGAACTGTGTACATTTTCTTGAGCATGCGTTTTGAGCTATATTCGAAATGAAAGGTCAACGACACATTTGCGAAAGATTTTGCGAGTTACCCCAAAATAATCTCATCGGTCAATTAGTAATCTTTATGCTACAGATTTTCAATTACCTGTGAAGAGCGTATAAGAAAGAAAAATACGATGATGTATATAGACTAACGAAGACGGTTAAAGGCAACAAAACTAAATTTAAGTATTTTGATTTCAAAGGTGTTTTAAAAGCTTTAGTTTCATTAAATAATAATATTTATCCTAATTAAATTGCAACAATATTTCTAAATTTCATTTATTGAAAATCACTATAAAATGTTATACTTAATTGAAAAAAAATTGTAAAAAATTTTTTGATGGGATTAATTAAAGTTTGTTTTAACTTTTGATAAATAAATTTATCAAAAGTTAAAACAAACAATTTAACATTTTATCATTTGATGAATTAAATAAAATGTTAAAGAAAATTTAAATATAAAATACTATCATTTCTGTTAAAGACTTGAAAAACTTGGACCGAAATGACTAAATTTGCAAATATCGTTTTAATTAAAACAAATTTTATGCATTAAAAATTCAATCAGTAACACATATTTTCGTGATAAATGAAATGAAATTTACTTATGTTTGAAGTAAAATTGACTGATTTGCTTCTACCCAGAGCAATAATTTTTATTATATACTTCGGTAAAATTAATAAATATTTAAATATTTAAATTAATTGCTTTGTAATACAAAATATTAATATTATTTAAGCTTCGATTTAGATAACTTCTGATAAACATGTTTAATCATTCACCGAAGATAAGTATTCTTAAACTTTATTTTAATGAAAGTAGAAAGTGTATTCTGCGAAAAATTTTCCAAACAAATTTTACAATTTATAGATAAAATTTATTTTATTTATATTTTGCTAAAAGGGGTAAGGAAAGAGTCAACACTTCGTATTCGGAAAGGTCACCTGTCTACTGACCGCGCCATCTAGTGGCAATTAAGAAAAAGGGAGCTCTCTCTCTCTCTGTCTCCTTTTATCGGCATCTTTAACAAGAATATTTTTTGCACTTTTCTAAATTTAAAAACTAAAAACAAAATCTTAGATTGCAACAAGTTTTATGATGGACTGAAAGGCTTTTTTAATATTCGAAGATGAAATAATTAGTACATTTCATTCAAACAGATTTTTTATGTTTCGCATTGTTAGCTATCCTCATATAAAACATTTAATGAAACTTCTAACTAAAAAATATTTTTAAGGACTATTTTTGTAAAAAAAAATTTTATTATTCATAAACATAATAAATAAATTCTTTTTCTTAATGAAAACAATTGTATTTATAAGCTATAATGAATTAACAAAGTGGTAATTTATTCTTCAAAGGGTGGTACATTCATATACCATTGTAAAGATTCTTTGTTCCTGAGGACATTTGTATTATAAGGCATTTTATTAAGCAGCTTTTTTATCAAAATTTCCATTTTCTTTCCATTCATGTTATACTGAAATAAATAAATAAATAAATTTGTCAGAAGAAAAAGAAAACAACAAATTAATATTTTACAAAATTGAGATTCGTATATATTTGTATATCTTTATGATAAACTACATATGCTGAAAAAACTTTTTTTTTTTCAAAAATAAATTTTGTTTTATCAGTTTCGTGAATTCTATTTTAGTATTCATAGCATTAGCAATAGAAAGAAAACAAGTTGTCAAGCCACTTTTCTCGGAACCTTTGGAGAAGCACTTTCGTTGTTTTTTCAATTAGAAGGCAATATAAATGTTTCGTTTTATCTAAGCTTGTAAAAGTCTAAAGTTAACAGAGTTAGTTAATTTAATGATTTAGCACACCAAAATCTGTAAATAATGAACATACACCCGTATCTATAACATTAATAAATAATTAGAAAGAATAAATACTCATTTCATACATAACAGATTTCCATGCAATATTTTCTATTCACACAATTTCAATAATAAAATACTATCAAATTTTTATAGGTTGCAAGCAACACAATTTAAAGAATAGCTACTTATTCCATCAATTCACAATTTAACAGGTTTTTTTTTAATTTAACAATCGATGAAACAAAACTTTTAGACCTCTCTGGTGTTAGAGCTAAACTAAAAATATTCTAATAGGCTAGATTTCAGTTTCTAAGAATGAAATCAATTTTTAGTTCAATATTAAAGATTAAATTATAAAATTCGTATCAAGTTTAATTATACTTACGAATATCAAAGTTAATTGATAAACGTTAATTAAAAATTCGTGATAAGTGTTAAGGCATTTGTGAATGCAGTGAATAACTTTTTGAGCAAAAAATTTTATAACTAAAGTAAATGCATTTTTTTAATTCTATAATTAAAGCTTTGGATGAAACATTTTATAACAAGCGTAAATGTATTTGCAATATGCTTAGTTGTGTTCAACTGTATGAAATTTTACGAAAAATACTCTATTTGTTAATACTGTGGTTAGTGAGTTTCTAAAATCTGAACCGTAACCGACCGAATCATGAACATAGTGATGAATATCTTAGTTAACTTTCTGAAGCTTTAAATGAACGAAAAAGAACCTAACAGAAATATATTTGCTAACATTATAGTTAAAGATTTAAAATTTTAATTGAAAGAACTCTTAACAATCATAAATACATATAAGATTGCGCAAGTTAACTATCTGAAATTTTAAATGATGAAATACTTTACGAACACGTTAATACAATTATTAACTCTCTGAAACTAAAACAATAAACAATAAAATATTTATGATTTTCTTCAGTTTATCTTACTGGTATGTCTTGAACCTCCATGATAAGCCCAGGAATGTGTTCATCTGTCAACTCTTCATCTATTTTTTCCCGAACTTTCTTCAGTAATTCATCATTGAATTTGAAGCCAGCTTTCAGTTTCAAAAACAAAACAGCTCTCTCAGTACCATTTTTACTATACTGAGAAACACAAAGGCTATCGTGTACTTCAAGGAGACGATTCACTAAGGGCGAAAAACAAGGTTAAAGAGTTCCTGATTTTTTTTTTTATTTGTCTAAAATAGATTTTTGAAGATAAGAGTATTGCATTATTCACTACACGACTTAAATAAAAACATTTCTCAAGTAAATGTCTGAAAAAAGGAAAGAAAAAATGGTTAGTACACTGTAAAAAATTCTGGATCAAATTAAGGAAAAAAGTATCTGCTTTCAGGGTATCAGTACGTTTTGTCATGTAATTTAGTTTTACCCGAAATTTTACGGAACAAAAAATCTAATTTACCACAATTTTTAGAGCAATATTTAATTGAAAGCACTGAAACACTGTACATACAAGAGTAACTGTAAAAATCGCAATATTTACTGTAAAATCAATAAGACACTGTAATTAAATGAGTATTACTGAAAAAGTTATAGTAATAATTTTTATGGGAAAACTGGATTTTGCAGTAAAATGGTTTACGGATGCTGCACTCTGAGTGTCAATACTTTTTACCAGAATTTTATCCAGAATTTTTCTCTGTGGTTTTAGAATCTTGAGCAAAGTGGTAAGATGGTGACAGCGTGGTTAGAGCTGCGCACTTACTGTTCTTACTTTTCAAATCAACGCATCAGATTGGTGTGGCCAAACCCCAGACCGCCACAATGACAGCTTAGTGCGGCTTTCACATGTTTGTTTTTTACTGCTGACAGAAGTAGAAGGCGCGCTTTTTACCTCTCACACATCAGAAGGTGGCTGTAGAACAATTAATCAGATTCCAAAAGATTAGGTAATTGAGCCATTCTCTGCACAAATCAATTAATTCCTCTGGTTGAAATAACTCATATTTAAGTTTCAAAACTTAGTCATAGCTTTTTATATTTAGAACAAATTTTTCAAGTAATAAAGAGCAAAATATCTAAGCGACAAAATGTTCATAAAATTTTTTATATTATAAAAAGAATTTTAAGAAATAATGTACTTTTTTTCATCCATTTTTTGTTTCATCAAATATCAATTTGGTCATAAGAGATTTGCATGCGTTCGAAATAAGGGAAATCTTTGGGATACAACTATCCCAATTATCGGGTACTCACTGTTTTTCGAATGACGACCCTGCAATATTGCCTGTATGCTGAGCTTTATCAATTCAATTTCGCAAGAAGCCTGCCTATTCCTGTGTGGTGAAGATCCGGACTACCTTCCCCTCTATCCGGCTCTTAACACTGTTTTTCGAAGCTCTGTCGCCAAGGAAAATAATAAAAGCTATAGTTTAAATACCTTACACTTGAAGCAATGTGGTGTTTTTAAACTATATATATGATCTTGGAGTGATGAATTATCTGGTCTTTAGAACAGACGAATCAATTTATGTGTCTTTTCTTTGGAGAAAGATGTGTGCTCACTTTTAGCTCATCTGTTCCATTATTATTTTTTAAAAAAAATAATAAATAAAAAAACAAAAAAAAAACTTTGTGTTATGATTAAATTAGATTATGATTCACTGACCCATTTTGTTCATTTACATCTTCTCCTATAAAATTTGTCTGGAAAAAAGAAATAGTAATCAATGTTGCTCAAAAGACAAATATATCAAAATATTAGGCCAGACAATTTAAATTTAAATGCACAATCATAGCCTCTATGAAAGTATAATAACAGCCTCTTTTACCCCCCTCTTTTTCCGAAGAAAGTATTTTCCACATAAAAGCAATGACTGATACTAAATACATACCTACATTATAAATTTCGGAACTTCCAAATCTAAATCCAAACTGATTGATGGCTTCATCACTGAAATATTATAAGATTAAATAAGCTAAAGAAAAACAATTTATTCTAATATTTTATAAGGAACTAAAGCATGGTTTTACATTCTGTTACTTTTTATAATTAATTACTGAAAAAATAAGTGAAAAGCGTATAAGAGTATGGTAATAGAAATATTCGTTAAAATTTTAGGCCAATAATAGTCTTTGCAAACAAATATACAAACTATAGTTTGTAGGAAAAAATAAATGAAGCAATAAAGGAAACGAAGGAAATAAAAATAAAAACAAAAATATGGCGCAATTCAAGTCTTAACTGAGCAGCCCCAGTTAAGCATTCTATTAATATGTTACGCATCTTTTCCTTGACTTCTTTTTTTCAATCTGCGCATTGAAATAGAGGGCGTTGTTTTCTTCAGTTTTAAGTGTTTCCTTTTCATTCGGTTTGCTTATAAAATCGCTGTTTGACCTGGTTAAAATGAGTTTTTATTTTCTGATGATTTTGTTTGAGTTTCTTTTCTAAATTGGTTCTATGCATTTCATGTTTTTTCCTCGACTTCTATACAAAACCTTCGGTGTACTAAGGGAGTTACTTTAGGCATTTGCCTCTCCCTCAATAGAAAAGATTTTGTTTTATGGCTACCGGGGCCGGTACCCCTTGAAGACGTCGGCTTCGGTGGTCATATTTTTATTTCTATTTCCTTCGTTTCCTTTATTGCTACATTTTTCCTTTTTTGAAATTTCTGCTGCTTTTAAGCACGTTTTTTTTTCAAAGAAGTGTTTTATATTTAAAATTGAAAAAAAAATTGTTTTCTTTTAGTAGGAAAAAATAAATATATACTTATTTCGCAAAGCAATATTAAATTTCAAAATTTATCTTTCTAATGATAAATTTTTTTATCAAACGTTTACTATGTATTTTGGATAAAATGGTTAAGATAATATTGATTAATTTATTTATAATTCCTAGAATGTGAAACATACGACGTGGAAGACACGTAAAAAAATAATATATTATGTAACTATTGAATTTTGTTATATTATTAGACGGCATGTTCCGTGATCACCGCCCTTAATATATATTTTTAGAATCCTTTTCAAAAATATTGTCAAAGAAATATTCAGATTAAGTTTCAAGCAAGTATCAAAAACTTTATCGAAATCAGAACAGTTGTCTAAATAAAAATATTTTTTTTTTATAATTTGTCTTTATCTTACATCATTCTATTTGAAGTTACTTTCTCATATTGAAATATTTTTTAATAACGATAAATGTCTTATGATTATCATTTAAGTCCATAAAATATACGCTACCTTTTATTTAATTTAAGAATCTGCCATTATTGTTTCATCAACACAAAATATTTATTTAATCAAATCAAGCTTTAAATGAGGTAGATATGAAAAAATGTTTATGACATCAAGTTGGATGCATAAAATATGAATCTTAAAATTCATCAACAACAATCAGGAAACTTTTTCAATGGTTATGAGTTCAGTTAATAGTATGAAAACCTAAACTTGTCAAACTTATTTTTTGTTCATCTTTATGAGAAGAATTCAAATGTTTCGTTCTAATGTATTAGTAAGTTGTGAAACGAATTTGGTATGGTTTGTCTTTTCTTTTCACACAGCTGGCGAAAATAAATGTGTTTTTAATAACACAATTTCAATGTTTCTTTTCTTAAAACTGTAATTTGTTTTTATAAATAATTAATGAAACACGTTTAGAAGAAATTTAAAAGGATCATTTGCAAGCTGATCAAATCAACCGCATTGATGTAAAACGATAATTTTTGAGATATTTGTACAAGATAATGTTATTTCCATCGGTAAGTAAAATCCTCGAAGATCGGAGAAAAATATTCTAAATCAAATAAAAATGAATGCGGTTATGTACAATTAATAAATTACAGTTAGTAAATGACAGTTAATTAATCAGCTAGTGAATTACACAAAAACAATTTTTCAAGCATTAGAAAAAATCATTCCTTTATAAACATTTGTTTCTAATTTAAAGAATGAGAATTTTTGTGGTTGTTTAAGAATTTTTATGGTGGTCAAAATTAGAAGGAAATAAACAAACTTCCTAATTAAAGCGTTCTTACAAAAAAGTACCCGAAGTATTTCCCGCCAATCATGATAAATAATTTTGTATACACCGTGTTTCATAATAGCCTATCCTTAACATAACCTTTCAGAACCTGTGTTAAAAAAGCTTAGATATTTGGGGTCGCAAATTAATGTAAGTGAGGAAAAAAAAATATATACAATCAAACTCGATTGAATTATTAGTGCGGTAGGCTGAATTGTTTGATTGCCAAAAGAAACAGAAAGATATAGAAACGACTATTAGAGACATTTTCAATTAGGTTTACGAAAAAATTTATTTAAAAACCGCTATTATAGAACACCACGAATAATTACTTTTTAGCTTAGAGTATTTAGATGAGAAAGAAATTTTTTCAAATTTTTCTTTCAGACCAGAAATATAAATATTTTCAAGAGTTAAAGGAAAAGTGTAGTTTATTGAATTTTTTTTAATATTACCAGAAACTTATTTCCAATGTAATAAAATTTTGTATAAGTACACGATGCTCTGAAGCAAGATTGATATCAAATTTATCGAATAAATCTGAAAATAACAAATGTGTTTTCATTCTAACGAAAAGAAATTGGTGTTGTTTTAGACAAAAAACGTTAACTTCGATTTTATGTGTGTCTATAATCAGGTCGAATAGATATTTTTTTTTTACATGTATACAAATACAAATACTTTATAACTAAACTCGAGGACTTCCATCTCTCTCCATTCTTTTCTCAAGACTCATAATTTTTTTTTCTCTTAAAAGTTAATATTTTTTCAAAAAAAAAAATACGATTTAGTTTAGAATGAAATATATATTATAATTTCATGTAATAACATTTTATTAACGCATTAATCGCAACAAAATTAACGATTACTGAGATTTGAAAAATAATCAACTGTACTTTAACACCTCTTTAACGAACGGTTAATTTTCAAGAAAACAGTCATAAAAGTGCCTATTTTTTTGGCTTTTATATTTGTATTACGTATTTGATTAGTGCTGACATCTAGTTTAAAATAAACTATCTACAACTTCCTTAAAAATATCCTGGTACTGTGGTCTGGTGTGCAAAATAAGAAATAAAATTTTTTCCGGGAAAAAGAAATTATTTAGTTTTATTCTTATTGGCACGTTACTACTGATCACTCCAGCCGTCAATATCACGGGAGCGAGAAATAGAGGGCGAAAGCTCACCCCGTCATTTTCACGGGAGCGAGAAGGAAGGGGGGTTAAGTAACTTTTAATGTAGTTAAACTCTGAATTTAAAAATATGCAGATTCGTAAAATATAGTGTAAAATTACGTTAGAATAATTAAAAAAATCAATAAATAAATAGTAATCAAAATCAAAAATAGCAGTACTGTTAAATACCTCTGAATTAGGGATTCCAAAATATTTACAGAAAAAAAATTACTGTTATGACTTTTATTAAATTCATGCTGATGACAGCTAAAACAATATGGAAATCAATGTGGGATACTTGATCCTGTCATGTGATTTTCCAGCCAATAAAAAAGCATCGACAACAATGGAAAACAGTCTTTGACCAGCAATAATTTTTGAGCAAATTTGAGTTCGAAAAAAAAAACTCTCGCTAGGTTTATATTTGAAAATTACTATTCCAGCTTCTGCTCAAAAGAAATTTCTGCCCTGTAGAGGGATTTCAGTGGGCTGTAGATCAGTTTACATGTTTTTTTTCCCATCAAATTAAACAATGCAGAATTCTCAAACTAATAAAAGAATATAATTTTTTTATCTCATTGTACTCCCTGTACATATTCTTATACACCTTCGAAGTTTCTAAATCTTACAGTTTTTTGTGCAGCAAAACAAAGTGTAATCCTAATTTGAACACCAAGGTGGAGGTCATGGTTTATTAATATAGAAAAAAAGTATTTATCAGTAAAGAATAAAAGCAATTGAAATAGGTCACGTAGTGTACGCTTTATGCAATAAGCTGAATAGAATTAAAAACCAAAGCATTATTGTTTCTTAATTATTCTTTCTGCAACAAGTTTCCCATGTTTTCTCGATTTAAAATTAACAACAAAACTAACTGAACGTAATTATTTAATTAATTTTCTTACTTTCTGCAACAAATTAAGATTCCTTTAGTTTTCGGATTAACTATTGCTAGGTCCGACATCGAAAATTTATCTGCAAAGAACAAAAAAAAAAATTCAATTAGAGAATTATGCACTCTAAGAAAACTGAATAAACGTTGATCATAACATTTTGTATTTTATTTTATAACCGTCGTTGAACAGTCTACCCAATTTTGTTTTTACAACTACTAATGTTCAACTCCGTTGCCTTGTAACTTTAAACCGATCCAGAAGACAAGGGAACCTTCTGGATCAGTACCCCCGAGGTGTGATTTGTTATGGGAACATGTAGGACATTATGACTGGACAGATATAACGTACATCAATCACCATTTACTACACTGGGAGTCTTCGGCCGGCAAGGATCGAACCCACGAACTCTTGAACCGGGGCCCAGTGCCCTACCAACCAGACTTTCTCGGTCCTTAGTATGAAATATATGTCATGGAATATACGTACGAAAAATAATATATTTGGAAACAAGTGAATTTTGTTTTATTATTAAACGGCGTGTTCCCTGAACACCGCCCTTAATATATATATTTAGAATCCTTATCAAAAATATATACCATATTAAGGTTCAGGTAAGGATCAAAAACTTTACCGAAATCATAACAGTTACCGAAATAAAAGTGATTTATAATTTGTTAAAATCTTACACCCTTCTATTTAAATTTACTTTCTCATATTGAATTATTTTTTAATAACGATAAATGTTTTATGATTATTACTTAAGTCCATAAAATATGCGTTACCTTTTATTTAATTTAAGAATCTTCCATTATTGTTTCATCAACTCAAATTATTTCTTTAATCAAAGCAAGCTTTAAATGAGATAAATATGAAAAAATGCTTATAACCTCAAGTTGGATGCGTAAAATATGAATCTTAAAATTCATCAGAAACAATCAAGATACTTTTTCAATTGTTATGATTTCAGTTAATAGCACGAAGGAAAAAATTCCTTTCATATAGTAACGGTACACCGAAAATTCCAGTTTTCAAAATTAGGCTTCTTATTACCGCACGTTTAGTGAATACAAAACTAAAAAGTAAATTTTACCGAAGAAATGGTTCTTATATCCTGAAGGTATCGTGATAAAACTACAAAATTTTACCACATTTGCTAAATTTTATTGCATAATCAAGTACAGTAGTTTTAACCATACTTTTGTAAATGTATTAGAGTAATAATTTCTAAAATTTTGCATCTAGCTCCGAAACCCTAAAAGAATACAGTTGTATGTTTTTGCAAACTTTATATTTTCCATTTAAATTCATCACATTGTCAATGTGATGAATTTGCTGTTTTTCAACCTTTAAAAAAATTTTGACTTTAACATTTCTAGTATATTTTTATGAAACTAGTTAGTGCTTCGATTTAAAAAATAATTAAAAACAAATAACTCACCTTTGTATTTAGAAAAGTATAGCTCTCTATATTTGGAACCGTTTTCATCTCCATATATTCCTAAGGGCATTGACGGATATGGTTTTGATATGACTAGATCTCCAACTTCACCAGTTATGGGACAGCCTGTTTAATAAGAACAACAAACCTTTATCAAGAGAAAAAAAAAATTAGCTGAAAGTTCATCTTCTTTCAGAAGTCTTATTTTCGTAATTTAAGAACAATATTTATCATATGATACAAAAATACCATAAACATAACATTGTTTTGCACATAAAGTAAATCCTGTTTTAGTGATGTAAACTAAGCAACTCAAAGTGAAACATAATTTAATGAAATGAAAAAAAAATTAGACATAGATTCAAAAAAATAAAGACTGACTTGTGAAATTTTACTTTTTTTTAATAAATTTTCACAACTAAGAGTTTATAAACCCGAGATTAATTCTTGTTTGCTTCTGTAAAGCAAACAAAGGGGGTTTAAAATACATTTTGTAAAAATATTTTTGCTTACACAATAAAGTTTCAAAATGGACATTAGTTGAAAAATTTTCACGAGTTAGCATTATTATTTTTTATTTAAACTACAAGCTGTATTTTCTCTAAATGATTTTCTAAATTGCACAAACTGGGGCAGGTCTTCCTTAAGGAAGCTGATTTGATCTCCAAAGAATAGGAATTAGAGCGTTTTTAATGGGAATTAAAGCGTTTTTTCTTCACATGAATAACTTTTGCTTTCCTTTGTATAAATTAAGGTTAATGCAAATAAATGCTAATGTAAATAAATGCTCAAAAATAAAACAAACGTGACATATTTCTTAAGTCCATTCATTGAACAAAAGATTAAGATTAAAAAAGATGGTGTACGTATGATAGCGTTCATAAAAATGGCATTCAATTTCTGTGTGATTGTGAGTTTTCCTTAATTTATGAACATGAGTGTAATTTATTGAAACAAAATGCTCTTAAATATTTGAAAACCAGGATTTATTTATGTGTAACTAGAGAATAATGTCAGAACTTTACCTTCATCATCTACTACCTCTATATCAGCACCTAAACATGGGCATGTTTGTTCTCCTTTATATATAGGTAAAGTATGATGAAATGCCATGCATCTACCCATGATTTCAGTGGCACCTGAATAGGGAAGATATAATTTTTATTACTGAATCAATTTAGAATTGAACGATATTTGATTATACTACTTACCATAAATGGACGTGAATAAAATGTTTTTCTTAATTCTTTTATATACGAATTCATAATTTTGAGGCTTTACAACACTTGCACCAGAAAATATAAGAAGTAGACTGTTCAGCTTATGATTTTCATCTATGATCATAATATATAAATAATAAGTTAATTAAAAACACTCATGCTCAAAATACTCCTCAAGTAAATATATGTTTGCAATACTCATTAGTTAGAAAAAAACTCCAGTTTTAGACTGAATGTTCCAAAAATCAGTTAAAGGAAAACATGTGAAGTCAGCTTTCTGCTTATAAAGCCGTTAATTTGCCTTCATTTAATTTCAAAATTAGCTTACAATTTTTTTAAACAGAGAGCTACAAAATAATGTATTCAAATTGAGCAGACATTCGTGCAAATATTTCAGTTCGAATGGTTTAACGACCAGCATAAAAATTGAATACAAAAGTGACATAAAATACTGAACTAATGCGCCATCTGTCAACGAATTGTGTAACTAATTTAAAATTTAATGAGAATAAAAACGTGTATAAATGTACAAAATTTAAAAAAAAACATGCTTTTCTATTTGCTGACGTTTAACCATTGCACAACAATGTTGAACATTCAAAGGTCTGAAAAAAAAGTGTGCAGACATTCGGGCAAATATTTCCGTACGAATGGTTTAACGACCAGCATAAAATTGATTACAAAAGTGACATAAAATACCGAACTAATGCGCCATCTGTCAACGAATTTTGTAACTAATTTAAAATTTAATGAGAATAAAAGCGCACATAAATATACAAAATTAAAAAAAACAGTGCTTTTCTATTTGCTGACGCTTAACCATTACATAACAATGCGGAACAGTCAAAGGTCTGAAAGCAAATTGTGCAGACATTCTAGCAAATATTTCAGTTTGAATGGTTTAACGACTAGCATAAAAATTGAAGAAAAGAGTGACATAAAATACAGAACTAACGCGCCATCTGTCAATGAATTTTGTAACTAATTTAAAATTTAATAAGAATGAAAACGTATATAAGTATACAAAATTAAAAGAACCGTATTTTTCTATTTGCTGAAATTTTCAATTCTTCGGACATTTTTGTGACATACGGTATAATACCCAGTTTTTGACGCAATACATTTTACACTCATCAGTTTTAGATACTGAAATGCTAATACTTTACTCGGAAAATATCCCTTCTTTTCTAATTCATCCAAAATGCTTGGAGTTGCGAAGAAACTTGATATTTTATATTCATCAATAATGTCCCACAAATAAGTAGGCGATAGAAAGTATGGCACGCCATCATAAAGCACAGAAGTGGCCCCTCTGAGAAACGACAAAGGTCCTATCAGCCATGATGCCCATCCTGCCTGAATTTTAAAAAAATGTTAATTATTATGGACTTGGAACTCAGCGTAAACAATAACAAAGTTTTTAAGTTGAAAAGTAATAGTGAGAACTGCCGATGTATTCCTCCGCTTATGTTAAGTTAACGAGTGTGTTTGAAAGGGCTTGATATTCTAGGAAGTTTTATTGTTGTGCTTTGTATTTAAATGTGCACGTAAATTTAATATTTATAAGGTTCTTCTGTATTTTTAAAATTCTAAAATCTTGCGAGTCATGTATCTATATAAGGTAATTAATACACTATCTACCAATAAGTATTTGGACACCTATGCAAATAATTATATCTGCGGTCCTGACATACATCACGCCCTCCACCGGTATATAACGTGTAGGAAACAACATCGGCATTAGTTCCATGTAAGATGCCTACTTCACTATTTTGGATAACAATGTGCTTCCTACGCTGTGGCAGTTTTACTGGGTGGACCCCTGTAACTTCCAGGACAACAATGCCAGCTGTCATTATGCGAGGGTCACCAAAGCTTGGTATGGTGCCAATGAGGTTAATCGAATGGACTGGCTTGCACAGAGCCCAGACCTGAACCCTACCGAGAACCTCTAGGACGAGTTGGATCTCCGAATTAAGGGGTGTACTACCCATCCAAAATCGGTGAGGGAACTTACATGTCTTCTCCAAGACGAGTGGAAGAAAATACCACTAGCCGTCACGCAAGGACTTGTAGAAAGTATGCCCCGGAGGATTCACGTTGTAATTGCCTCTCATGGAGGATCTACCAACCATTGATTATGAATAAAGTTTGTTTTTCTTTTCAATCGCACGTGTCCAAATACTTATTGGTAAATAGTGTATCACAACATAAATAAAGTGAATGTGCTGTCAGGTTTTAAGTGTTTTCTTCAGTTTTTTAATGTTATTATAGTTAAAGTTAAATGGATAAGCGTCTTGAATTAATAGAGCAAGTCATATTGCAAACTGTATAAGTACAATAATATTGCAACGTTGTATGTTTTTTAAGCTAAGGCGTAAAAATTCTTATTACCCGGAATTCTTATTACGAATTTTATTCAATAGCGTCACCCGTGGGAAATTTTATACGGTTTTACATCCATAATAAACATTTTAATAACCTTACAACTATATAGTAAATGACTTTTTAACTCTTCGAGACCTGAGATTAATTTGAAGTGAAAAATAATAAGTTATTTGTATTAATTTTTATTTTCTTTCTGTCAAAATATTCTTTATTTATGTTCGATAGCTCTTCTATTTCATCTGTTTTTTTCGATTCTATATAAAAAAAAATTTCATAAATATGCAAATTTGAGTTTTAGTTTTAAAAAAATGTAGTTTTCATTAATAAATATAAGTTATAATAAATATATAGTTTTTATTAATAATTAATAACTAATCTCCAATCAAAATTAAAAAAAGCTTTTTTATTTAATTTTGTAGCTCTTGTTTAAATCTTGTTAACACATCATAAATGAGCTCTTCAAACTATAAAGATTTATGTTGACACTTAAAATCTGATCATTGGCTCAGAGGTTATTAGGGTATAACGTTTTCAATTTTGGAAACTTCATAAAATTTAGGTGGAATTACTTACGGGTGAAACAGATAGTATCGCACGTTCTCTGCTGTTATTTTGAATACATATCTCTTTTACAAAGCACAGAAGTCCCTACAAAAAATAATAAATAAATAAAAACTATGCTTAATCATACATTTTGTTAGATATTTATAGTTGTGAAAAGTGAAAATTCAAAGTTATAGCAATTACAGTATTACAGTTTATCTAAACTCTTAAACCATTTAGCATTGACATGGGCAAATGAAAGAGGAAAACATTTTTTTATAGTAGGGTAAACCAACCAGTGAAGGAACACTACCCAGTGAAGGAACATTTCATATATATTGATTAAAAATAAAAATTTGAAAGTTTTTCTTTAGATTGATTGGTAACAGTAGCTTACTGCCAAACAATAGGAAGTCATCTAGCAATGTTTTGGATTACCTGGTCAAATATACTTCTCTGGAAAAATTTTTGAATTTGTTATTATCTCTGCAACACCTTGTTTCGTTGAAAAAATTATAAGGTGAGTGTTTGTATTTATATGTTTGAAGTGGAATTAATTGCATGTAATAGTCTTATTTTTCTCACTGTCAAAAAGAGAATTCAAAATATAGTTATTGAATTTACGTTTTATTTTTTTTAAAGCATAGCATAATCAAGTACTGAGATAAGGGGGTGTTTATTCACTGGATCACCAAACGAGGAAAAACCAGTGAAGGAACAAGTGTTCCTTTACTGGTTTTTTTCCCAATTAATGAAAATAAAATAAATTTTTGAATTTTCTTGTACTTTCAGTCACATTATACATCAAAATTCTGTTTAAAAGACAAAAAACAACTTCTAACCAGTGAAGGAACAGGCATGTTCCTTCACTGGATCACCAATCGATGAA
The DNA here is from genome assembly GCF_982258835.1 of Parasteatoda tepidariorum. Taxonomy (NCBI): domain Eukaryota; kingdom Metazoa; phylum Arthropoda; class Arachnida; order Araneae; family Theridiidae; genus Parasteatoda; species Parasteatoda tepidariorum. The sequence goes on from NC_141763.1 coordinate 81,967,234, forward strand.
AAACCAGTGAAGGAACAAGTATTTCTTTACTAGGTTCTTTTTCCAGTTAATGAAAATAAAATGATTTTTTTAATTTTCTTGTGCTTTTAGTCATATTATACATTAAAATTCTGTTTCAAAGACAAAAAACAACTTCTAACCAGTGAAGAAACAGGCATGTTCCTTCAATGGGAATACTTCCAGTGAATGAACAGTAATGTGTGAAATATGATTTTACATGACTCTAGGATAAGTACTTCTGCTATATAGAGGACAACCGAAATTTTGTTAAAAATTGTATGAATAATTCCTGAAATAATTTCAGTTCAAAATGTTAATTTAATCACTTAATTTATTAAAAAATTATAATTTATATTTATTAATGGGGTGTGTAGTTACATCAAATGTTAGGTAACTTAATAAACTTTGTTTACTAATCGAAAACTAATTAAATATAATCATAAAAATTTGAATAGAACATTTTTTCGCTGACTTTTGCACCAAGAACTGATAATAAGTTATCATTATAGGATAGCAACGTGATTATATAAATTATAAAAACTACTTTACTATGTAAGATTTTAGAAGCAAGCTCCTCAACAAAAAACAGAGTTAAACAGAAACGATACTCAATTTCTTCAGAAACTTGAGAGGGAAATCATTCAAGATATGTTGAAAATTTTTAACGCAGCATTAACTGAAGAGTCTATCGAAAATGTCCAAGAGCCTGTACTTTTTTCAATATGGAAGAAGTACGTATTAAAAGAAGACCACTTGGTTAAGTCAAACTTAGGAACAGAGGCTAGTATTGATAATGAATGCATCTTAGATATCGAATTTGAAATGAGTCCTCATGCTGATCCTCTCTTAGTTGAAAAAAGAAATGATTCCGTAAGTAAAATCAGTACTTCTAAAGATCCTCTAGATACAAGTCAACAAGAGATGGATTTTCCTCAAACTTCAAGACACCTTTTCCCCGTCTATTTTCGAGAAATGCATTGTAGAAATATTGTTGAAAAATCAGAAGAAGTTTGGAGGAACCATTTACATTGACCAAATATTGATGATAAAAAGAAAGGTCAAGTAAGAAGAAAAATGAATAAATTACCTTTTGCACTAACTTCAGAGAAATGGCAAAAATTTCAAGAGGCTGAAAGATCTAAAAAAAAGTTAAAACAAGAGAATATGGAGAAGAAAAAGAACGAAAAAATACTTAAAAAAAAAAGCTTCAAGAAATAAGAGGAAAAAGAGTAAACAAAAAGGTGATAAAATAATAATGATAATTAACAGCATCGGATGACACAATGATTCAGATTTGACTGTCAGATTATAAGAAAGAATGATTTTTTAAAATTTATTTTGTATTTAACATCACTTTAATTTCTAGTTCATGATTACAGAATAAAGTTAGCATTTTACAAGTACTTGTATGTTATAATTTCATAAATAGTCTTGTTTTTATATATTTGTATGGCTAATGAATTCATAAAGAGCATTAAAATATAACGAAAATTAAGTGTTCCTTTACTGGGCAATTTTGTGTTCCTTCACTGGTTAGAGCTGTTCCTTCACTGGGTCTTCTTACTACTTGTTATTTGAACCTCCAGAACTTTAAAACAATATTATGTAAGTTCTCTAAAATTTTTTTACATAATTTGCAAATAGTGACAAATATGTTGACACTGTCATTTAACTAAAATTACGAATTTTGAAATTAATATGATTTTTTAAGAGGCAAGCGAAGCTTAAGTGTTCCTTCACTGGTTAGTTTACCCTACATCTGCTATAATTTATGAAAAACAATTTAAGACGAAGATAATTTATAATTGCAGAGATTTCATTAATTATAATAATTTATTTAAATTAACAAATAGATTAAATTGAATAAATTATTGGGAATAAAATATACTAAATTAATTATAAATTTAAAATCTAATACAATTCCGAAGTATTTGTAATGTAACAGCGATGATTAAAATAATTATTTATTAATTATAAATTAAGTATATTAATTATTAAAAAATTAAATTACTTAGATAAGATTGAATAAAATCAATTAAATCAATTATAAATTTATAATCTTACATTCTTGCGAAGACAATAACAGCAAACTAGAACTTATAATTAAATGATCTAATTAAATCTCTAAGAATTTTACCCTAGATACATCCTATTAACATTGAAGTAAAATAATATAAGCTTATGTTTTTTTTCTCAATAGAGAGTTTGCTTTTTCTCAAAAGTAATTATTAAAACAAACAATAAATTATTATTATTTTTGTTAAATAAGGTTGGTAGAGTTAAAAATTGAAATTAAAGAGATTTAAAATGATGTTGTCTTTAATTTATAATGGTTCACATATGCCACAAATTAGATATTTAACTTTACTTTGCTCGTAAGATCAAGACAAAAAGATTAAAAATAATGACATTATTGCAACAAAAAAAGTGACAAAGTTCTTTTACTAGCTTTCACGTAAAAATTAAAATTCCGTAACCAATATATATTTATTTGGAAATATCAAGAGTTGTGGTCAATACAAACTTCTGTTAGTTTAGCTAACTTTTCTTATTTTTTAAGTACTGTACTAATCCTGTTATAAGAAGATTGAATTAAAGAGTAGAATCGGGGGCCCTTGGTTTGGCGACAAATTTAACTGTAAAATTTTGCTGAAACTCAGTTTCTGGTTACCATGATATTCTTTTCTTGCTGTCTCTTCTTTTAATTACGTCATCATCGGGTTACCAGAATTTCTATTTACCGTTATGTAATTGGTTCTTGGTCTATTTTCAAATATAGGCATATTTTCAAATCACCAATTAAAGGGGCCCTCTAACCTACACCTAATCGAAGAATTAAGCAGCAATTATACAGGGTTAAACGTTTCAGAACTCCTAAGAGGGGTAGAGGGCATCTTGATGACTCGAAATCATATAGCAATGCGGGGTCGGAAATGCTTTCCAGAGGCGGTAGATGGCGTTGTGCGAAAGTTCCGAGCTTTCCAGTGCGTTGGCCTCTTCGGTCACCCGGCCTATCATGTCTTGCTTTTTATTTCTGGGGTCACATGAAAACGCTGGCTTATGGCACCCCTGTTGACAATGCTGAGGAGCTGGTTGTAAGAATTGCAGTAGCTGCCGGAGAAATTCGAGACATGCTTGGAGTATTGCTGAATGTTCGGATGTCCATGCGCCGGAGATGTGAGGTGTACATTGTAGCAGGTGGCAGAAACTTCGAACACTTACTTTGACCCATGTACCTTATGCTTATTTCAATGTATTATTAAAACGATTTTTCACTTACGGTCTCTTTTCTTTATGGTTCTTCTGTGTACACTACCGCTTCAGGAAAGCATTTCCGACCCCTCATTGTTATATGATTTCGAGTCGTCAGGATGCACTCTACCACTCTTAGGAATTCTGAAACACTTAACTGAGACACCTTGTATATTTACTTAAGTAAAGGGAAGAATGAAGAGATTTCAAAATTGTGGTCTGTGGCAAAATCCTCGCCAAGACTTGTTAATATATGGGCAGAGCCTTGCAAGAAATAATTGTAAATAAATTAAAAAACACATCGCAGAAGGGAACCAACTCGAAGAGTATAACTCGTAGCCACCTCTACGGGCAAACCTCTACATATTTTCGTTTTTAAAGAAAATTTGCTACTTAAGTTGCCTTAGCGATTGTAGTTGGCGCCACAGATTACGATACGCAAATAACCTCAAAGGAATGCATATGTTTACATTAAAAGCAAACATCATTACGTTAGAATTGATTTACATCTTTAAAATAAGTTACAAGGTCAACTATTAAGCAATAGTTTCTTAGTCAGATGAAGTGCTGAAAGTAAAAAGTGTAAGTTTAATGTATTTGGTGGTGGCCATTTAAGCAGTTAAAACTTTCAATTTAGTCAATGTTTTGCTCTATCCTTAGGGCAGTTGGGGAGGTACTGCGGATAAAATAGTAGTATAAATTAACTTACCTCACTGCCGTGTACAATTGCTTTTGGTGAACCAGTAGTTCCTGAGGTATAACTAATGAAAACGGGATGTGACATAGACACTTGTTCAAAGATTAAATCTGGCACTGAACCATCTGCATTGCGCCCAACATCCAAAAATTCTTTTAAAAAACAGCTACATAGAAAAATAAAAGTATTTTAAATGAATTTATGAGCTTCAGACGTTTCCAAATCAACTGAGATCTGATCTACAGAATATATTCTACCCTGTTAAAATTTTTACAGTTTTTTGTAAGAATGTTGGATTTGTTTGTTTGAATTCAATTTATTTTAACGTTACAAAATTAGTTTTAAGTATTCAAAGCATCTATTATACACAAAATAAATATTTGATATCCTTACATTTTGTTGCATAATTAGCTTCTGAAAACTATGATATAAATATTACAAGGCATTCCTGGCACATTGAAAGTCAGGCAAGGTTAAAAGAAGATGCTGCTTATTATCACATGCATAAATATTGAAAAAGCATTAAATATCACTAAGATAGATATATTTAATTTTTTATGTCAAGGAAAAATTTCGTAAGTTTTCCGCATCATCTCGTAAGTCAAATGCCAAAAGGGAAGCATCTATTATATATAATTCTCTTACGTGGCTCCCAAATTTTGGCTGTATTTCTTTTCCGCCGGTGGCAACGTTTGCTTTGTTTTGAAAACACCAAAGCATTCTGCCTTTTAATGATGTGTTTCTGATCTAATATATACACTGCTGGACAATTGCTAAGGACGGATCACAAACTGCAATGTAGCATAACATTAAGCGAGACACGTGGCCTAGTAGGATAAAATATAGTTGCCACACTGTTCAGACATTAGAATAAAGAATATTCATTGTTCTGGAAAGTACAAAAGCTATGAAACATCTGAAAGAAAAAAAATGTTCATTTGATGCTGTGTACGGAAAAATGGAACAATGCATCGAAATGTCAGCAGGCAACTTGAAGAAAGGTGTCAGTACGGGATATGTCCTCCATGTAGTGTGATGCAACATTCTACACGTCGTATCATACTTTGCACAACATTATCCAGCAGCTGTTGAGGCAATTTATCCCATTCCTCTGTCAGTGCACGGATGAGGGTGTTCTTGTTTGTCGGAGAATAGTTTCGACCAGCAAGTTGCCTCCCCAAAGCATCCCAAACATTTTCAATGGGGTTCAGATCTGGAGAACGTGATGGCCATACGAGGCGTTGAATACCCTCGCTGTCTAGACAATCCTGAACAGCGAGTGTTCGATGACATGTTGCGTTGTCGTCCATAAAAATAAATTTATCACCGACAGCACCACGGAAAAGACGAACATGAGGAAGTAGAACTTCATCAATGTATCGTTGGCCCGTCATAGTCCCATTCTCAACCACATGTAGGCGCGTGCGGCCATTGATCATGATGCCGGCCCACGCCATGACACTGCATGTCGGATATCGGTCCCTTTCCTGGATATTTTCTGGGCGATAACCAGTACCACTCTCGCGCCAGATCAGTTGGCGTCTACAATCCGATGACAGACTGAACCTACTCTCATCTGAGAATAATACGCATGCCCAGTTCTATTCAGTCCAATTGTGATGCTCACGACACCATTGCAAACGGGCAGTACGATGCTGTCTGGTCAATGGGACACACACAACAGGTCTGCGGGCGTATAGTCCTCCTCCCCTCAAACGTCTGGCAACAGTTTTTCGGGAGATCTGCTTTCCTGTGGCAGCAAGAAACTGATTTGTCACCTGCTGAGCTGTGGTGCGCCTGTTCCTTTTTGCTGATAGGGCGATGTATCTGTCTTCAGCAGGCGTCGTACTTCTAACACGACCTCCCCCGTGCCGCCTACTACACATTCCAGTATTTTTGAATGATTTCCACAGCCGTGAAACAACGCTATGAGCGATGTCGAACTCCCTGGCAACATCTGTTATTTTTCGCCCTTCTTCGATCTTTCCAATAATTCGGCCACGCTTAAAATCATCTAAGTGATATCGGGAAGACATGACGAAAATTTCAAGTTTGTCAACTAAATCTTTCCTGTAAAACTTTGACTTGAAACAACAACTCTCCACACGCGTCAAAACCTTTAAAGCTCTTATCAGCGCTATCACGTGATGAACAGACGTGGAAAAAAAATTTTGCATACGCATACCTCTTCTTACTATATCCCGCACTTATTCTAATTTTCCACAATTTGCTTCCTTTAATTTTATGGTTGCTATGGATGATAGTGTTATCCGTCCTTAGCAATTGTCCAGCAGTGTATAATTCTCTTACGTGGCTCCCAAATTTTGACTGAAGTACTTTGTACAACTAAATAAGATTCTTTTCACAACAGTTAAATATTTACTTTATTTTCTTCATTCACAGAGAAAACAGTCGGCAAAGAATTCTGTTAGGCTAAAAAACAATTCGCTAAAAAAAATAACGAATTCTGAAAGAAATAAAAGTAAACAACTTAAAAAATAAAAATGCTGTTGCTAGCCATAGAATTTTTTGAAAGTTAACTTAGCAACATAAATCAAAATGACATAGAAGCGCAACTAGATCAAAATTATGATACCTGAGCGCTTGACGTAACAAATCCTTCAATTCTAAAAGCGTGGTATCGCCAAATGCCCAAATTAACAATTGTGTTCTTAAAGAAATTCTATAAAAAGTTTTAAATAAACAACCTACTTCTACAACTGCTTCTTGAAGAACTTGGCTCATTGATTAAAAATATTGCTTTAATTTTACAGTACTAACTTTACTTCTACTTTCATTATTGCTATAACCCTCTTTCATTACATTTTACAACTTCATGCTAAATTTGAAGACTTTAAGTTGTTTTGTGGTTGAATACTGACATTTAGAAATGTGTACATAAAAAAAATAATATTTAGAGGTTAAGAGTTGCCTCAGAAAAATTTGAATTGTTGACATTGAACTTAACAATGGAAACAATCGTTTTTGTGAAAAATTGAATTGTATTCTTGACATCAAAACTAAAAATATTGTGTTTCAACTTAACAATACTACCTTAATTTATACTTTAGAATTGCCTCGGAGAAATTTGAATTGTTAGCAATGACTTACACAAAAAGTTATATTTTAACTGACAAATACTACATTATAATTTTAACTTTTTCTATGACTATACTCATTTTCTTACTCTTTTCTTTGTTTTTTATACATTTTATTTTTTTGTGATAAAATAAAAAACTTATAGTTGTTCTGCTTTTGAACACTGATGAAAACACAAAATGATGGGCTTCATCAACAATCAAAAATATATACATTTATTTTACAAATTCCATATTATTAAGGTAGCGCCCTTCAGAGAATTAAAAATACAAAATTATCTTCATCAAAGCCGATGCTTTACATCCGGCGTTCAGTGGCAGACTACTATTTCATATTGTTTTACAACACATGGTATTAGCCCTCTGGTGGGAAAGACTTTAAAACAAAACTTACATCAGTTACTTTTCTCAACAACTGAAATTTAGAATAGTGTGATTAAGAAAAACATGTGAACTGTTTGCAATTTCAAATTAATATTGAAATGTACAGGTTTAGAATTTTCTACAGTGAAAAGTTTTCGGAACTTCAGTATTCAAAAAAGTATACAAAAACTAGACGTTAAGAACGTATCCAATGAGCGAGCAAAGCGAGCATTGGATTGCGAAGCAATCCGAAATGAACTGTGAAAGCAGTTCCGGGGGTTGGTGAGCGCCAGCGAGCAGGGGGCGAAGCCTCCTAGTTATTAATAATAGTTCTACTAATCAAAGCGCTAGATTTTTCATGCTCCCCGTAAAGGCAAACTTAAAATTGCTAATGTCCACATTCTTTAAACAGGACGTGCATATATAATTATGTGAAATACCTGCAAACAGTCAAGAGACCTCCCACACTGTAACGAAATTGCCCGTTAGCTAAGTTGCGGTAGAAAGATTATTCTAAGCATTAAAATACATTTATAAGAATTTAAAATCAATTTTGCAGAAAGATTTATTAGATTAAATTCTTTTCTTAAAATTGAGCATTTAGCTCAAAGGTGAATTAAATAAAATTTGCATTTAATTTAATGATTCTGATGATTCCATTATTATTTTTAATCCTCCTTTTCACTATAAAAATTCCAAATTAAAATCTGAAACACAATCGTGCTCATAAATATATAGTGACCATAGTTAGAGACGGACGAAACTGGAGCTACTTATTATCCGGAGAGAAGCTGGGATATCTAAAACAAATTTTTTTGGCTCCGTGTCCCTAATAAAATCAATAGATGTTTACTTGCCTGTTAACTATTTCACTGATATCCTTTCTTATGGAATCTTTTCTGGATGGCACAATGATTATCTTTTCTGAACTTGTCAAACCTACATAAACAATAATGCATAATACTTTCTTATCTTCTTTAGGTTGCGGTAATCACTTCACAAAATCTGAATTTTTTAGTGTCAAAACACACGATTTTGTAGATCTTAAGGAAAAAAATTTTAAAGCCAAATAAAGATAAATAAGTGTTCAACAAATAATAAATTCAAAAAATACTATTTTCCATAAGAAATTTGCTCTGGTACACACATTGTTTCATTATTTAATTCGCCATTCTTATTTAACTTTAATAAATACAGTAAAAATAATATTCTGATTAAAAACTGATACAAAGTTTGTGGGGAAAAAGATATATCATGTAAAGGTATTATTTGAGTGAGTAAATTTTAGGTTTGAGTGAGTTGGTTTATCTTCTCTTCACTTTCGAAATTGTTCGGCATTTCTGCACAGGAGAAAAAAAATGCTGGTAAAATTACCGCACTATATTTTCGTGACGTTTGCGATGAAAAATAAACATATTCCGGTTAATAAAATCAAAATATGCAGTATTTAAAACATTTTTTTAAAATTTTTTTCGCTCATATAGTAACGGTTTACTAGAAATTGTGTTTTTTAAAATTATATTTCTTATTACGATACATTTCGTAAAAATTAGAAGACAGAGAAGTGAATTGAGCTGAATAAATTATTTTTTCGCCATGCTCTATGGTTTCATAATAAGAATATGGTTTCATAATAAATATGGTTTCATAATCACCGCACATTTAGAAAAAAACCCTGAAAAGTAAATTCAACCGAATAAATGGTTTTTATATCCTGAACGTATCGCGATTAAACGACAAAATTTTACCACATTTTCCAAATTTTATCACATATTGTAAAACCATAATTTATTGTTAGTTTTAATAAAATCATTACCAAAGTGGTAAATATTACATATCTGTTTGGTGTTCCCATAGAGTAAGAAACATTGTAGGTAGTTTTATGACCATACCTTTTTTATCCACATGCACTGAGTGCTATTGAAATAAAATGAGTTTCAAAAAATATATTTTGATTTAAATTAAACCTCATTGGGTAATAAAAGATACATAAAAAGATAAAAGATACTTAGACGAAACGGAAGTGCTAAGAGTCTTATGTTTTCAATGTAACCAATTCAAAAGCGTCATTCGAATACATTTTTGAAATTCACGAGGTTGAATTCAAGAAAAAAAAATTTATGATCATTTTTCCTTTGTGCCTTATCGTTTGCCTTATAAAAACATATAATTGTGTGTTATTCCATAAACTCATTCAAATAAATTTTTGAAATTCACGAGATTGAATTCATGAACAAAAATTATATGATTCTTTTTCCTTTGTGTCTTATCATTTGACTATTGGTGGAATTCAGCCTTCTTGATCTAGACTAAGAGTGGAAATGCTCGACAAAGGGAAGCTTAAGAGGGGACCCCACCCTGAATATTTCTAAAATTCGAAATTTTTTTTAGCATTTTTCAAATCTTTGTACCCTTCTTAATGTCTGACTCAAACGATTTATCGGTACCTAACTTCGTTTGGAAGTTATACCGGAAAATAGAGAGTCGTCGCTAAGCAGGTAGAAAGGCCCGTTCGGCCGGATTAGGAGGGGCGACATTCTTTTTGTGTCTCATCCATTCTGTTGATGGAGAAGATATATGGACCTGGAATTGCAGAATAAAGGTTAGTCATTACTAATTTAATAATTTACTGGATTGAACATAAGTCAAAACTTTAAACGTGTTTTTCTCAAAACGCTGTTTTTTGACCTGGCCTAACGTTTTTCTCATGATCCATACAACGAAAAAAGCTGCTATTTTAAATTACGTAAAAATATATTCTTTAGAAAGTAGCATAGGATTTTTTTTTGATATTTTGATTTTATATTAGTATTTTAATGAATATTTTTTTAATGAAAAACTTAACTTTTTTTTAAGTTGCCGCCATTTTGGTAATTTTGCGAATATCAAAAAACCGCTATGCTACTTTTTAGATAATGTCTTTATGTTTCAGAAAATCAATACAAAATCATTTTCCTATGTTCCAGGACTTCTAAATCTATGAGGCCAGTGAGGTGCTACTTTTTGATGACCAGCCACACACGGAGCTGCTACCAACTTATTTTTTATTATTTTGCAAAAGAAATTTTTTTTAAAATGGACTTAAATTGTAGCTAAATAACAGGAAAAAACAAGAAGTCTCTGCATTGCCTCTAATACTTAAAAAAAAAATTCAAGAAAAACGCTAATATTTTACCATCTCAGGGTGGAGCCTGATAAAGGGGGGAATAAATTGTTAAGGGATAAATTGAAACCAAGTGTTAACCAATTATGCAGTAAAATGTTACTTCAGTGTCTATACGCTTTACTTTTAGACTCTCGTACTTTCTCGTACTTTATAAAACGGAATATGTACCCTGAGAAAATAAATTGTGGTCAAAACTACACGAATATGATAAAAATTTAACGTATTTCTGGCTTTATGAGAATGCATTAAAAAGCTCGGTGATTTTTACCAAAGCGCTTTAGTAATCTTTTTAGTAAATCTAATATCAAATCTAAATTAGTACCTTTAATGTATCCTAATTAATCTCACTTAGAATTCTTAAATGTTTTAAAAATTAGCCCATCTAAATATTTTTTACATACATACAATAAAAATTTATTCTAAAATTTCAAGAGTTCTGATTTCCATGGCATATGTAATTTTTTTTTCATTTGACTCAAATCCAATACACAGTATTTCTTTCCATATAAATGAATATCAGTAGGGGAGAGTGGGGTCAATTGTAACAGGGTACGATTGTAACAGAGCAAAAATTTCGAGTGTCGGGTTCTAGATTTGGTTTCTAGGTGGAGCACAAGGTGTATTTAATAAATTTACATGTACACCCCTGCTGGCAACCATTTTTATGTATTTTTAAAAGAGTTACATCACAAAAGATATTTTCACGCTACGTAAGTACTTTTTTTGGTATTAGAGTATTATATTGTAACAAAGTAATTTTGTTTAAGCAAATAAAAATTATTAACCGAATATGTAAGTGGACACCTTAATTAACATTTCAAAAAAAATATTAGTTTTGTTAATTAACTAGCATTGTTTTTAACAAATGAAGCTGAAATGGCGTCGTGGGGCCGATTGCAACAATAAGTAAAGGGACGATTATAACAGCTGAAAATAAATAATCTTATGTTTACAAACCATTACTTAACGCTTTAAGAACCACCAATAGTTTCCTATACCATTTATATTATGTTGCATGTGCATTATTTTATTTGTCACCATTCACAGCATAAATTAAAATTTTTAACCACTTAAAGTTGAAAGTTTAACCCTTTAGGTCTCTGTTCATTATTATTTGTTCTCCTAAAATGCCACTACTATTTTGATCAATAAAAAATATATCACAACTATGATAATATGTATAATTAACTATGTTTTAGTTGAATTTCTGAACTGTTACATATGACCCCATAAGTGGGGACAATTGTAGCAAGTACACGACTGTTAAAAATTGTTAATAACTAATATAATAACATTTAAAATAAAGTATTTATTTTTTTTTCTAGTAGAGGATAGTCTACTTTACTCGTCTGTATAATAATAACTAGAATAATTTTACCTTCAGATATGAATTTCAATTTAGGAAGCATGTCAATATCCTTTTCCTCATAACGTATCTTGTCGATTGATATAATATATTTGGGACGCACTATTTGTAATCTCTCCAGCACTGCCTGATGAAAAAAATCAGATAATTGTCAATAATTTAACAATTATAATTAAATATTTCCCTGTAAAAAAATCATAAAAATGAAATCTTTCAAAAAGTGCAATAAAAATATTTACTTGGCGACGCTTTTTTCTTTTGGGTAAGTCTAATTTGGCACCCGTTAAAAAAAATTAATAACAAAGTTCAATAATTCTGCAGTGCATAAAAAAACGGACCACTCTGAATAGCTTTTGAACTAATAATCGGATCTTCACTTTCCAGGACTCAATCTTAATAGTTTGAAGGAGGACGGGGGGTGATTTCAAGCATGCTAATTATTTTGTGTTGGCGATATTTTAAGTTAAAAAATAAGACACAAAAACGTACTTTATCCGAATAAACATACCTTTTTTCGACGGATTCAGATTTCTGACCCCTAAGATATAAGGGTAGCCGTAATCTGGGGAATATGGTCATAATAGTTTGATCAGGAGATCGGCTCAAAGTTTTGACCCCTTAATATTAATTTTACTTTTTGTGAATTTCGTTATATTTCGAGAACGTTTTAGGCAAAGTGAACAATTTTTACACACAATTATAAAATTCGTTTACCCAAAAACAATTCTACGCAAAAAATAAATTTCAGTAAACATTTATTTATTATTTTACTTAATAATAGCTGAAATTTTTTTAATTGTTAGGTATACAGTTAAATTATCTAATTTTATTTAGCAAAATACAAAATTTGAGCAAAATCGGTTGTATAGTTCCTGAGAAATCAAGTTTTAAATATACGACTTTTTTAAACGACTATGCAACCAATTTCACTCATATTTTGTATTTTTCCATGCAAAATTAGATATTTAAAATGATGTAGAAATAGTATACCTATCGATTCAAAAACTTTTTAAATATTAAGCAAAATAATTAAAAATTATAAATATTTACTAAAATTTATCTTTTGTATGGAATTATCCTTAAATAAATGAATTCTATAGTTGTGCGTATGCGTTATATATTGCACGTCAGTTGTGCGTATGCGTTTTATATTTAGCTGTGCGTTTTATATTGCACGTCAATTAAAACTTTCGATTTCAGGAATATTTTTACGAAAAAATGCATTTAAAGTTATATCATCATTTATTATTATATTTAAAATTATATTATATTTAAAATTATATCAACAAAGATATTTTTTTAGCAATTTTAATCAGAATTCGGTGGCTATGAAGTATAAATTTCAAGGAAATAGCAAAACTTGAATAAAAATAACAGATGAGAATGACAAATTTTGAAAATAGTAAGTTTTTCAGCAATTTTTTAGCAAAGTTACAAAAAAGTTTATAAAATAACTAAAAATATCCACCTGAGCTCCTAGCATTGGAAGTATCCCAATCCATATAGCACCAACGCTAATAGCAGCAAGCATTGCGAATATAGCCTCTTCTCTATTAGACATATAACCTACATTATGTAGAATTTTTTAATGCTGCGAATAATATTAGCAGATGGAGAATATTAAAAAGATATTAATATAAATTATAAGATATTAATAAATTTCTGGATACAATTATAAATTTTCCTTGAATTAGATAACATTATCAAAATAATACTATAATCTTATTTATAACTGTTGTTGAACTGCCGACCCAATTCTGAGTTTACACTTACTAATGTTCAACTCCGTAGCCTTGTAAATTTGAATCCAATCCAGAAGACGAGGGAACACTTAGATCAAGTATTGGGAGAATTTCGCCTTTGTGAAGGACTTTTTGAGGGATCTAACCCACATTTGCGCTGCATGGAGAGGAAAGCCACGGAAATCAGTTAGCCTGACGGCAAGGGGACTTAAGCACATCATCCGTCTATCACTGAGGATATTTTAAGCCAGTACTAAGATCGGTGCAATTCAGGTGGGGAATTCGCATCGACTAGCCATGGCTGTGATTCGAACTTGGTTCACCTCAGTGGAAGGCCAACGCTTTTTCACCTGAGTCACCAAGATGAAACTAATTCACTTAAGTAGAAATCTTGAAAACTGGAGGACAGTCGCCAAACAGAGGAACAGTTGAAGGAAACTCCTAGAGAAGGCCAAGGCCCACCCAGGGCTGTCACGCCAGTGAAGAATAATAAGAAGATAATATTATGCAAAAAAAGTTTTATTGTCTATTTATTATTTTTTATTTTATAATCGAGGTGAAATAATTTTGGAATTGAGGCAAAAAATTTTTGACAGCGTAACATGCTAAACATGTTGCAATAACGTGTTAAATAATGTAAACGTAAATGAAAAAAATAAAGAATTTAAAATAACTTGAACGAATAATTTCCAAGAGACATAATTCTGAAAATTAGACTATTTTTAATGATTTCTTTCTTCATAATTAAATGTAAAACATTAAAAAAAATTTTAATACTTTATGCTTAATTAAAAAAATTTATACAAAGACAAAGATATATAGGAATCTCAACATTAGTTTATCTAAACATTATGTAAACAAAATAGTTTTTCTTTTGCATGTAAATATATTTCAAAGAATACCTTATCGACTAACTCTTATAAAATTATAGGAGAATGCTGAATTTTACTAAAACAAGTTGAAAATGCAGTTTACTTTAAAAGAAGAAAATCAGCTTAAAAAAGTACTTCAGTTTATACTTAAAGAAGCCGGAAAAGATCAACAATAAACAGGACGGGAAAAAAAATCCTTGAATAACTTTTCATCTAATGGTCGGATTTTCACGTAATAGAACCAGTGAACCGGGTCTGAACCCCAGCTACGGCTGGTCCATACGAATTATGCACCCAGGTCGCACCGAACACAGTGCTGACGTAAAATACCGTCAGTGATCATGGGTTGGAGCCCCCTAGCCATCACTCTAACTATGGGAGGTTTTCTCGGTGTTCCTCTCCATATAAAGCAAGTACGGGTTAGTTCTATCGAAAAAAGTCCTCCACGAATGCAAAATATCTCCCAATGCTTGATCCTGGAATTTCCTTATCTTCAGGATTGGGTTCAAAATTACAAGGCTGCGGAGTTGAATACTGGTAGCCGTAAACTCAAAATAGGGTCGGCTGCTCAACGACATTTATAAATTAAATTAAATTCATATAAATAAAATACAAATATGAAAATTAAATAATTCATACATTATTTTAAGTTGCGAAATAAGACAAATAAAAATACTTTCTCAGAATAAAAATACATTTTTTCCCCATCAGATATGGATTTCTGATCCCTTAAATCCTCTAAAGGAAAATATATGCAATCTTAAAAGTATGATCCCAATAGTTTGAAAGTTAGGATCCTTTAATGTTAATTTTACGTTTTTCGCCATATCTTGAGAACTTTTTAAACGAGTTAAAAAATTTCTACACAATTATAAAATTTGTTTATTCAAAGATACATGTAAAAAGTATTCTTTAATAATTTACTTTTACTACAATGAAACAAAATATTATTATTATTGATCATCCTTTTCATTTTTATATCTTATTTTGATCATTATAAAAACTCGATTTCTCAGGAAATTACTTCAAATATTATATTCTGCTACTTAATGAATGCCATTCTATGAAATGATGCAAAATTTTGAATACGTTACAATTCAAATTTTCTTGAACTATTATTAAATAAAATGATGAATAATCCATAAATAAGCAATTAAAAAACTTTTTAGAATGGAATTTTCTTTGGATAAACAACTTTTATAATTGTGTGTAAAATTTCTAAACTTTTTTAAAAAGTTCTAGAGCTATGGCGAAATGTACAAAAAGTAAATTAACATTATGGAGTCCAAACTTTCAACAGCTTTCTTGACCAAACTATTTCATTTATTGTGGTCAATCTCTTTATTTTGAGAGTCAGATATGCATTTTTTTGTGTCTAATTTCGTTACTTAAAATATCGTCTGCGCTAATTAATTAACATGTTTAAAGTGAATCTCTCGAATGACTAAATTGAGTCTTAGTATGTATAAAATCTGGTGAAACGATCAAAAGTTATTCAAGGTGCAAACGTTTTTATTTTATGCTTTGTACAGTGGGCAAAAAAACTATACCAATCCAAGGTGCAAAGTTTTTATTTTCCGCTTTGTACAGTGGGCCAAAAAACTATACCACTCTGATTGACTTTTGATCTAATGACCGGATTTTCACGTTCTAGGACTCAATGGAGAGTGATTTCAAATATGCTAATTAATAAGTGCAGACTTTAAGTTGTTAAAACAGACACAAAAACGTACTTTATCTAAATAAACATACCTTTTATTCGCTGGATTCGGATTCCTGACCTCCAAAATAAAGGGGTAGCCACTCTGGGAAGTATGGTCCCCATAGTTTGGTCAAAAGAGCGGTCCAAAGTTTTTACTTTTTGCATACTTCGCCATATCTCAAGAACTTTGTAAGCAAATTGAAAACGTTTACCCAAGGGTAGTTCCAAGCCAAAAATAAATTTAAGCAAAATATTTATTATATTTTATTTAATGATAGTCGCTTTGAATTGAGAAGAATAAAATTTTTGCATAATTTAAAAGTATTTAAATTTACATGGAAAAATATACAATTTTAAACAAATCGGTTGAATATTTCCTGAGAAATCGAATATTATCGAATTTTTTGATATTCGAATTTTTTTTCGAAGTCGTATATTCGTATTACGTTTTTATTTTGTAATTTTTGTTAGTTTCGAATTCGAAATTAGAATCCGTTTAAAAAAAGATATGCTTATTCAGAGAAAGTGCGCTTTTGTATCCATTTTCGAAGCTTATAATATCGTCTGCACTAATTAATTAGCATATTTGAGGTCAACCCCTCGAACTATTAATATTGAGTCCTAGAATGTGATGATCCGATGATTAAATCAAAAGTAATTCACGGTGATCCGTTTTTTTTATTTTTTTTTGGTGTGCTGTACATACTATACAAACAGCATTAAGGAGTTCAATAGCGAGCTTTTTTATAAACTTAAAATAAAGAATAAATTCTTAAAATTAAATCTTACAGGCTACTTTATCTCCTTTTTTGAGACCAATTTTCCTAAAAGCTGCTGCATACTGTTTCACTTCTTCATATACTTCTGCGTAGGTGAACCTTGTTTCTTCTCGATTTTCACCTGTAAGATTTAATGATATTAAACTCTTTAATATTTCTTTATATTTTGCAATATTTTTAGATGCGTTAAGAGAAGAGACCTATTCCGATCAAAGCAGTATGATTATCACGGAATGTCAGGAAATTTTCAGCAAAATTTAGTCTTGCTCCAATAAACCACTTTGGTATTTGACTCATCGGTACAGAAAGATCTACCACCTACAAAAATAATTAAAATATTTTCAAAAAATCCTGATATAAACGTATTCAAATAAAATACTAATAGTTCAAAATTACGCTTATGATTTTTCGTATGGGTAGTTTTTAACGAAGTTGTTCTTGCACTCTGATTAATTCTAGATAAATTATGGTATAAAGTGCAGGAATCATGAGTGTAGCATTCAAATAATTCTGTTTGAGTGTGAAATTCAATTTTTTCGTAAACTTTATGCTATAGTTTTTACATTAACAGTAATTACATTACAGTACAGTTGTAATAATTTTTATAGTTACAGTGATTCGTTAAATATTTCTGTAAAAATAACGGTTTATTATATTTTTTTGTTTCATAAAATTCTTTAGTACAAATGAATTTTACGATAAAAAGTACTGGCATTCGGAGAGCTGCATATTAAATCTATTTTTAAGTAAGATTCTTGTTTACCATAAAATTTATACCAATTTATTATTACAGCGTACAGTAAAATTTATTACAGCGATTCAGCGAATATTACTGTAAAAGTTACGGTGTATAAGATTTTGCTTTATTCCGTTAAATTTTAAGATAAAAATAAACTTCATGGTAAAAGCACCCTGAGTGCCGTTAATTTTTACCGCAATTTATCAGAAATGTTTTGCAGTGTATATTCCTTGAATGCCCAAAACAGTTTCTAAGCATTGACTTTCTTCTTACATTGAAGGGTTTATAGTGTAAACAAAACACAAGTAGTTATAATTATGATGCATGATTTTTGTGAAAGTAGTTTTTACAGAAGTTGTTCTTACACTGTAAAAAAACTTCCGATAGAATAACGGTAAAAATTAGTGGCACCCTGAGTACAGCATCCATAAAATCTATTTTAAAGTAAGATTCATTTTAATCGTAAAATTTATACTCCAATTTTTACAGCAACATTTAATTAATTACAGTGATTCAGAGAATACTACTGAACAACTTACGAAATATGAGATTTTTTTGTACCTTAAAATTTTAAGGAAAAGATAGATTTTATGGTACAAAGGTACTGGCTCCCTGAGTCTGATATATTTTACCGCAATTCGGAATTCCGGAATTTTTTACAGTGTATGTTCATTGAATGGCTATCACATTTTCTGAAAACCGACTTTCTTTGAATTTTCAAAGAAAATATTAAAAAATATATAAAATTGTATATAAAAAATATGTAAAGAAGAAACAAAATATAAAAAGATGTGTATAAAAAATATATTGAAATAATTAACAGAAACTTTTTAGGTGTGTTTTTGAGGAGAAACACAAAATTTAACGTTTAATTATTAGAAAACTGTAAATGCTATTTAAAACTCTTTCCCTCCTTGCATGCTTATTTATAATATTTAAATAAAAACTGAAAAAGCTGTCGAGTATATGAGTATGAAATTAACTATTTTAACTTCTCTGAGGACTTGAATTCTTCATCCCTTCTCGCCACCTTAATTCAAAAAGAGCTATATAAATACTTATTTAGGCTTAAGAGCTTTAAACTATACTTTGTATCTGAACTCCAACTGCAATTAAAAAAACTTAGTTATTGAAACGTTAGACTTTTTGTGTGACGTAGGGTAAAAAAATTATCTATGCAAGAATGTTTGTTAAATATATTTATTTCTTAAAATTTTGGGAAAAAGAACATGATGAAAATACAGTTTATTGCACCATCATTTATGCTCCATAAAATTGAGAAATTTCTTCTCCTAACTTGTAATTACTTGTAATAACTTACTTGTAGTTACTGTGTTTAAAAAAGTAGACTAACAGCTACTCTTTAAATTAAAATAACTGTAAGTTATGGGACTTTTATTAATATTCTATGTATTTCGAGAAACATAAAGTTCATATTAAACGATTAAAAGGTACCCATAATAGGATTTCAATTAACTAAAAGAATATCATAAAAGTATGCATAAAATTGTGCCTCAAAAACATTTTTAGTTATGACTAAAAAATGCTTAAAAATCAAAAATATCATAAATACATTTAAAGTAAAATCTTGTATATGTAATGTTTTTTCCCTAATTCTTAGTTTACGGGATATATTTATCGTATCAAAATGTATCCCGTGAACTAAGAATCTATCAAAGGATGACATTTCAAATATTTTTAAAGGGAAAAATCTCATTTTTTGAAATTTCATTGAAAATTAATTTTTTAAGGTAGTAAGGAACTTCAGAATACGTTTTTAAGTGCATAATATGTAACGTTTAAAATAAAGACTAAATTTTTTTTTTAAAAAATTCACAATAGTGCACCTATAAACACTTTGATTTAGTTTTACGGTTACAATATTATAAAGTACTCAAAATTGTTTTCTAATCAGAGAAATTAATAAATCAAGGAACTTTTTACGAATTAAAATTTTATTTAATGCATACTTACTTTCTTATACTTTTTTGAATACTTGATTTCAGAAAAATCCCATATTTCTGCCCAAAAATCTTCAATATTTTCAATAGACCATTTATGAAGATCCCAGTAGTTTTCTACAAAATGTTTCATCATATATTTTTTTCTTTCTGCTTAAGAAATCATATAAATATACATGTGGAAACACAATACAATTAGAAAAATAATGAAAAATGATGAGAAAAAGTAATGATTCTCATCAGGACGCATTCCCTTATGAGAGGAAAAGAGATATTTCAAAGTAAAGAATAATTGTCCTAAGACAAAAAGAAATCCCTCTCTCTATAATGCGTCTATGCCTCTAAAAATCTAAAAAAAAAAAAATACTTAAATGAGTTTAAGATAAAAGAAGAAAAGCAGAAAACTAACTTACCGATATGAAGCAAAATAAAATAAACATGTGTTAAAATTTGATATACTCATCGAACTATTAACAAAAAATTTTAAACAGAGGAAATATAATGAATGTGCTCATAGCTTATGTCGTGCTACCATTCATTGCTACCATCTATAAAAAAAAAACAATTTTATAATAAAAATAATGATAATAGTTGGCCAGACAGCCCCAATATGAGCCAATGCCTTCCTCTGAAGATTTCTCCATAACGATTTCCGATTTATAATTGATCCCCGATTCTTTTCAATAATTGAAAAGAAAATCAAACTCCACTGAGTCGGCCCTTCCCGGCTTTATTTATTGGTTTTTCTTCTTTCAAAGGGTGACTTTTTATATGTCAGAGCCAAATGGCTTATATTGGCTAAATTGGAATTAAAACCGATACTGCTTTGAATTGAAAGTTAATATCATTACTTTTGTCAAAAAATTTTAATGTAATTTCCCTATCTTCATAAATTTTAAAAGATAAATCAAGAAAATTTTCCGAAAGATGCCAATTATTAGTTTTGTTGAGAATTAATTCACTTGGATAAATTTGTTTAGCTAAAATATGTAGTGTCGGGAACACAACATCTGGACAGATGGGAATTGGTGTCGAATACTCTTTACGGATGAAAGCAGATTCAGTCTGACTCATGATTCTGGACGCATACACATCTGAGAGGAACAAGCAATAACCCTTCTAACATCATCGAAAGAGACCAATTTGAAGGACGCGGAGTTCTTGTATGGTATCAGGCTTGGTACCAGTACTTATCTACGTATCTTCCAAGGTGGTTCAGTCATTGGTGACCGATACTATACCGAGGTTCTCCTTTCTCATGTAAATCTTTATAAAGATGCTGTGGATTCTGAGATCATATTCATAGACGATAATACTATTCATCTTACAGTGGCTGTCACAGAACTGTTGAAGCGGGAAGATATTGCACTCATGGAATGGCCGACAAGGTCCCGGATTTTAATCCGATTGAACTCATAGACTGTAGGGAGAAGCTTGGAGCACGTCCCCAGCCGCCAGCAACAATTCCGCAACTGCGATTAGCTCTACATCAAGAATGGGCAGCAATTCCTCAAGAGCATCTTATCAACCTGGTTCTCAGCATGGGCAGACGACGTCAGTCCTGCATAGCAGACACAAATGATAATATCCTCCATACAAAAAGGCTGGAATTTCCTTGCCAAACCTGTGTAACATTGAACTTTTAGCTGTTGTTGTTGTCGTGGGCCATTATGGCAAGTTGTGCGATTGCTCTTGTTTTACAGTGGCGCCATCTATGGCCAAGAATTTGACTTCTGCCACGTTCATACATCCATTCCTTCATCCGCAGATAGTGATTTTGACCTGAGACAGATCAATCTCCGATTCAGTACCACCAACGGCATTTGCGCTTAGCTTTATCCGTTTAACACTCATGTTTATTAAACTAAATTAGAGTTTACATATTACATATTATTCATATATGCTTATTTATAAATGTGCAGTAAAATTAGTGAAATGTTTTTCCAAATTTTGAGCAAACTTTGTCAACTGGAAAAAATTTTAAAACGTTTTGAAGTAAAGGTTATTAATTTTATATAATAATATACCTATGACTTATTAGTAATATAATGTAATTGTTAATATTTACCCAGTTTCACTTCATATTTTCTCTCGATCATTTTAACAAACTTTGCATAATTAGATGATTCGTTAATTCCTGATGGTTTCCACACGCAGCAGGAATTTTCAAAGTTTCTTAAATCCATAGTTCGCTGAAAGTATCCGTAACAATTTTTTCAATTAAATGTTTGATTCGTTCCTTACATTTTTTAATTTGTGCATATTACTTTACTGCTAATAATGAACTTAAATGTAAAAATTATTAAAATGAATAGCTCTTTAAACGATTACAAACTTTAAATGTAATTGTATTATTTTCAATTCTAGTCACATAATTTTCACGCAATTATCTCTCAATACAAATAAAAAGATAGAAAGTTTTGAAATATTATCTTTCCCCAGTCGTTTGAGTTAATCTCGATCTTTATCTTTTAATGGATAATTTTTGTTATGGAAGTCTATAGTTAAAATCTTGATAGATAAAAGTATCAGATAAAGTTTTTGACCTTACATAAATAGTAAAAATCTCTAGATGACGATGCATTAAAATGAAACTCTAACTTATGATCCCAATTCAGGTGTTGAAATGCACACCTGAATTATAAACACCTGTCTAGCAAACTATTTTTCATAATGTCAGTTTCCCACGCGAATTATAGTGAGAGAAAATTTTTTTATCCACATCGGAATGATCAAAACGTGCTCGAAAAATTATGGGAATAAATTTTTCAAATGAAAAAACTAACTAAGCTTTCTAATCGTAGGCAACATATTGATAAATACTAAATCAAAATTTTTTCATTGACTTAAACTGTTGTTAGAAATGTTTATAGATTTAATATCTGGTGTTCAGAATTCAGAGATTTTTCTATTTGGTCGATTGTTCCCAGAACTTCTGAACAGATGTTAATTAAATTTGGTTTGAACACAAGTTGATAGAATACGAAAACAATTACTATTTAACAGTTAAAATACACGCGCATGATCGTGCGTAACACTCATTAGAATCGGATATTATCGAAGAGTGCGTGCAATGTTTAATGAAAACTGATTTAATAGAGGATATGGCCGTCAAAGCACAAACTTACAGGCCTGATTTCATACTAAAAATGCGGCAGTTTGCATTAGTTTCTGCTGAACCACTCTTTCAGCAACGCTGTTTTCAGACACTGAATGGTTCATATTTCCAATGACCTTCTCAAAGCTCCCCAGACATGTTCTATAGAATTGGGGTCTAGAGATCAAGCTGAATATCTTAATTTTCCAGCGAATGGGAGAACAGAAGTGTGTTGCGTGGTGTCATTGTAGTAGGGCTCCAAAACCTCTTATCTAAACCTCATACCATTCACAGTACTTCTTTCAAAAATTAAAGGGGAGTGCAAGAATTCAGCATTATGTCTGTCCAAACCATAAAACCTCGGAGGCCAAAGTGGTTCCTTATTCCCTCATTAAAAAAGTACGTCGAGAGTCAGTGCGCAATTTAAAGCAAAACTCATAATTGATTCATGCTTTAATCTCTGTGATCTCTGCACGATTGATTTTATTATATCGAGGAATTAACAAGTCGGGAAAATGATCATGATGGCAAACTAATCATCTCAGCAAAATGATCATGTCGGTGAAACGATCGTGCCGGCAAAATGATCCTCTCGACGAAATTATCGTGTCATCTTGTCGGATAAACAATGTTGACGGTGGAATGGGCATTTGGCAAAGTAATGTGCAGTAGGTGAACTGTTCTTGGCGATGATATGATCAGTCTGTGAAGTGATTGACTGTGATACAATAACTGCCAATTTAAATAGAATATAGTTAACAAAATATTTTAGCATTTAATTTACACTTAAATAGTGCTCCAGTTTTACTTAGAATATTGTTTTTAATTGGGTTTATTGAGTGTAATGGCTGTCGCTGCTTATTTAATCCTTTCTGTCAAGGCTTATGAACTAGACTACGGACCAACAGGTAACTGAATTTGAATAAAAATCAGATTGAGTCTGAGTAGAAGATAAGCTAGGATATAAGAGGATCTCATTCATTAATCTCTTGTATATTTGGAATTATTTTTTAAATATGTGTTCGTTTATATCATCCTTTTTATATTCTTAAAAAATAGATGTTTTTAAACATTTGGTAGATAATTTTTAGCATATTTACAACACTAAGCACACAGAACTGATAAAGTAGGAATGTATTAAAGTCGTGATAAAATTCAATGTTAAAACAGAGAGAATATATACATCTATTACCAAAATGTTCTATTGTGATATCAAATAAAACAACATATTAATAAAATATTTTTAGAATACAAAAATATCAAAAATCGATTACTTGAAAAGTAATTTATTGATGTTTGATTTGTTTAGTATAACTACGCAGTAACAACTCCCTTTTACAAAAAAATTCAACTTTTGAGTTTCATTTTTGCCCTATCAACACATGATTTTAAACTTTTTAAAATTTATAATCCTTTACTTTCAGCGAGCACAACATTTATGAAGTAGTTAATCTAATAAATATTATTAAGAAACCTCTTACCCCGTTCAATATTTTGATAATTCTAATAATAATAATAATCAGCTTTCTACAATTTGTTGATCATAACCACTTAATCTTGATGATGTAAAGTTAATATTTGATTTCCATTACTTAAGCATATTTAGTTTTCCTTAAAAGCTTTTTATTAATCATAGTTTGCCTTTATTTACTCATTGGTTCCTGTAATGACAGATCGTTGTCTTTAATAAAAAGATATTAGTTTTCAGTTGACGTTAAACTATTGATTTTTAACTGCGAATCGGTTTATTAAGGAAATTTCTCTTAGGTCTATACTTTAAAAGAAATAGGATTAGTCTGGTGTCATGAAAAGTTACGAAAAATGGTGTTCCTTTTTGTAATAGTTTTGCTACCATTACATTAATTACAAAAAAAAAACGTCTGATATTGGAAATTTTTATAATCGTAATTATAAATTGTGGAATAATTTAAAATGAATTTTATAGAGAGAGAAAAGGCTCGCGCAGCAACCATTATCGGCTACGATCACATATTTAGTCCTATTTTTACTATATTTGAAGTATGTGGAATATTTTCATGGGATTTTTGGTACAACCATGCATCTAAATATATTATTTTCAAAAAGTCAATACATATGTTGACTTTCTTCACATACATTACCTCAAATGTTGTAAATTTAGGTTCACATACTTACTGTACTTACGTCTCAAATCGTCAAAGAGACCATGTTCAATATTTAACAGAATGTTCGATTCTAATTTTTGCCATTGCTTTGCCTATACTCCTGCGGTTTAAACTGAAATCCCTACAAGAGGTCATTCCTACAATAAGAAAATTTATTTCTCAGCAAGAGGATTTTAAAATATACGACATGGACTTCATCAGAATCAAAAAATGGATACATTTTTCAATGTTTTCGATTTCAATATCTCATGTGATTTTTAATGGTTATTACATTTGGAATACGGTTACTTTCGGCATGTTTAATTACATGCACATTTATTATTTCGATATCCACTTCTCATACAAGATAAACGCTTTGCTCATTACAACATCAATCTTAAATTTTGACATGCTTATTTTGGCTGCAGATGTGTTTGTTTTATATTATTGCACAGTATGCTGGATATTGCATAAGGTAATCCTTTCCTACGGTATGATGCTCCAGGAAAACAAAAACTTTAAGCACCTGATTTCCCTTCATGGAATTGTCGCCAAACTTGTATCAAAAATAGATGATCGATTGAGTTTTGTTGTGTTTTGGTACATAGCACTTTGTCTCGCTCTAGCTTTTGATGAAATTCACGAAGTGTTTGATGATACGTTGCTGGCAAACATTGTCCACCTCACCTACACGATTCGCAGTGTTGTCGGAGTGATTGTACTCATTATATTTGCATCACTTGTATCTAATGCGGATGATATGGTTAAAAGCTCTTTAGATTCAGTAGACATTAATGTCTCACCTATGGATTATCAAACTCTTGTGTTGAGAATAAGTTCTCGGGATATGCGTCTCACAGTTTGGAAGATGGCATCTTTAAAACGAAGTTTAGCGTTTAATGTTCTTGGTGCTTTGATTACATATGGAATGCTAGTCAAACCTTATAGTAAAATCACAGAATGATTTTTATGTTTAAATAAGCCAAATTTGCTGATGGCAAAATTAAAATAGGCACTCTACTGCTTAAAATATAATATTTTTACTCATCTCCTGCGGTATTATTATTCCAGAAAAAAATTTTTTTATTTTATTGGTTCATAGCATTTTGTCCTGGTTTAGTTTTTAAAAAAATTCATGAAGTATTTGAAGTTACAGTAGTGATAAACATTATATTCCTTACATACATAATTCGCAGTGTTGCAGTAGTGATTGTACTCATTACATTCGCATCATTTGTATCTAATGTAGATAATATGATTAAAAGCATTTTAGATTCTGCAGACGTTGATACATATTTATCAACGTCTAAATTATGAAAAAAAATTGAAAAGTATTAAAATCTTGTTATGAGAATTAGTCTTCGAGACAAACTTCTTACAGTTTGAAAGACGACCTCTTAAAATAAAATTTAGCAATAAATGTTTTTAGTGCTACTTACGGAATGCGAATCAGACTTTATAGTAAAATCACGGAATGATACTTTATGTCTTTGATAAACCGAATATGGTGGTGATAAAATTTAAAAAAAAGCACCAGATCAGCCAATTTAGAGCACTTCTTAAAATAAACTATTTTTATTTAAAAAAAAAGGTATTCATCTCTTCAAAAAAAAGTTATCATTATAAGCGTTACTATAGCTTTTCATTAAATTTATGAAGTGTTTGAATGGACACTGGTAACAAACATAAACCAGTTTACCAATAAAATTTGCAGCGTTGCTAGAGGAAATGTATTCTCTGTATTTGCATCATTTGTATCTAATGCAAATGATATGGTTAAAATCTCTTTGAATTATAAAGACCCTGATAGTTAAACCTAAAATTATCAAAACCATTGGGAATAAGCTCTCGAGATATATAACTTATAGTTTGCTTTCTTAAAACGTTAAGCGAAGTTAGTCAGAACGCTAGTCGAAGTTAGTAAACGCGTTAAAACGAAGTTTAGCGAAGAATGTTCCTGGTGATTTGATTACTTATGGAATGCTAATTAAATCTTACAGTAAAATCACAGAGTAACTTTTTATGTATTCTATAAAAAGAATTTGCTTAGAATAAACTTAAAAACACTTTACATTACTTAATTTTCTGAACTTCTCAAAATACAATCTACTTTATTTTTCGACGTACTCTTGTGGTATTACACGAAGATGAAATTTTTTAGCATCTGATTTATATTCATGGATTATTTGCGTATTGTATGGCGAACAGATGATATACCGATTTTTAAGGTTCTTTAGTTTTATAGAATTTCGTCTTACAGCAGCTTTTGCTGAAATTTCTGAGATATTATTCAAGTAACAAGCATTATACTCTTTACCTACTCAATATATGTATTGCTCAAATTATTGTACACATCTATCTTGTAAATGATCTGCATTAATTTCGTCGAATAACGAATGAAATGGCTAAAAACTCTTTAAAATATATAGACGTTGATAGTTTACAAGAGAATTACTAAAATCTTGTACTAATGAACTCTTGTAAGATACATCTCAGTGTTTGGACAAGCTCTTTAAATTGAAGTTGATCAAATGTTTTTCCTTGGAATGCTCTTATTGCATACGGAATAATGATTAATTAGTTTTATAGCAAAATCACTTGGTGTTATTTTTATTAATAGGTAGGACATTTTGTTTAAAAATAAAAATGTGTTAAGTAATCAGATTAGCCAGTACTGAATTATTTTTAAAATGAAGTATTTTTAACATGCATCTTGAACTGAAATGTCTCATATACCTAATATACCTAAAAATCTAAGTTTTAGAAAAATAATTTCAAGTTAAAACATATATTTTATTAAACTAAGAGAAGGATATAAAAAGTAAATATGTAGTTGATAAGTTACAGTCAGTAGAGTGTTTGAAATATATCCGGTTTTAATTTTCTGTTGTGATCATATCAATGTTTTAGAGTTTCATCATAAAACACAATTGAAATTTTAAGCTGAAATTTCGAACAATGAGACTTCCTCGTGAATAACTTGCAAGTGAAAAGTAGATTTAATATTAATGAATTAATTTTCAAAATTTGAGTAGCATTATTAATTTCTTACGAACTTAGTTTGAAAATTTATTCAAAATCTAAACTCCTGTTAAAGAGTTTAAAAATATTTTTTTCTATTTTAGTACGAAGAGTTATGCTGAAATGGTATTCAGTGAAATAAAAACCTATACCTTACTGAAAGTTTCAAATTACTGAAGAATCAAGTTATGAAACGCTTTTGTAAATTTAAAACGCAACAAATGGGCTGTTTATCTATCTTAATAATCTAATATTTATTGAATATTTTCGACTTTTAGAAAAACGTTCAATTAAAATTATTATGAAGAAAGAAAAACAAAATTAAAAAATTTCAAATAACAATATATTAAATGTAAAATAAAAAGGACACATATATAAAAAATTGCATTAGTATTTTGCACAGAATAAAAATAACCGAATTCAACTATGAAGAAATATGTCTCTCTAACAACCATTCTTAACCGTTTATTCGGTCCTTTTTCGTCTTTATTTCAATGAAAACCAATTTTCGGCTCATGCGTATTCTATTCATCAGTGCATCAGAAGTTTATCACTGCATCAGGAATCAATGCATTAGAGCGTGGTGTAAAAATCATTTATTCGGTTAAATTTATTTTTGAGTTTTTTTTTTTTTTTTTTTTTTTACTAAATGTATGATGTTACGATCGATAATTTTGAAAACCAGAATTTTAAGTAAACACTAATCATAACGCAAAAATTACCATATAAATGGTTTAAATACCGTATTTTTTGGTTTTTATTACCAGAATCAGTTTTTTCACCTTAAATATTATAAGCATATAGTACTGTAATTTATCAGAAATTTTTTCTCCCTGAGATAAAGAAAAGCATGCTATCCTTTTAAATATAGTAAATCTTCAAGGATTAAAATGGTTAAAATTGTGGTTGTGATTGGGATGTTTAAATAATATTTACATTATATACATACGGTATAATGGTAAATAAAGGTAAATGTAAGTTTTGAGTAAATGTATTGTCATGCGTTGCACAGTTAGAAATTTCTCGGAAAAAATGGTTAAATAACAATTTATTGAATGGTTATTTTACCATATTTAATCAGAACAGTCAAATTACCATAAATAAAATGGGAATCAAACTGTTAAGTTTGCGAAAAACTGTTTATTGACTGCATTCACCTAATATGGTTAAATAACCAGAATTTTATCTCACCAATTAGAACTACCTAATGAAGCTACTTAGTTCTATGCAACGGCGTACATATCATAGCCAAGCGGGCTTATCTGTCAATATCATAACCGGCAGAACTAGAGTTCGAGTCCTAGTGGTGACACCACAATATTTCTTCAATTTCCTTCACCACATGGAGAATTTCCAGTGTCCGGCACTCTCTAATTACCATTACCTTACGAAAAACCGATCTCCTAAGCCTAGTTAGATTATTGTTTTTTTTTAACGTTTTTGAAAAATGCCAGTTTTAAATGGTTAAAAAACCGTGTAGTTTTATATTCATCGTTTTATAACCATACTTTTTGTAAATGGTTTCAAAACCATAAAGGGAAAAAATCTTTACTGTAAACTTTACGGTTAAGAAGATTTTTTTATTTAGATTAGAAGATTATTAGATTATTTTTTATTAGATTTAGAAGTTTTTTTTCTTTGATTTAGCTATCTGTCCATCGGATGGACAGACAGCTGCCAGTTATTTTACCATAAATTTAGAATGAAAATTTTAACAGTGTGTAATTCTGTCTACAAACACCTCATAAGTGATGTTAATAACATGATTTTGTTAAAATGTGTTAATCAATGATTATTTTAATAGCTAACTGTAATCGAAAATTGCTAATAATTCCTATCTTGCACTTTTTTAATCTATTATTGAAGCTTTTCACTGAAATTACAGTATATTCAATGAATATGTTCAAAGCCTTCAAACAAGTCAATGGAAACACCGACAGCTTTCTGCATCAAATAAGGTACAGTGAGCAAAATGAAAAATGGACTACCTTAAGAAACTTTTGATCTAGTGATCGGCTCTTCACGTTTTAGAATTCAAGCTTAAAGGCTTGAGGGGGGACTTCAAATATGCTAATTAATTAGTGCAAGCGATATTTTAGGTTACGAAATCAGACACAAAAACGTACTTTCTCTGAATTCCTTCTTTTCGTAGGATTCCGATATCTGACCCCCAAAATATAGGTAGTAGCAACAATCTGAGAAACATGGTACCCTGAGTTCGGTCAGGAGAGCTATCCAAACTTTGGACCCCTTAATGTTAATTTTATTTATTTATTTTTTCGTATTTCGCAATTTCTCGAGAATATTTATAGCGAATTGAAACATTTTTTCTCACCCTTATAAGATTTATTTATCCGAAGATAACTCCAAGAAAAATTTGACTTTCAGTAAATATTTATTATTTTTGATTATTTTATTTAACTCATGAGCTATATAATCTCAATAAAATAAGGGAAATTTTTTTGAATCGTAACTTATACAATTTTATATCATTTTAAGGAATATAATTTTGAAAAAATTTTGAGAAAAATCGGTCGAATAGTTTCTGAGAAATCGAATTTTAAAGAATCCGTATTATTATTCGTTTTCTCCAGAACTATTTGACAAATTTCTCTCAAACTTTGTATTTTGCCACTTTAAATTATATCCTTTGAAATGATGTAAAAATTTTTA
This sequence comes from Parasteatoda tepidariorum, assembly GCF_982258835.1. NCBI lineage: Eukaryota > Metazoa > Arthropoda > Arachnida > Araneae > Theridiidae > Parasteatoda > Parasteatoda tepidariorum. Next base: position 81,997,885 of record NC_141763.1, read on the forward strand.
TAACTTACAATTTAAAACAAATATTAAATAAAATAATAAATTTTTACTAAAAGTTATATATTGTGTAGAATTTTTTTTTTTTTTTTTTTTTTTGGTGAACGAATTTTTTTACGGTAAGCAAAAGATTTTTTAATTCGCTTGAAAGATTCCTGAGATATTGCGAAACTCCCAAAATAAAAATAAATAAATAAAATTAACATTAATGGATTCTAACTAATTTTGAGAATAATTTCGTCATGAATTCTCGCGATTTGTGACGAAACATAGTGCATAGTGGAAGATTGCTAACAAGAATGACAAACTAGAATGAAGAAAATACGATCGAAAATAAAGTGACGAATTAAGCCGACTATCATGTATGGTGGTCAAGATATATGCCGTATACTAGGAAGACCCCGGAATCGAATCCTTTTTCAGGCAAGGTGCAATTTATTTCTCTGTTCTATCTCTCCTTCTTGCGTTGTTAAGGAGATATTTATCCACCGACATGGTGCCCGTGATTATTAAAAAAGTTAAACCCCTAACGATCGGTTAATTTTCCAGAAAACGGTCATAAAAGTGCCTTTATTTCTGGCTTTTGTACAATATTACGTATTTGATTAGTGCTGCAACTAGGTTAAAACAAACTAACTATCTACAATTACCTTAAAAATATCCTGGTACTGCCATCAGGTGTGTAAAATGATAAATAAAATGTTTTCCGGGCAAAAGAAATGAATTAGTTTTATTCTTATAGGCGCGTTACTACTGAGCACTCCAGCCTGTCAATATCACGGGAGCGAGAAATAGCGGGCGAAAACTCACCCCGTCATTTTCACGGGAGCGAGAAGGAAGGGGATAAATACTTTAGGCACTATGAGTTATTATTATTATTTTTTTTTTTTTTTGTAAAAAATAGAATCACAAAATATTTATTTTAATTTTTACGAAGTTTGTTTCCTTGAAGAAGTGACGATAATTATTTCGATATTAATCGATATTAAAAAATACATTTTATTAATCACATGACTGACAATAACAATGTGGTATTTAGTCTTCATAAGATGGAACATTTTGAAAACAATGCAAGGATTCCTTGTTTATAACTACCTCAGGACTGTAAGGCATATTGTTAACAATCTTCTTAACTAATATTTCCATCTTCTTTCCGTTTATGTTGTACTGAAAAATAAGTTTGCTGATCAATTCAAACTTTTTAACTACATTTTCTATGTCATCTTGTAAATAAGGCACACAAGATAACATAAAACAATCGATTTTTTTACTATAATTTTAATCACAGGATGAAAGTCAATTGAACCGTAGTCTACAGAAATTCACGGATTTAAAAAGAACAATTAGTGATTCAAATTACTTCTTCTTGCATTGAAAAATCGTAAGCACCACTGCCACCGTTGTTTTAAGTGCCCTATTTTACGTTATATTTTGTTTTCTTGCACAAAAATTACTAGACTTTAAATACTTACAATTGTGAAGATGTGTATAAAAATGTACAGGGGGGGGGGGGAGTACGTTGAAATGAAAATGTAATTTAACTTTTGATAATTAGTTCTGGAATTGTTAACTGTTAAATACCAAGCTGGTGGCTGAACACTGGCATTTAAAAAAGTCGTAGAGTCATGTGACTCATGTGACATCACAAATGAGTCTCTGTGACTGTCACGTTTTGTCACCATCTGGTAACAGTGTTATCTGGGCGAAAGTATTTTGATCGATTATCAAATATTCAGCTAACAATTAGAGATTCAATTTCAACCTTGATTTTGATGTATTCGCACAGTTCTTATTAAAAAAAAACTCAGCTAATAACACATAATGCTTGCAAGTTTTCACATTCTTTAATTTTTTTTAAACTTATCAAAAATATCCAGGCTTTAAGCATTAAAATATTTTATCAAAAAAAAAAGCTTTGAATGATTTTACATAATCCATTTTAACTGTTAAACAATGTGAAAAAAATGTCTCTAAAAATTCAGCAAAAGTGTGTCAAAACAGCTCCGAACCAAATAATAACGAAATTTAAAAATCCCGCGTATTTAAAGTTGAAGCAGCAGATACTTATATTTTACCAAAATGCATAGTCTTAAAAGAGATATAGAGGGAGAAATATGTAAGACAGATGTTATTTGACTACCGGCAGGATTCGACCTTCAAATTCGTAATAGGATGCTTTTACCTGGGTAATTGTACACCTCAGTCCAGGTAGAGTTAAGGCCTGTTTAGACGATCCAATTTCTTGGACAGAAATTGATTGATATTGATGGAAACTTGTTTTACTTTGAGATTTGATCGTGTAAACAAACATCCAAGAACTTGGTCCAACTTCTTGGACGATAGTAGAGCATGTTCTACTTTCCATCCAAGTTTTTTCTCCCTTAACCAATCAGCGTCTTAGGTTTTGTGACGTCATAAATCAGGCAGCAAATTATGTCATCTTCTTGTCTGTTTCATATATTTTAGTCCAAATAAATTGATCTGTTGCGGTTTATTTGTGTTATTATGATTTTATTTGAATTTATTTAGTAATTTTAAACTTATTTAAGTATTATTTTATAATGCTGAATATGAACAATGCGCATGCGCAAGTTTTTATTTCAACGAATCAGCAACATTCAAGAACTTGGATAGTGTCAACGAATCGTCCAATTTCTTGGACAGAGAAATCCGTCCAATTTCTCGGATTCAAGAAATTGGACCGTGTAAACAGGCCTTTAGGAAGCTTAATATAGTAGCCATTGCAATGACATATCATGGCCTACTAATTTCCAATTTCAATGATACAAAGAGTTGCAATTTTTTTTTTAAATTCGACTATTACTTGTTTCGAAGCTATTTTGACAAGAGTTCTCAAAATAGAGCATATACGTTGCTCAATTTTTTACAGTGTAAAAATAAAACAATAATGAATACAAAAAAAGTAATTTTACTGGTATATCTTTAACTTCCATAATCAATCCAGGAACGTGATTTTTTGTTAGTTCCTCCGTAATTCTACGTTCAACTTTTTTCACTATTTCATTGCCGAACTTGTATCCTTCCCTTAGTTTTAGAAATAGAACTGCTCTCTCATTTTTACTTTTACTATATTGAGAAACACAAAGACTGTCGTGCACTTCAGGTAGAATATTTACTATAAGAAACAATAAATTAATTAAAAAATAATTTTTCTGAATTTACATTATTTCAAATAACTTTGGCATCAGTTGTGGATTTATATACGTTCCTTAAATAATGGCACATATGAAAAAAAATTTCCACTCGACTGCGGCATATTTCACCTTAATTCGATTGCCAGCAACATTCTTTACCATTTTATGTGTCAGTCAATAGTTAGATCAACATATGAATAACAGCTTAAAACAATAGTAAGGTCACTTGGTGAGTAATAGTTTATGCATCAGCCACAAGTAAGAACAATAGTGAGAGAATTGTTCATATATCAGTCAATAATTAGACCAAAATACAATCTTTCATAACTCCGATTTAAAATTCGTTATATTAAAAGTCAAGGTCTCATATGCAAGATATTGAAATACGTTATGAAAATTTAAACATCTTATTATAAATAGCCTCCATATTTATTTTCAACATCAATCTGAAAAATTATTCAATGGTTATTTAGAAAATGCTTATTTTTGGGAGCATAAGTTGACCTCATGACAACGATAATTTCTACTTTTGACGGAATCACCATCCTCTAATGCGTTGTAATTTGAAAGAAAATATACTTCTTTAGCCAATAACAATTATTTTCGACTAAAAATCTTTTTTTATTTTTTAATAATTTTTAGATAGGAAAACGTAATTTTTACTAATTTCTACATTGGAACGGAAAAGATTATTGGATAATATGGTTCTTCAGAAAATTTTTATTTCTGGGAGCATAAGTTGACCTCATGGCAGTGATAATTTCTACTTTTGATAGAATCACCTTCCTCTAATGTACAGTAATTTTAAAGAAAATATACTTCTTTAGCTAGTAGCAATTATTTTCGACTAAAAATCTCTTTTTATTTTTTAATAATTTTTAGATAGGAAAACGTAATTTTTACTAATTTCTACATTGGAACTGAAAAGATTATTGGATAATATGGTTCTTTAGAAAATTTTTATTTCTGGGAGCATAAGTTGACCTCATGGCAACGATAATTTCTACGTTTGATAGAATCACCATCCTCTAATGTACTGTAATTTGAAAGAAAATATACTTCTTTAGCCAATAGCAATTATTTTCGTCTAAAAATCTCTTTTTGTTTTTTAATAATATTTAGATAGGAAAACGAATTTTTTACTAATTTCTACATTGGAACTGAAAAGATTATTGGATACTATGGTTCTTTAGAAAATTTTTGTTTCTGGGAACATAAGTTGACCTCATGGCAACGATAATTTCTACTTTTGATAGAATCACCATCCTCTAATGTGCTGTAATTTGAAATACTTCTTTAGCCAATAGCAATTATTTTCGACTAAAAATCTCATTTTATTTTTTGGTAATTTTTAGATAGGAAAACGTAATTTTTACTAATTTCTACATTGGAACTGAAAAGATTATTGGATAATATATACTATTCTAAGTTTACATTATGCAATAATGTTTAACGGAAATTTAGTAAAATAATAAAATAAATATAGGATTTGGAATAAATATAATAAAATAAATATAGGATTTAGGGATACATATTAATAAACTTTTAGCCTCAGTTCAGAATTAAACTTCCTCTGTTCTGGTAATTTATTATATCTCATATTGAATATATAATATGCAAGAAAATCCAGAAAAACTGATCTAGGAAAACGTATGAAAATGACAGAGGTATGCAACCAATCAGAGTAATGCAATGTAATTGGACTACACTTTTCAAGATAAATGTCTGGCAAAGCTCTTAGATTGATTCCTGTTGCTACAGTGGTAAGTTATGAAGATATAGACGAGTTTCAAATTGCTGTCATAGTCAGAGGAAGATATTCAGGATAAAGTATTTCCGAGGTAGCGATGAAATTTGGATTTTCGCATGTTACTATTTCACGAGTATACCGTGAATATGGGGAATCAGGAAAAACATCCAGAAACAATGAGACCGGAACGTTGAATGGGAAAGACGTACAACCCTTCCTCAAATTGCCACGAATTTTAATGCTGTAGCATCAACAAGTGTCAACCATTCAACGGACCGTCATTAAACGGGGAATTCGCAGCCAAAGGCTCGGTCATCCTATCGTTGTTGATCGTATTGATCGTTGTTGGACAACACAAAGCTTTATGTCCCGTTTGGGCACACTGACTGGTACTTTTTGTGTCCAGCAAAGTGTTGCCGAAACTGGCATATTTGGTTCCAGGTAAAAACCTTGTGAATTCATAGTTCCTACAGGTCAACATTGAAGTTCTCAAGTTGAAGGAGACCGTCAAGGAATAGAGCCAGCATGACATACAGCTGATAACTCTAGATACAACTTTAACAGGTAAGCATCCTGTTCGATTACCTACACCCATTCATGCCCATTGTACAATTCAAACAATTCAGCAGCAGGAGATTACGAAATTTTTTACGTTGCAGCAATTTTTGCTACCGAATAGATACGGGTGCACTCTCTCGATTGAAGACATTTTCATTGGCTACCTATACTTTCAAAAGTAATCATTATAAATCATATCCTGCAACACGTTGTTCAGATGAGATATTCATAACCTGAAACTGCCATGGATTTCTAGACTGTTCTGCAGGATTCATGGTGTGATTTGTCTTTAGCATGCATTTCGACATGAGTCGAGTTCGTGCCACGATGTGTTGCTGCATTTCGCAGGGAACAGACACATATTAAGAAAGTGTATAGTATAATTTTTTTGTCTTTATTAGTGTACATAGAATTATATGGCTTCCAGTAATAAAAATATAAGTGATGCATTATAATTTGGTAAGGAATGTCCATCAAATTTCCTCAAGTATATTTTATTTATTTGTTTTGATATTCATTTTTTAAAATGAAACTTATATACGTCATACGTTCACTTTCATAAAAGTCGATTTAATCTGAGATCTATAAATATCTATTGAAAATCTATAATCATAAGTACTTACCTACGTTATATATCTCAGTACTTCCAAATCTCCACCCACCTGGTTTAAGAACTTCATCGCTGAAAGAAATTTTAAAAAGGCTTTCAATTTTTTTTTTTTTAGTGTGAAACTAATTTTTAATGTAACAAGTGCTGTGAAAAGTGTCAAGGTCTTTGAGATAGGTAAAAACAATTTCAGTTTTTGAACAAAACGAAAACTGATTCAAATGTTGTTAGGGAAATAAAGATACTGCTTTTTCTTTTCAAATTAGATAGTTTTTGCTTCTTTGTTTTAGGGAAAATCAATGTTCTTTTCTCCTTTGTATTCTAAACTGTGTCAAATAAAGTTCGTAAAACATTTTTTCAATGAGGAAATCTTATCAATTTTCAAGTAAGTCACATTTTTTACAATACTGCAGCATGACGTTACATCTTTAAGTTCTAAAAAATATGTTTGTTTTTTCTTTAATTTTTTTTTTTAGTATTTTTAGTTTTAGGATTCTACTTTTCAACCAATTAGCTTTTTATTCATTATATAATATGTGCCCGAATCGTGATCATGCAATCTGTAGCCCAAATTAAAATAATAGAGTATAACTTGAATTTTTGGTGTTTATTCTAATACCTTAATCTCCAAGAACGAAGCAAAAACCCAAAATATAATGAACATTCTTTTTTCTTGAATTGCTTGATTGAAAAAAATTTATTATCGTGCCCTTACTAAACAAATTGATTCCATTCTCTATAAATTCAATATGCATATATGATTCTCGCATAAAAGTAAAATTTTTTAAATTAATGAATAAATTAAAAACATTAAAAATTTTCATATCTTATTTTTATTGTTTTATGATATTTTCAATGTTTTTTTTTATTAATTTCAAGATGGTTTCATGCATTATTTTAATTTCATTCAAAATCAAGTTTGATTTTTCTGTTTAAGTTAAGCGTACTTTACAAAAGGCCTCTTTTGTATTTAACATTTTATATCAAAGATGTGAAGAATAGCGGAGATTTAATTAAGAAAAAGTTCTCAAGAATCAGAAACATATGGTTTAATCCATTATTTTCCCCTTCTTAGATATTTTCTCATTCGCCTATTTTTTAACGGATAGAATTTGTATTAATTCAAAACATATTTAAATAGGAATTAGTTGCATAAAAATGTTACACTACGGATAAAACTATTATTATTTATAATAAAAAAAGCAAAATACTTGCCTTCTACAGTGAATAATTATGCCTTTAGTAATGGGGTTAATAACTGCTAAATCTCCCATGGCAAATTTATCTGGAAAAAAATATCTATTATCTGGAAAATGTTAAATCTAATGTATTTTTAAATTTCATGTTCATATGCAGTTTCATATCTTGAAGCACTATTTTTTATCAATTATTTTTTTCATGCGCAAAACAATTTTAGTTATTTGCTGCTGCGCCTGGGTAGCTTAGAGAAAGGTGGCTAGTGGTCAGTAAGTGCTAGTGTGGCCAAAGAGCGACGCCTGACAATTGTTTGATGATTCAGACTTGACATGTTGGCATACATATCAGGAGTTGAAAAATTGCGAATTAATCTCCTTACTGTCGGGATAATACTAGGAAGTATTTTATTTTATTTTATAACCGTCGTTGAACAGCCGAGCCAATTTTAAGTTTACGACTTCCAGTGTTCAAAGCCGTAGTCTTCCAATTTTGAACCCAATCCAGAAGACAAGGGAGCTCCTGGATCAAGTATTGGGAGAAATTTGCCTTCGTGGAGGTCGTTTCGATGGAACAATGGAACAAACCGCATATACGTTACATGGAGAGGAAGACCACAAGAACCTCCCATGGTTAGATTGACGGTAAGGGGACTCTTTCCCATCATCCATCTACCACTGAGGATATTTTACGTCAGCACTGTAGTAACTGCGACCCGGGTGTGGAATTCGAATCCCAGCCATGCTGAGATTCGAACTCGTTGGGAAGAGAGCGTTCTATCTCCTGAGCCACCACGGCTCCCTAGGAAGTATTCGTCGTTTTCCTTCAAGTGGAATGCAAACCGAGGCTAACTTTTGCTCTAGGAAGGTGAATTTCTTCGGTTGTTTGGCTATAAATTACGAAAATTTGAACAGCGGTTCTATTGCAAAATTACTGAGCTACGGAGTTGAACCCAAGTGCCACACTTGACTTTTCATACAGGTAATCATTTTATTAATATCATAAGCAAAATGGCATAATGAATTTTTATTTTACTGCCAATTGTCATTTGGTTAAATAATATTTTTTTAATCCACATATAATTTCAGTTTAGGGGAACTTTTCCTATTTTTAGTAAGACAGCAAGCACATCTGATGAGCAATTTCGAAAAAAACCGTTCGCTTTGTTTCAAAAAATTGCTGCACTTAGGGAAAATGATGGTAATCTCCGTTTATGCATAGTTGAAAAGCACAGAATATGTTTGACTAATGTGAATATGTGTTAAGAATGAGTGTGATTTTGAGAATACAATTTTTATATATTAATACTTTAAGTAATTGCTAAAAAAATCAATTAAATTTCAAAGCAGAGTTCGTGAACCGTTTCCATAAATATACATGGTTTTCTCTAAGTCCTGGCCTTAATTTATCTTTTCAGAGGGTTTTTTTGTTTAATGAAGTAAAAAGTATACATGCAGTGTGAAAAGTTTTGGTGTGTAGTGTTCACCATTTTGATATTGAGGTAAATTGAATACATTTTTAAGCGAATAAGAACTGTAAATATCGTGCAAAACATTATATGAGATTGGCAACATAATAATTGTCTGAAAGAATTAGCTTGAATATGTTACTAAAATGCTTGTATTTTTTAAAAGAAATGTTTTTGCAATGAAGCTATATTGGTTGTTTTACGCAGGAAATATGTGTTATCATTAAAAAGTAATTCGACAAATGAAAATTTCTTTAAGTTTACACTGCTCTCTGCTCTTTTTGATTTTCGAACTATACCTTCAATTCATATCAATATTATTTTGCCACTCCTGTATGTCACGAGATCAGAAACCATCCTCACTGATTGCAGGCTCAGCGAGAACTGGTCTCGTGATCGCCAGCCATACAAGGTACATTTTTAAATAATTTTTTATTATAAACAACACAGTTTTTCTAAAAAGAGGGGTGATAATGGAGTATCCTGGGTGAAATACATGCTTAATCTAGTAATTTGTGCAAACGATGAAAAATTGGCAAATCTTGTCAAGATTGTAAACAAACACTGGCCGATGAATTAGAAACTTGGATGATTTTCTTTTGCTTTGTTCGCATTGTAAAAGGATCTGGTGGGAGTATCATGGGCCGAAACGTGTTGTGCTGGTAGGAAAATGGTGCCTTGGTGATCCTAAAAGATTAAACAAAAAGCCCTACAGCATCTAGACGCATTGTTATATCAAATTCATCCTATGAACATTACAATTTTGCTCCATGGTTACTTCTTGAACCATATTACAACAGTGCATCTAGCCAGAAGCGAATGAAAATGACTCACTGAACGTCAATGTAATCTCCAATGCCTTCCTTAGCAACCACAAAATCCGCATCTTAACCTAATAAAAATGTTTGGGACAATGTTGAAATGACACATACGACATCAAACTTTTCTTCCTTTTAATTTACAAGATCATGAAATCTGTGCATCTATTTGCATGTTATTTTCTGAGCATAAATTCACTCCAAAAATTTACAGAATCGATGCCCTTATGAAGAATGGTTGTTATTCGCACAAAAGACGATCGAAGAAAATATAAATCTAATGTTTCTAATTCATTAGCCAGTGTGTGTATGTCTAGTATATTATAGTATTGAGTTCAGAACAAAATCGCACGTACCTGGATATTTAGAAAAATATGTTTCCTTATATTTAGTACCATCAACATCTCCAAACAAGCCGAGGGGAAAAGATGGCATTGGTTTTGCTAGAACTATATCTCCAAAAACTCCTTCAACAGCTCTGCCTAAATGAATAGCATTAGAAACTAATGCATTTTCATTTTTATCTAATACTTTTTGAAACTATACTCTAAATTTACAAACAGAGAAATAAAATGGCTAGCTTTTGTTTCATCAATAATGCTCTGTCTGGCAAACTTGCAACATTTATATTTTAAGAGTCTTGACTATATTTATATTTTAAGAGTTAGACCCACAAAAACTAAATAATTGTAAATTATATACAGAAATATAATTTATGAGTGAACTTGTCATTTCTAATTGAATAGCATTCAATAATTTAATATTAAAGGCAACTGTATTTATGAATATGAAACATTATAGACATTATTTATTAAAAGCATGAAAATGAGAAATATATATGTCGAGTGGGAATGATATCTTTAACACCTTCAAAATAAGTACTGATTTTTTTATGCAACTATATTTCATAAGTTATATTAAAAAACTTATATATACAATATATTTATACAATATATATATATGTATATTTGTTATCGAAATACAGTTTTGAGCACACGTAAAAAATATAGTAATCCAAATAACTTTTGATTCTCTAAAAAAAACCATCAGGATAACGTAATTTAATTTTTTTTCCTGCATTGATTTCACATTTTCAACATTTCATTTTGAATCCTTGAATTAATTCGATGTTTATCTTGGTTCCATGCAAGATTAATGGAATCATGAATTTAATTGTCATTTATAGAATCATAAAGGAAATCTTTATTTATTTAATAATAAATGAAAAAATTAATTAAAATGTGTTGATAAAATATTTTTGTAACATTTTTGACGCTTAAAATTTTTTGTAAGCTTCTCTCAGAATTCAAATTATTCTTGCACTAAAGTAAACTAAGTTACAAAGGTATTAAAATTTGCAACTTATATTCAAATGTAACTTTAATCCATTTTTTTAAACCAATTTTTTCCTTAATTTTTTTAAATTTTTTAAATTTTTAAATGCAATATTTTTATTTGTAAACGTGTATTTATTTTTCCTATAATTTACTTTTGCTATTATAATAATTTTTATAATAATATTTTAGCATAATTTTTGTTAATTCAATCTTTATTGCTTCTGTCAGGAATAGAAATTTTAACATGTTACCCATAAAATATTGATTTCATCCTGAATATTCATGTGTGTTTTTGGTTACATTAACAATTCAAGTTGTCAACATTTGCTTCAAATATCCATACCTGAGTCGTCTAAGCATTGAATATCAGTGCCTAAAGTTGGGCAAGTCATTTCACCTTTGTAGACGGGCAGAGTTCGATGATAAGACATGCAGCTACCCAATATTTCTGTTGAACCTGCAAAACACACTTTAGTAAGATAGCAGCAGTTCCCAATTATTGTCGGTTGCCGTGCCTTAAGTGATCGGCCTTCTTTCATCGGAACTCCGAGACTTAATCAATAAAATTTATTAGCAAATACGAATATATTAATTAACGAAAGACTATTAATTTAACTTAGACTATCAGTTAAAAACGAAAGACTATTTGAAAACATGTAATCATCATCTAAATTGCAATAATTATTTTGAAAAATATTAGTGAATGAAAAAGACTGAAATTGTTTCACGTTTTAAATTAATTGACAGTCTCAATTTGTTTTCAATTGAGACTTCAATTGTCTTCAATTGACTGTCAATTGTCTTTTAACAGTCTTAAAATCAGACTTTATGTCAGACTTCAGAGGTTTGAGGCAGACTCTTGTCTTTTTAATTTGATTTTAGTATATGCATAAGCTGAAATATTGTTTTCATTAAAAGAAAGAAGAAAATGAACCTTCAATATAGTTATCAGAGAAACATGTTTCTTCGTTGTGGAATTTGGTTACTTTTATTCGATGCCTAACAATAATGTTTAATTTTTTATAAATGCATATCCTTTTCATAATTCGTTCATTATATTGTTATAAGAAAAAAAAACATAGTTTTAAAATTTCTTTCGTTAAAAGCATTTCAATTAAATAATTTCATAAAATAAGCGGAAATAATTAATAAATAATGGATTTTGGATTTAATTACAAGTTTCAAAAATCATCACTGGTTTCAATTTTTTTTTTTCTAATGTCTCGGAATCCCTGAAATTGAAATCTGGATACCCCTGAAAGGAAAATAAAAAATCCGCTGTGTAAGTTCCTTACATTCGAAGCAAAGCGATAATTTTAAACTATATATATCGTTTTGCCGTGAAGAATTATCTCAGTTTTAGAACGCAGGCTAAAGAGAATAGAAGGGCTGGTTCACTCCTTTGAAGAAACTCTCGCCGAGGCAATCCTCCGATTTTCTCTAGTGACGTCACTTTGGCGCAAAGCTCGCACTTTTACTTCAAGAACAGAGCGGTCGGCCTTGCTAGCTCTAACTAATATTGGAGCATTTCTTTTTGTGACATATTCTAAGACATTTGTAATTTTCTATAATGACTTTCCTCAGTTTTTGCCGTGAATTTACGAAATTTTAAAACTATTAACAAAATGCCAGTTTGCGCGATTACAACTTGCAAAAATTCTGATAGAAAAACAAAAGGAAAAAATATAATTTTCCGCGTGTTCCCTAAAGTAAATGAACAACTGTGTAAAGAATGGATTCTGAAATGACACAGTTAATATAAAACAGCAATACGTTTCTTCTATCGTTAAGAACTTTTATAAAAATTCGTTACCTAAATAGAAACCGCCTCGTTACTTCAAAAAGAAAGGCATGTGAAAAAAATTTAAAAATGGATAAAGTCAAAGAAAATTAAAACGTAAGTAAAAAGTATAAATAAAATATATTGTGTACAGTTGAAATTCTCCTAATTTCATAACTTATTTTTTTAATGTAGTTATTCTAAATATTTATGATTCTTTTAAAAATTATATTCTCTTGAATTTAAATATCTATAAATTACATCATCTTAAATTTAAATATCTATAAACAATTGTAAAATTTCTAATGTCATTATGAACCTAAATTATTATTTTGTTTCAGTAATTAGCGTTTAAGGTTGATGTTTCCTAATGATTAAGTATGAACAAATTGCTATTAACGGCATATTTTAAAATCGGAGATTCTAAATTTAACTCAACTTATTGTTATAAAAGAATATGTAGATAAAAAAGTGTCGATATATGCTTTCATATTTCTTAATAATTAAAGTTAAAACTAAACTTCTTAAAATAAAGCATTTATAGTGTCATTTTCGCCAGCTAGTAAAATATTTTTATAAGTTCAAAATGGTATTTTTTTAATATAATGGCCAAGAAAGTTTTTTTTAAACTATGTTTATGAATGGAAATAATGTGTTAATTAAGTAAAATTTGAAAGCTAATAACCAGAAAAAGTCTAACTTATTTTTACAAAGAGAAAGATGCAAAGTTATCATAATATCTTTGAGTGCGATCTTCCGAGATCTGTGGACACAGTGACGTCATGAGGAGGGATATCGTAGCTTCATCTCTAAGAGCGGAGTGAACTAGCCCTTCTATTCTCTTTAGCCCTGTTTAGAACGGACAAATAACTTAAATATTTTTAAAGTTACTAAACTTTTCTTAAAAATCACCAATTTGGCCACATTTTCCACCCTAGATGAAAACTATAAAAATTATTGCCTTATTCTCAGTTTTTGCAATTAAAGCTGCATTTCGCTGATTTTGCAATTTATAAGCTGCATTGGAGTAATTTTTTTTTAAAAAAAATATTAAAAAATAAGTTTACTAACGCAAACACCTTTTATTTTCACGAAACAGTGGCTTTTCTCCATGTTGACGTTTTGCGCTATTTGCAAAATAAGTATAGACAGTGCTGTCTTTAGATTGGCTTAACTTGATTGTACAGTAGTTATGTAAATGACATTTCATTCGTAAAAAGCATCATTTCAGATGACGACGATGCCTTCGAAAAACAACCTTAAACATGACACTACAAGCAATACATTTCGTTTCGTTTTTCTTTAATTAACTTTCCAGCATTTTTAAAACACGCTGTACACGTCAATAACCAGAAATGAAAACAACACTAAAAAAAAATTATTTCCCTAATAATTTTGTAAATTAAGTATCTTTATTTAGCATTCAGATCAGTTTTAAAATTGAGATATGATATAAATTAATGAAAACAGTCCTGAAATCAATTTGAATTAAAACATTTCTGTTTTTCATATAAAAGTTAGTTCTTTTCATGAAGAATTGTAGAATAATTATCATGTAAACTGTTTTTTAATTGTGTGTAATCTAACCGAGAATAGATGATTAATTTAAAATACTTTTCATTTTTAAAAACCTTTTTATTTCTTCATATAAATTAAAAATAGTTGTTCTTTTTCAATTTATTCTCTGGGTACAGGGGACCTTAAAAACCAACTTTCAGAGTTTTTATTCTACAATTATGAAACTCACAGTATTTACTTATAATATCTTTAAGAAGCTGTATACAAAATTTCATGTAATGTGATTAATAATTTTTAAAGTTATTGAACTTTTAAAATTTTAAAATAGCATAAAATCCGATAAAGTCAAAACACTCCACGCGGCTTGAAATTCACCTCAGAATCATACTTTTTTTTAATATGACTCGCTTTTGATTTCCAAATAAAAGTTACCATCATTCAGTGGCTAATTATATTGCTCTAGCTCAAAAAAACACATTTGTTATGTATTTCATGAAAATTTCAAGAAAAATTTTAAAAATCTTAAACTTTTTTTACTATAAACGAATTTTATCAAAGTTCTAGGTAACAAAACATGGTAAGTTTTAATTACATACATACATAGTACACATAAAACAAGTTTCAACCAAAAAAAAAAAAATTGAGACTCATGGAGCATTTCGAAAACACAAAAATCCGTCAAAATTTCATTTTGAGAAAATAGCATTTTTTTTAAATGTATTTAAAATAACACTATTAGCTGTGCATAATATTTAAAAAATGACTAATTAAGCATATATCTGTACTTTTATCTCCATTATTAGGTTGAAATGGATGAAAATTCAACTTAATATGTGCATATGAAGAGAAATACACAGACGTACTCTACAAGCATATTTACTTATTCGAAATTTAATGCAAATAAATTCACTAAAATAATAACATAAAATAAGTTAGTAAGCATGAAGTTAATTTATTTTAAAAAAATATGAATGATATATCAAACGAAAAATGAAACATTGATTCAAATGTAAATGTAAAAACTAATTGTGTGCGAGTCAAATATAGAAAATTTTCTTAAAATTCCCCCGCACAATAGGAGGGTCCTTCTAATCTTACATAATTTTGATCATCACTAATTTTTTTGTATTTTGAATAATATAAAGCTCTTTTAGCTTTTAGCTTAAAACGAAACTAAAAAAATCGGCTGCTTCAAGCTACTGACTTCTGTTTTCTGAATGTAAGCAAAGGGGCGTGGCTTAATTAAAATCCTCGTAACTCAGTAAAAAATGGTTCGATTTCCAAAAGTTTTTTTTTGTTTGAAAGATTATAACGTCTATTTTTTGAAATAATAAAAATCTCAAAATCGAAATTTTGGTCACTTTTTTTTCAAATTTGAAGGTCCCCTGTACCCTTAACTTACTGTAGGCAAAAAATCTAACAGTATTCTTATTATCTTGCGGCTGCTGAACTGAAAATCATTAAAAAAAACAATGTATGCAAAAAATTTATAAATTTTAGTATATGTATTTTGTACCCCTTTTATTTTATAAATATTTTTTCAAATTAAATTATGTTAATGCGCTTTTGAAAAAAAAAATGCAAATCTGTTTTTTTAGTGGGAGTTCATGCTAATTACAATAAAAAAAACACATTTTAAAAAAGTTGTTTTGTAGCCCCAGACTTTATATAAATTAAATTCTGGTGCTCTTAATTTTTTTATTGACAAAATTACATTTATTTACTTTCAGGGTACTTACCATAAACTGAACCAAATAATATACCAGGTTTAATTTTTTTGCAAACAAAATCGTAGTTTCGTGGTTTGACAATGCTTGATCCAGAAAATATAGCAAAGAGTGAAGTAAGCTTATGTTTATCAGCTGAAAATAGAGAAAGAACCTTTTTATTTCTATTTAAGAGAAAAACTAATTTTTAATTCCAAGTAATGTAGATATTTTTTTTTCAAATAATGAAAAAATTTCAATCAATGAAATCAGAAATTTAAATCAACGTGCGAATTTATAAAACTCTCAAACACCATGCTTGTTAAATAAGAATTCATCTTTAGAAGTTTTAGGATGTATTAAAGAATAATTTCGTACAAATTTGTGGCATCCTTAATATAGAGCTAATCTGATCGATTTTATCGTACTTCTTGAATTTGATTACATGATTCAATGAAACTACATTGTAAAAAAATCCTGGATAAAATTCAGTAAAAAAATAACGACACCCTGAGTATCGGTACTTTTTACGGTAAAATTCCTTTTTACCATAAAATGTTTCGGAACAAAAATACTTACTAATATTTAATGAATCACTTCAATACTACTATAAAAATTTGCGATATAAAATTTTGCTGTAAATTTTACAGTAAGTAAATTATTATTTTTTTTTTTTTTTTTTTTTTTCTTCTTTTGCTGAGCATTGTGTAACTTGACTAGTGACATGCTGCAGAAAAATTGCATTATGTTTGAACCAATTAAACGGTGAACCAATTTTTCTGGTGAGTGTTGGAATAATAAAAAAGCGGTTTCCGTCTTTTTAGTTATGTATTTGTGTGAGAAAATTGGTCGCATGCACTGTTAGAAATTTCTTAGAAAAAAATTGTTAAATAACAATTTATTTAATTGTTATTTTACCATATTCAAACAAAACAGTCAAATAACCATATGGGGCAATCCATACAAAATTTACACCTATGATACAAAAATGATATAATTTTTTTTCATTGTTCTTTATTGAAAATAAATCGACACGTATTTTTGCGTTTTTGTTTAAATTCCATATTTTTGACTATACGAATTTTTGAAAATTTCGCTTTTTTGAGCACACGACTTTGCAAGTTATTTTTTAACGTATTGCCATCCAACAACAAAAATATTTAAATACACTTTCTTGAAGTGATTTCTTTCAAACTTTAAGAAAATCAACATTAAAATATAAAATTTTTTGTTTTTGACATAAAAAAATTCATTTTTTGAAAAAAGCAACTTTTTTTTGCAATTTGGACATCTTTGATTTTTTTTATATTTCGACAGTGTGAAGTATAATCAATGATGATATTAATTCCAAATTTTTGGAATGGTAAGACACTTTGTTCGAAAGATATAAACAAAACAGTGACGGCGCACTCTACTTTAGTAGGTAGCGGATGAGTTCGAGAACAGTCGAGCCATATTCTACATACATACGCGGAGTGCGCACCGTCACTGTTTTGTTTATATCTTTCGAACAAAGTGTCTTACCATTCCAAAAATTTGGAATTAATATCATCATTGATTATACTTCACACTGTCGAAATATAAAAAAAATCAAAGATGTCCAAATTGCAAAAAAAAGTTGCTTTTTTCAAAAAATGAATTTTTTTATGTCAAAAACAAAAAATTTTATATTTTGATGTTGATTTTCTTAATGTTTGAGAAAAATCACTTCAAGAAAGTGTATTTAAATATTTTTGTTGTTGGATGGCAATACGTTAAAAAATAACTTGCAAAGTCGTGTGCTCAAAAAAGCGAAATTTTCAAAAATTCGTATAGTCAAAAATATGGAATTTAAACAAAAACGCAAAAATACGCGTCGATTTATTTTCAATAAAGAACAATAAAAAAAATTATATCATTTTTGTATCATAGGTGTAAATTTTGTATGGATTGCCCCATATATAAGATAGTAATCAACCTGTTAACAGTGAGAATAACCGTTTATTAACAGCTTTCAACTAATATGGTTAAACAACCACAATTTTTTCGCACCAACTAAGCCCACTTAAAGAAGCCACTCAGTTCTTTACACCTGAGTAAGTATTATAGCCGAGAAGGCTAATCTGTCAGTCTCACTATCTACAGAACAGGGATTCGAGTCCCAGCTTTGACACCACAATATTTCCTCCATTCCCTTAACACGTGAAGAGTTTCCGGCGTTCTGCACTTACCAATGTCCATAAACTAACAAAAAGGCTAGCAAACATGTTCAGTTTAATTTACGGCTTTGAAACCATGGTTACATGACATAGACAGCAAGGCAGCCACTACTCTCATCAGACTAAGAACAAAACATCATAAAAACATGAAAATCTCTGCAGATGGGACTAGAAAATATCAAAACTGTGGCAACTGTCTTAATGTGAAACTCACACCATATCATGTTTTTAACTACCCTGCAGTCGTTTCAGGCCTTCACCTCTTAAACTACCTTGCAGACTATTCAAGCACACCATGAGATATGATTCAATAGAGGATGCGACACTAACCAACCAACCATGGTTAAAAAGCGGTATAGTTTTAATGTGAAACACACACCATATCGGGTTTTTAACTGCCCTGCAGTCGCTTCAGGCCTCCACCTCTTAAACTACCTTGCAGACTATTCAAGCACACCATGAGATATGATTCAATAGAGGATGCGACACTAACCAACCAACAATGGTTAAAAAACCGTATAGTTTTAATGTGAAACACACACCATATCGTGTTTTTAACTGCCCTGCAGTCGCTTCAGGCCTCCACCCCTTAAACTACCTTGCAGACTATTCAAGCACACCACGAGATATAATTCAATAGAGGATGCGACACTAACCAACCAACAATAGTTAAAAAGCCGTATAGTTTTAATGTGATCACACACCATATCGTGTTTTTAACTGCCCTGCAGTCGCTTCAGGCCTCCACCTCTTAAACTACCTTGCAGACTATTCAAGCACACCACGAGATATGATTCAATAGAGGATGCGACACTAACCAACCAACAATGGTTAAAAAGCCGTATAGTTTTAATGTGAAACACACACCATATCGTGTTTTTAACTGCCCTGCAGTCGCTTCAGGCCTCCACCTCTTAAACTACCTTGCAGACTATTCAAGCACACCATGAGATATGATTCAATAGAGGATATGACACTAACCAACCAACCATGGTTGAAAAACCGTATAGTTTTGTATTCATGGTTTAATGACCATACTAGTTGTAAACGGTTTCAAACCCGTAACGGTAAAGAATGTTATTTGCTGTAAACTTAACGGTTAATAGGATGGGCAGACTTCTGCCGGTTATTTAATCATAGTTTTCGAATTAAAATTCTAACAGTGTGACATGCGTTTCTTTTAAATTCCATTTAACTATATAGAAAATGCATCTCGAGAAATTCTGATTTGGAGATTTTTTTTTTTTTTTTTTTTGCGGCACAAGATGTCCAAAATGACATCGTTTCTTTATACATTGATCATACTTTCCGAGTGTGTCAAAACACTGACGGTCAATTTGAAAAATGAATTAAAGAGCAACGGAAAGCGATAGAAATGTTCAGTTTGCTGCATTTTAATGAGGAAACAAGGTTATTTATCCTTATTAAATTTCAAAGTTTGTAACAAAATTTGTCAAAACATGACGTTGCTGATAAAAAAACAATAAAACAGATCATACCAATTGAAATATTAGCACGATGGTTTGTTAATTTTGTTCACAAATTGCACCGTGCTAATGTTGGTGTACAAATAGTTGTTATTTTGAAGGGAAAAAAAGTTTTATAGTTATTTCCTGCCAAAAGTACCATCTACTAGGCCGGCATAGTCTGTTCAGTAGGGAGCTGGGCCCATGTCCGAGAGTTCTTGGGTTCGAAACCAACCAGCCGAAGAATCCCCGTCTAGTGAAAGGTGACCGATGCACGTTAAATCTGTCAAGTAGCAAAGTCCCCCATGTTCCCATAACAAGTCAGACCTCTGGGGGTACTGGATTGGAGATTGATCGTTCTCTGATTCAGGTCAAAATTACGATCTGTGGATGAATGTATGTATGAATGGGTTCACCCTATAAACGGGTGCGACGAATGGGGGTGACAGAAGTCAAATTCTAGGCCATAGATGGCGCCACTGTAAAACAAGAACAATCGCACACCTCTTCCTAAACACAGCCTCTTCCTATACGCAACAACAACAAGTACCATCTGCTGATAAACTTAGAAATTATTTTTGAATCTGTGTTGCAAAATACTTCGTTTGCATAAAAGAATGCACCAAATTATACAAATTCTTCCATTTTTCTTTAATTGATCAGTCAATTATTTAGAAATTTTTGGATTACACTATGGATTCGAAATTTTGAAACGCGTTGAACCGTAATATCATTCAAATTTACTGCAACCTTAATAAGATGCTAAGATGAACTATATCATCATGAAAAATTATTCTTTTTGAACTTGAATATACGATTCTAAAGTTTAACTTAAATAAAAACGTGGCAGAATTTATTCAATTTTTCTGAAAGTCTAAATTGAGAGGGTCGTATTGAGTTAAAGTAGGACGTTATTATTGCATTTTGTTATTCAATTCTCCTGACTTATCATATGGAGGATTCAAACTTGAAATTTTGAATAGCAATTTCATAATAATCTATCTATAGATTGAAAATTTTTGAATAAATTTATGAGAAATTCATAATTTTGAAAAAAAGAGCTATTTGCTGCTTGCCCATTCTTCTCTCATAAATCTGAATAAATTCTTAGCTGGTCCCAGTTGCGCAGAAGATTTTAAGGCCTTATTTGATTAACGGACCATCTCCGTTTACTAACGCGCACATTCATATTTATGAAAGTCCTTTCTGTCTCGTTTTTTAAAACTGGTACACCTCCTATTTATTTCTGCTGCCAAACAGAGGGCCCCACCTATTAGGCAATGTAGGAAACATATTGCACTAATTGAACTTTAAAATCTCAAAATGAGCAAAAATGAAGTTTGCTCACTATTCAAATGAGGTATTCATATAAATTCATTAATTTTTATATCCTCTAATAGTTACATCATTTGTTTGGTCATCTGTAGTATTCATACTAATATTGATTACAAATATTTAAGTAAATGAATAAAAATAAAGTGATATTACACATAGAACATGCAATATTATTGATTGCTAGGGGAGAGTGGGGTCAATTGTAACATTTTTTACTTAACTATTTTTAACTAGCAAAAAATCCAATATATTATCAGTATTAAATGACCGACGAGTAAAGTAGACTATCCTCTACTAGAAAAAAAAATAAATACCTTACTTTAAATGTTATTATATTAGTTATTAACTATTTTTGACAGTCGTGCACTTGTTATAATTGTCCCCACTTACGGGGCAATTGTAACAGTTCATAAATTCAACAAAAACATAGTTAATTATACATATTATCATAGTTGTGATAAATTTTTTTATTGATCAAAATAGTAGTGATATTTTAGGAGTAAAAATAATAATGAGCAGAGACCTAAATGGTTAAACTTTTAACTTGAAGGGGTTAAAAATTTCAATTTATGCTGTGAAAGGTGACAAATAAAATAATGCACATGCAACATAATATAAATGATATAGGAAACTATTGGTAGTTCTTAAAGTGTTAGGTAATGGCTTGTAAACATAAGATAATTTATTTTCAGCTGTTACAATCGTCCCTTTACTTATTGTTATAATCGTCTCCAAGGCGCCATTTCAGCTTCATTTGTTAAAAACAATGCTAGTTAATTAACAAAACTAATCTTTTTTTATTGAAATGTTAATTAAGGTGTCCACTTACATATTCGGTTAATAATTTTTATTTGTATAAACAAAATTACTTTGTTACTATATAGTATTCTAATACCAAAAAAAGAACTTACGTAGTGTGAAAATATCTTTTGTGATGTAACTCTTTCAAAAGTGCATAAAAATGGTTGCCAGCAGGGGTGTACATGCAGATTTATTAAATACACCTTGTGCGCCACCTAGGAACCAAATCTTGAACCCGACACTCGAAATTTTTGCTCTGTTACAATCGTACCCTGTTACAATTGACCCCAGTCTCCCCTACCGTCTACCGGGGATACTTTGGTCCATCACAAAATAAAAATTATTACTTTTTGTACTGAACAAAAAGACATTTGGGTATTTTTTCCATTTATCATAATTTATGAGGAATAATTAAGCGAAAACTCGTAAATGTGGCTCAAAGTACCTCCAGTTGATGGTATTATGAAAAAGAATTTACTTGGCAAGTATCCTTTCTTTTCCAGGTCATCTAGTATACTTGGAGTTATTAAGAGACTAGTTAGCTTATACTCGTCTACCAAATCCCATATGTGAGTTGGTGAAAGAAAGAATGGTACTCCATCATACAGGATATTAGTGCTTCCACTATAAAATGTAAAAACACCCATAAACCATGTTGCCCATCCAGCCTAGAATAAATAATAAAGATCAATTGCTGATGCCTTGAAAAAAAATTATTTTTCAATACATATTTATTTATGCGTTAAAATTTGAATACTTTGTTAATGTTTGCGCATTAAAATTGGATCAAGGTGAACTTTATTTTAACATGTTTTGACAGATTTGCGCATTCTATCAAAAATATATTGCAAAACTCATTTGGTTTTTAAAAAAAATTAGTCATCCCTATAGAAATCATGAAATGCATTATTCAATAGAAATAGGTCTGTGATAATCATATAAAAACTAATCATATAAAATATAATCATATAAAAACGCTGATACAAAATTATGTGTTAAGCAACACCATAGTTTTTTTTAGCATTTTTCGTACTATTCAACATTTATGTGTTTTAAGCTGTAAAAATGTAAGTCAATAAAATAATTCTAAATGAAAAAGTAATGAAAATACGAACAGATATAGAATAAATTTATAAAAATGAAATTAAAAAAATTAGTTTTTCCGCCCTGGTTCTTAGTAGACTTACTGGAGAAAGGGAAAGGCTGACACCATGTCTACTGAAATCACCTAAGAGGCATTGTTCCCTCGCAGAAGTTACAAGACACTAAAAGAAAAGAAACTGTGTTAAAAAAATTAATGCAGATAATAAATTAATCCAAATTAATTACAGTAAAACCATAAAGACTAATAAATTCATCTAAATTTAGTTACAGTTCTTATGTCTTAATTAAATTAATTTAAACTTAAAATAATGAAATTATATTGACAAAACATGTTAGAAATCGAACCGTAAATGATGAATTATATTATAAAATTTGAAAAGTTCTAATTCAGTTTTAGTATTTATTATTATGTTTTCTTTTATAAAAGCATTATATATTTCCATTGATACGTTAATTTCGTTTTCATTTTATAATAACGTAATGCTTTTTTTTTATGTGTCTTCCTTTTAGATTAGTGTAATGTCTTTATTGATGTGTCTTCTATTTGAAATTAATATAATGTCTTGATTGATCCTATTGTTGCGTCTTCCCTTTTAGATCAACGTAATGTTTTTATTGTTGTGTTTTAATTTATAAATTTATAATGTTTTGACAATTTATAATGTAATGAAACCATAATAATGTTATTATGTTTTCTTTTATATAAGTATTATATTTTCTTTTATAAAAACATTATATATTTCCATTGATACGTTAATTTCGTTCTCATTTTGTAATGTTTTTATTTATATATCTTCTTTTTAGATTAGTGTAATGCTTTTATTTATGTGTCTTCCTTTTGAAATTAATGTAACGTCTTGATCGATGTTATTGTTGCGTCTTCCCTTTTAGATTAACGTAACGTTTTATTGTTGTGTTTTAATTTATAAATTTATAATGTTTTGACAATTTATAAATTTATAATGCAATGAAAACATAATAATGTTATTATGTTTTCTTTTATATAAACATTATATTTTCTTTTATAAAAACATTATATATTTCGATTGATACGTTAATTTCGTTTTCATTTTATAATAACGTAATGCTTTTTTTTATGTGTCTTCCTTTTAGATTAGTGTAATGTCTATATTGATGTGTCTTCTATTTGAAATTAATATAATGTCTTGATTGATCTTATTGTTGCGTCTTCCCTTTTAGATTAACGTAATGTTTTTATTGTTGTGTTTTAATTTATAAATTTAATACAATGTTTTGACCGATAAAATTATTATTATGATTATATTATAATTGTATTAAATTTTTATTGATGAATATCCATTCTACATATGGGGTGAAAGAAATAAAAAAGAATTTAAAAAAATCGGCATTTATAAAAACTACAAAAGCATGCACGAACCCAAAAGCCACACACCGACACAAAATCTTTTAAATCAATTAATGAGTTAAAATAATTCCAATTTTCTGTCATTATAATTTAAGGTTTTTTAACATGCAATAAACTCCACTTATGATTAAACGCAGCTAAAAGCTGGCACACGTCTTTGATATTAGCTTTCAAATAATTAAAATAAAAAGGCATCTGCAGTTCAATTTATAGCAATACATTTGTGACAACGCAATTCATTTTTTAAAAAAGACTCTTCCGAACAAACTAATTAAAATTTTTGAACAATTTTTGAACTCGTGGCTAAAATTTCCCCTTGCAGCCATTTTCGAATTTCCACAAATGGTCCTAGAGTTATGAGAGAGGCATACAAGTTCAAACTCTTTCTTTTTTTCATATATTTTTTTTTCCAATGCCCACCTGATCGACACCATCATTCAAATACCAGTTGGGCAGATTTGTTGACTAATCTTTCAGGGGCACCATATTAGGTAGTTGCTCCCACAGTAAGGACAGATAATGCAGGGAATGAAAGAACATCCATGCCTTGTCCGGGACTCTAACCTAAGACCTTTCTGATATGAGATCAGCCTCCTGACCACTACACAGTCCGGTCGGCCTTTTTCATTAATATACGAAACTTGGAAACATTTCTTGTCGTTTCCTGTTGCATGAAATGTTTTAATAGATCTTTCGTACTGTTGATTCAAAATTTGGAATCAGTTCTTCTCTCCAAGCTGGAGATTTTTTCAACAAAAAAGAATTACAATAGTAGGCTAATTTTTGTCAAAATGCACAAGTTAAAAAACGATATATATAACAGGGGGTAGCATAAATATAGCGGCAAACTCCTTGGAGATCATCAAGATCAAAATTGCATGGAATATACGCAAAATTGCATACATACGCCGCTAGGAGCGCTCCGTGTTATGAACTATTTCTTCGTGTGTTTAGAAACAGTTCTTAGTAGAGAAGCGGCCCTATCCACGTACGTCGACAATTCCAAGCCTGAGTTCTTATACAATTTTAATCCTTATGATGTGACCTAAATGTCCTAGACGTCTGTCGCAACTTTTGCTAAAAAAATACGGCATTAGAATCAAAACAGATTTTAGATTTGAAATCCTCACACCCGAACTAGGCAAGATCGTATATTTGTATGAATGCAACGAAAAATTTGTTCCTCAGTGTAATGAGCTAAATAGAAAGGTAAGAATTTTAATGTTAATGTTTAGGTCATCGAATACCACAGATAACTTATCCAGTGATCGTGAACAGATAACTTACCCCGTGATAGTTAACAAATAACTTACTCCGTGATCGTGAACTAGGGCTTTGGGAGGGCCAGTTGTTCCAGATGTGTAACCTATTATTATAGGATCGGAAAAAGACATTTGTTCGAACACTATTTCTGGAACTGTGCCATCCTTCTCTCGTCCAAAATTTAAAAATTCTTCTAAAAAGCAGCTATAATTAGAAAAATTTAGATTTAGAAAATGAAGAGCTTAGAATTTAGAAAATGATCAGCTTTTTAAAATTAGGCACTTTTATCCAAAAATGTCTTATATTAAAATGAAATTGAACCGTTTAACTTGATGTTGTTCTCTTTATTGAATTTTTTTAAGAGATGACACTTGTGATGATATTCCACTTTAATATAAAATACTTATTTTATATTATAAAGCATCAGTTTATTTTAGTAATTTAATTAAAACCAAAATTTAAAACTATTTAATATTAATTAAAATGCTGTGAACATTAATAAAAATTAATTAAAAATATTAATTATACCTAACCCTTAGTTAAATTAATAACAAGTAATAACAATCATATCAACTTTATTAAAATATCAACTTTCATTAACCTTAGTTCGAATAAAACATTAATTAGAACGTACTAACCTTTTGGGAATGCCAGCTATGTCTTTTTTTATAGAATCAGGCTTTGAAGGAACAATAATTAATTTCGTCAAACTTGGTAAACCTACATGTGAATAATAATTGAAATTATTTTTAATAATTTTTAGAATTTAAGTAAAATAGTTTTCAAACAAATAGTCCATTAAAAAAGCAGCGAGTTAAGAGTTTAGAGTTGAATGTAATAGCTTTCAATTAATTTAATAATTCACAATATTTCATTTTGTTGCTGTATAAACCTTTTGATATTGTAATTTGTAATAATTTGTAAGAAAAATGTAGTTTATGTTTCTGAGAAATTTTGTGAATCGCAGAAAAAATCAGTTTGGGTTTCTTTCAATTAAGGATTTTTCCTCGCATGAAAAGATATTTTTTATTACCCTTTCACATTCTTGCAAACTTTGATGATAAAAAAAATTTAATAAAAAGTTAATCAGCTGAAATAGCTGATAGCTTTAAAAAGAAATAGCTTATTTGTTTCTATAAACAGAAAAGTTCCAAGCAACTTAAATTTAAATATTTGTTTCACAACCATTAAAAAAGTAATCTAGTAACTTACAATTTGAAAAATAATTTGCAGGCTAAAACATTGTCCTAATTTGCATAATTTCATTTAAAAATATTATAAAGTAAAGGAAGAACACAATTTTTAAGAAAACGACTCTGCATGTTTTCATAGGCTGTTCGGAATTTCTTTCTAATTTTCAATTTTTAATTTCGGTCTAGATTAATATGACTCAATCAATCTAATGCAATTAATTGTAAGTTGTGCAAAACATGAAACTCGTCTTTATTTTATAGTAGCCACCTCTGGTGACCAGTTGGTCCTCTTTTTTAAATAAGTAGAGTTTCGAGTATTTCGAGATTCACTACGATGCATTTAATAATATCAAGATTTCAATAAACTCAAGTTTTGACTCTTACATATTCTTCTTTTCAGATCTTGGGCATTTAGGAGGTGATTTTTATATTTCACGAAATGAATATCGTGGTTATTAAAATGTTCAGTTCAACATATTCTAACATTTTTAATAAAAAAAAAACAATTTTCTTGATGGCGTTATTGATAGATAATAAAACAAATTAGCATCTTAATTAAAAATTAACTTTTTCACTTATTTGCTGTAAATAATTCTCAATGTGTTACGTAGTAAAACTTTCTATTATGATTCAATTGTATTTGTAAGGATTTTTTTTTTCCTTTTTGCCAAATTGAAAAATAAAAACTTTAGCTGTTATAAATTTATTTAAGCTGAAAAATTCACGGATCAAAATGGAAAATAAATAAGCAAAATATTTTAAAGCAAAAAAGAAATTTAAAAATGATGCAGCTTAATGGAACTATCAGTAAAACCATATAAATGAGTTTTTTACGCTAAAAAGTTTAAACCAGTTTTTGCACTCATGTAACACGTTTGATTGGTAGTTAAAATAGATTTTTGATGGTCAATTAGTTTACTTTTTAATTACTAGACAAAAAAATTGCTGTTATAACGTTTTTCTTGATATATAGACCCAGACTTTGAGACAATACTGATCTAAGTCTTAAATGTGAGTACACAAACATATAAATTTTGTACGTCTAGCTGTAGTTTGAGTCCAACCTTTGGATTATTTTTATATACTAGTGGGCTGCGCTCCCTGCTCGCTAACGCTCGCCAACCCCCAAAAATTTCTATGCAATCTGATATGGTTTGCTTCGCAAACCAACCTCGCTTCACTCGCTACTGCCTTAGGTACATTGCAAGTGCACAAAATTCTAAGAATTCAAAACAATCATTCAAATCCATATAATCCACTAAATAGAGATCAATCGACAAAGACTACTCACTTCTGCCTAGCTTAATAGTATGAGATTGCCGCAGCTGATGCTCTCTGGTTATTTCAGTTTCCGTTTTATAAGCGTTATATGTTGAGCCACCTCAGCTAGATTTGGCATGTGACATTTTTAGCGGCAATCATTGGTCGATTTTCTAGCGCTGCCATTCGGGAAGCTGTAATGAGGCATTTTTTTGTCGCCGTGTAAGCGAAATAGTAACGTAAACAAAACAAAGCAAACGTTGTCACCGGCGGAAAGGAAATACAGCCAAAATTTGGGAGCTACGTAAGAGAATTATATATATTAGATTTTAAGATAAATTCATATAAAGAATAATATTACACAGTAAGAGAATAAAAAATTTATGTGTTTAAAAAAGGCGTTAAGAACAGTGTTGAAACTAAAATATTTATTACAAAGTTTCATAAAATACATTGTTTTGAAATGCCGTTTCGATGGATAAGAAAAAGAGTAATTATGTTCAGAAATTAACAGTGTCACTTTTTTTTTGTGGATTATTTAAGTAAGCTAGTGGTTTTTTTTTTACTTTAGTATTTAAACTGTGAGCTTAGCGAGCTTTAGTGAGGGCTTCTAATTTTTTCTTAACATTTCGTTCACCTCTATTTTTCAAATACTTAGTAATGATGCTGTTTCCATAGCAGCGCACATATAAACAACTGTCCCTAATTAATAGTTAAAATCTGTTACTGTGTCAGTAGGATGAAAGAACATGTTGAATGATATGTTAAGTAATGTATTTTACTAACTCACATAGAATTTACTCATACAGCAATATTTTTTATCATAATAGATTAAACTAAACTAATAGCAATTTTCAAACAACTATAAAGACATCGATGTGCGGCTACAACCAGATCTCTAATGTTATATTATGTTATGTTATGTTATGTATTGTCGTGTCGTGTTGTGTTGTGTTATGTTACGTGATGAGGTGTAATGTAATCTTATGTAATGTAATGTTATGAGCCATCGGATGGCAATAATATTATTAAAACTAACCTTCAGAAATTTCTTTTAATTTAGGCATCATTCCAATTTCTTCTTGATTATATTTCATACGATCTACTGAGAGGATAATACTTGGATCAACTAGCTTCAATCTGTCTAATACAGCCTAGAAGAAAAAGTAAAATAAAATAAAATGCAGTCAAAAGTGCATGTCGTTTAAAGATTTATTGTTTTGTGCAAAAATAAATTAATGTAAGTCTCGTTTTAATCAAAAATTTTTAATTTCTATACATAAGACATTTTTAATCTATAAGCTATTAGCTTTATTGACCTGCTTTTGGTTTTATTTGATTTAACGTTAACATAAGAAACAAACAGCATTCGTCTTGGCATCATTATTTTACTATTTTCTTCTTTGACTAACTAAGATTTAGAATCGCGACTGCATTTCGAACAAACGGCAAACGTAGGTTACTTATAAACTAAACCAAAACACAGTTTTTCAAGTAGACTAAAAGAAAAAATCATTTTGTTTTAGACAAATTTACAACGAGAAGCGTATAGGGCGTATTACTTACGAAAACGTGGGAGTAATACAATATTTTTCGAAAGCAACAAACCAGGGCTCGAAAAACAGCCCGTCCGCCCGTCCTCGACGGTCAAAAATTCTCCGCCGACAACGAATTTCTCGAATCCGACGTCTGCGCGGACGGCCATTTTCCCGTTAATGTTCGTGATACATTTTCAATTTTTGTTATCTTACAAGAGTCTTGTAAGTTACAATGCAGCAAAATGACCCACAATACAGCAACATACAGTGCATATATTGATGTTTTCTCTGTCTGGGAGTACTGCAGCGGTTGAAAGGGGCTTTGCAGCAATAAATTTACAAAAAAACACAATACGTACTGGTCTTAAACAAGAAGCTTTAAAAGCAATTATGAACATCTACCTAAATGGAAAACCCCTTTCAGATTTCTGTTCAGAAACCTCTGTAAATCATTGGCTTCATTGTGGAACTGGCAAACGTCATATTTGATTCATTTAAAAAAAGCAGTACCCTCGGATAACTTGACATTCCAGATAACTTGACCCTTGTCATTTAAATTATTTCATAAAAGAAATACTAGGTTACTATTGCTAACCTAGTATTTCTTTTATTACTATATAATGTAATCCTAGTAACGACTAATTTATTGTGCAATTTATATAAATGTTTGTAATAAATAGGAAAAAATTATATTTTTATTTATTAAAAAGCGACGGGTTAGTTTCAACGGAGGACGGGTGCATTGTTGGACAAGCCGTCCTCGGGGACGGGTAAAATTTCTGAGTTTTTTCGAGCCCTGCAACAAACCCTAGATTTTCTATTTCAAGTCTGGCAAAAATAAAACTATTATCTCCGATTATTTTTTCTTGTCTACTTAAAAAAAAAACGTAGTTATATAATCTACCTAAAAAACTTTATTTTCTTCAATTATTTTTCTAGTTTTGAATTTTATTTATATTCATAAGTGGGTAAACTTGTAACTTTGCTTGAATGTTAAATAATAATAAATTAGGAATAATGAATAATATAATTTCAATAATGAATGAGGATAAGGTTTGCCTGAACTATTTTAAAAAAGTAAATAATGGTATAATCATACGAATTTTGTTAAAATTCGAGCATTCTCATTAGCCAGAAAGTAGGGGAAATTCTGATTGACAATAAATTCTATTTGTGGATAAAATTACTTTATTTATAAGTTCTTCTTGTGGTGAGGAAACTTAGACTGTCATGGCATGGAGCACAAATAGAGATTTAAATGCTCTAGCTAGATGGAAAAATTACAATTTTAGTCACGAAATTCCACCTTTAGATAGAAGAAAGCAAATTGTGTTAAATCCGAACACTTTTTTTTTTGTGATAGCTTTTTTCTCTCCAAAGATTAATACAACACTATCTTTAATCCAAAGATTAAAGATTGTGAAGACCCCAAGTAATATATATCGATCCAGACAAAATAGAGACCTCGAACTTAAAACAACACATTAATTGTTTAAACACCTAAGGCATTTAAAACATTTTATGAGAATGTGGTCTTGTGTACAGTGAATAAACAAAACGTGCACTCAAATTTCATCGGAAAAAACATAAAAATCACGTAAAAAATTGAAATTTCCATCATGCAACGATCTGGATTTCTGCGAGTCTTTTGTAATCATTAAAAGCAAAAATTCAATAGTTGATGATACTATCACTGCACCTTATTTATCAAATCTTTGGAAATAGCAATTTTTTAACTACTCTCCTTTAATTGTATGTTTTTCTGATTACCCAGGAAGAAATTCTTGATGGGGCCATCAAGATATTTTATGCTGGTTTATGTTGGTTTTCTGTGGGAACAACACTGATATATTTTATTGATCACTTATTTATATTTGATAGTAACTCTCATCCAACAATTCCCCTCATGTGGTAATGGATTTTGGTAGGACAACAAACTTACAACATTTCATGTTGGAACATGATATTTTACTATATGATGGCCAATCAACATGTTTTAAAAATTCTTTGACCAACAAATTCCATCATTTCCAGTTCGAAATTTTTTTTAAAGTATTACGATGGTCAACCATCAAAGTATGTTTGGTATTGTTGAACCAACAACACCCATCATTTGATGATGCGACGTATTTATTTACCATAACTAGACTAGTAACCTATTAAGTAATGTTTGCTATTAATAATGGAGCTTCATCCTTTATTTCATTATAGAATAAGTTATAATAAACCATATATGATAAACTATTTCACATTGAATAATGATGTATTTTTCAACTCATGCTGACAACATTTTGCGTGGAATATTTTTTGACATTAACTACTGCTTATATAACAACTATATTTTACAAAGATCAATCTGTTTTGTTATAAATACCAATTGTCTTTTAAATAATATGAAAATATATTTAACGAAAACTACCAGTAAAAGTCTACCAGTAAGAAAAAAAAAGGAAAGAAAGAAAAAGTGTTGGTGTGTGGCGTTGGTGGAAAAACTTCACTTCACTTGCTTCGATGAGCAGCTTGTAAAAATTAGATCCATCCAACATAAGGCTGGGTCGATTTCAATATCGTGGTGTAGATCGTAGTTTACAGTACCTTCACTTCAGGCTAACAGTGGGTCTTCGTGGTTTTCTTCTCAATGAAACACAAATGCGGGTTAGCTCCATCAAAAAGTCCTCCACGAAGGCCCCCAATAATTGATCCAAGAGTTCCTTTGTCTTTCGGATAGGGCTCAAAATTACAAGGCTACGGAGTTGAACTTTAGTAGTCGTAAACCCTAAATTGGGTCGGCAGTTCAACGACGGTTATAAAATAAAATAAAATATCGCGGTGTAGAGCTGTGGTGGCTCAGGAGATAGAGTGTTTACCTTCCAATGATGCGAACCGGGTGTGAATCCCAGCGATGGCTCGTTGATTCGAATTCCGCATTCGGCTCGCACCGACCGCAGTGCTGACGTAAAATCTTTAGTGGTAGACGGATCATAGGTTAGAGTCCCTTTGCCATCAGGCTAACCGTAGGAGGTTTTCATGCTCTCTCTCTCTCTCTCTCTCTCTCTCTCTCCCTCTCCCCCCCAAGGCAAATTTCTCCCAATACTTGATCCAGAGTTC
This sequence comes from Parasteatoda tepidariorum, assembly GCF_982258835.1. NCBI lineage: Eukaryota > Metazoa > Arthropoda > Arachnida > Araneae > Theridiidae > Parasteatoda > Parasteatoda tepidariorum. Next base: position 82,030,423 of record NC_141763.1, read on the forward strand.
CCTTGTCCTTGGGCTTGATTCAAATTATCCATCGTACTATGATGGTATGACGCAACAGAAAAAGGTGCCAATGCCTAATTTAGAATGTTGGGCAGATTTGATGGTCCCATAAAGCTGTTTTTGATGAAAATTAAAGATGATAATCCTCACACTTACGTTAGTTCATCATTGGGGAAACATTAGGATTTTTTGTCTTGGGTAGTTGACCTAATTTAAAACTCAGATGATTTGTTTCAATCGCTTTGTCGTGCCATTCCTGCTAGTTTATTCAACTCATGAAGAACCATTCCTGTTTTTATAAATTTTATTCTTTGTGTTTTTAAACATTGTTTTTACTCAATCGTAGTGTAAAAAAATTTGAAACTTTTCTTACCTGCGCTCCTATTAAAGGAAGAATTCCAACCCAAATAGCACCAACTGAGTTTGCCCCCAACATTGCAAACAATGCTTCTTCTCTGTTCGATAAATGACCTACAAAAACAATAATTTCTAAAATATATAAAAGGTGTAAAACGTTTTCATTTTTCTATTCTTCATTAATTTTCTGAGATCAATATTTTTATTTATAACGTTTCTAAAACTTTTGAATATTATTTTAATTGGAAAAAAATGCGAACCAAGTGTTCAAGAAAAGTGTTTAAATGTAATTTAATTCAAATTTAATACATTTTATTCTCTATACTTTCAGTATTTTTTCTGTTATTAATAAAAATTTAAAATAACAGATAAGAAAAAAAGACTATTTAGTAATTTATATTATATTATTGCAAAACACAAATACATAATTTAAATTTAATTTTAACCTACCCTTTAATTTTTGGATTTTCTTAAATTTATTTTCAACAGAAAACAGAATCATCATTGCTAGAATGTGCTACACTGATATTGAATTATAAGGAATTGGAATTCGAGGAAAAAGATTCAATTAAAGAAATAAAATTTAAATAATTACAAATGTAAATGATATGACATGAGCCATAATAACAGAAAATAAGTGGTGTCGATGACTCTTTTACTATCTTAGTTACCACTTAAATAGAAAAAGTTATATTTTTCATGAAATTATGCTTGGATGAACTAATTTTTATAACTGAGCAAAAAATTTTCAATTCACTTAAGTTTAGGCGAAATATGAAAAATGTAAAATTAACATTACGGAGCCCAAGCTCTGGACCGCTGTCCCAACTCAAATATTGGAACTAAATTTCCCAGATTGTGACTACTCTCTATATTTTGGGAACCAGAATGTTTTTTTCTGAGTAAGTACGTTTTGGTGTCTGATTTCGTAGCTTAAAATATCGTTTGCACTAATTAATTAGCATATTTGTGGCCATCCCCTCAAGCCTTTAAGATTGAGTCCTAGAACATGAAGATCCGATCACTATATCAAAAGTTATTTAGGGTAGTCAGCTTATTTATTTTTTTGTGCTCTGTGCAGGCAAAAAAATTCTAGTAAAATTACCATGCCGTATAACTATAAAATTTCGTAATTGAAAAAAAACATATCTATATATTAATAGGCTAGCAATATTTTGTCTCGCTAAAAACTCCCAAACTACGCAACAGAATTAAACAAATAAGGTGTCGTTTTAAAGGTATTGTTATGTAGATGTGCAATAAGGTCTTAAATTATGAAAATTTCCTTTAATTAATTAATAAAATTAATAATTTAGTTTCAACCAATGAGAATTCAGCAAATCATTTTTCGGGTGGTTCGCATAAGCATTGTTTCCGTAAACATCATTTGATTTAAAGCATTTCTGAATTAATAGATTGATAAACAAAAATAAGAGTGGATACAAAAAAACGGAACTGAATTTCTTAAAAAAAGAATTCAATATCTTTAAGTCCGTTGATAAATTTTTAGTTTCATGATAAATTTTTTGTTTCGTTATTTTTTGTTTCGTTCGAATGGCAATGGCATCGTGCAAATATTCAAACCAAAACAAACTTTCTACAAACAATTATTTTGATTTGAGATTTAAAACGATATCTTAGTTATTTAGTTCTATTTTTATTTATTTAGTGCCTGCTGCCTAAATAAAATGCCTGCTATCAGGCGTCGAAATATCTCTGGCAGACGTCAGAGAAATGAATGGCGGAATTCTAAACGGGAAAGCATTTCTTATTGAGATATATTCTCTGCTACAGCTCCAAATTTCTCAGCTACATGAAGAAAAGATAATCAAATTGTGAGGGGGGCAGAGAAGTGTATAAATTTCATTAAGTAATTGATTTCAATATCTGGCATTTTTATTTTAAAATTTAAATTTGTTAAAATGTTTTTATAAGATTGCGAAGCAATACGCAATGGAACTGCGAAGCAGTTCTGGGGGTTGGCGAGCGTAGCGAACAGGGGGCGGAGCCCCCTAGTATTTGTTTAATAAAATGAAAATAAACGATATTTAAACCTTTCCTTGGGTAACTTTTCCGTACCGGTAACGGTTTCCCAGAAATCCTGCTTTTGAAGATTATAGTTCTTATTACTTCACATTTAGTAAAATATTATGTAAAAAAGTAAATTCAACCGAATAAAGGGTTTTAATACCATATTCTAAGGTATCATGTTAAAATTACTAAATTTTGTCACATATTATAAAACCATATTTTATTGATAATATTTCCAAAATTATTGCCAAATCGCTTCGGAAAAAACTACCGAGGATTTTGGTGTTCCCATAGAGTTAGAAATAAGATCAATTTTACCCTGGTCTGGTAGTTTTTACAATAATTTTTTTCAGTGTAGCAAGGTAACACTGGACGTCAGAACATAGACAGAGAAGGTGTAAGATTCTCACCTTACTATGTGTTTACAACTAAGTTGGGAAATTTGAAACTTTAAAAGTAAAAAAAGTTTGTAATTACCATAGAGAACAAAAAAAATTCTTTTAAACCTTTATCACTGTCATTAAGATAAAAAATGGAGTTTTGTATTAATGATATATCAATCGATGTTTTGTGTGTTTCTCACCAACAATTCGATCTCCTTTTTTGAGCCCAATTTTCCGAAATGCTGCAGCATATCTTTTAACTTCTCCAAATACTTGAGCGTAGGTATAAACTTTTTTATCTCTATCTTCTCCTGAAACAAAATCAATAATTTTAAGATAATGAATAATTTATAATCGTTCATGCAGCCTCTAAAACATATGCAAATTGCTAATTATGTATCCCTCATATCTTTCATGTGCATTTTCAAGAATAAAATATCCTAAAAAGTAAAAATTGAAATTATATACTGTAAAATTATGATTTGAATCCGAATATAGCCTAGATATTTTGGGAAATATGTGTATAAATTTTTATAATATTTATTTTTAGAGAACTTTCCAATGATTTATTTATAAAATTATTCATTATCTTATAATTTTAAGAAAAATAAATAGTTTTAAAAGTTGAAATAGAATAATTTTTTAAAATAAGATTATTCAGATTTAGAAGTTTTAAACTCTCTCACAATAAATGAAGAAAACCTATGAAAATATATACTAAAAAGAGTAATTTTATTTCTTTTTTTTTTTACTAAAAATATAATTAAAAATGTAAATAGAATGGAAAAAAAACACATCATCCTTAAGAAATACCAGAAATCGTTTTCTACATCTGATTAATTTAATTGCTCATTTTAGTTGAAAGCATAAAAGAATTAAAAAATTTATTAGTACCTATTGCAATCAAAGCAACACTATCATTCTTCTTTCGTTAATGAATTCAATTTTGATTAATAACAACATGAACGTTTTAGTTTCGTAAAATTAAATTTTAAAAATAATTATAGCATTCAATTTTTAATATTGCTTGAATATTAATAATAACTTAAAACTTAAAAGACTACAAAACGCAATTATTAAAATATCGACAATACTGCAAAAAATTTTCGTGCATCTTAACACCACAATTTGCGTCAACTACATTGCAACAAAATGGTGTTCCAGTACTATGTCAAGAATCTTCTAAAATTTATAATTATATTAATATAATATACACATATGAATAAATAAATATATTTTTACAATACAATGTAAAGAAAGAATCATTAATTTAGAACGATTTTCTAATTTTTAAAATAAAACTAGTTTGTAAATCCAACATACGAGAAACACACAGATAACATAAAGACGAACTCAAACAAGGCTTAAGAGAGCGGAAGCTGACAAAAATTATACATGTTAAAATCATACATTTCACAGAGATTAAATACACATAAGAATAAATAAATGTATTATTACAATACAATATGAAGAGCCTTGGGGGCTCAGGAGATAAAGCGTTCGCCTTCCACTGAGGTGAGCCGGGTTTGAATACCAGCAATGGCTGGTAGACATGAATTCCGCACCCGGCTTGCACCGACCACACTGCTAACGTAAAATATCCTCAATAGCAAACGAATCATGGGTCCCCTTGCCGTCAGACTCACCATGGGAGGTTTTCGTGACTTTCCTCTCCATATAACGCAAATGTGGGTGAGTTCCATCAAAAAGTCCTCCACGAAGGCAAATTTCTACCAATACTTGATCCAGGAGTGCTCTTGGTCTTCTGGATTGGGTTCAAAATTACAAGGATACGGAGTTGAACATTGGCAGTCGTAAATTCAAAATTGGCTCGGCTATTCAACGACGATTATAGAATAAAATAAAATATAAAGTAAGAATTATTAATTTAGAATGGTCTTTTGAATTTTACAAAATAAAACTAGTTTGTAAATCCAACATAGGAGGAGCACACAGATTCCGTTAAGACGATCTCAAACGAGGCTAAAAAGAATGAAAGCCGATAGAATTGTTAGAACATGTTAAATCATACAGTTCATAAAATATTTAAAAGATAACAGATAATTATTCTTATAACACAATTAAAACGCAGTTATCTATTTTAACTATGAACAGCAAATCGTTCAATCAACTCGTAACAAATCATTAACAACTGCTAAGTATCTTAGACTGATTCTCGATTACGAACGCTAACTTCTGGCGATAAAAATAAGCGCGCCAACACATTGGTGTTTATGGACAGCAGAATAATTCTCGTTTGATGTGAATCGGTGAGAATTTGATGTAAGCTAACTCTATAACTGTTTTGATTTAAAATTCACCCTTTAAATCGTATATGAACCCTTCTTTTGGAGTTAAACCGAAATAAAGTTTTTTTTACAAGAACTTGTGGGGTTGTTTAACATCATATTCGGAGAGATATTACGCCACAGTTTTTTTACTGTTTATTGTAATTTAAGTCCAATGTTATAACATGCTTACCTATTGCAATTAAAGCAACATGATCATCTTTATATCTCAATAGGTTTTCTGCTAAGTTCAGTTTAGCTCCAATGAACCATTTCGGAACATCACTCATGGGAACAGATAAATCAATAACCTATAATGCAATAATCATAAGAAGGTTTTAAAATATTTAAAAAAAATATTTTGAATTACTATATATTTTTGTAGAACAAGTAGAAAAATATGATAAACAAGCTTTTATAATAAAAACAAATTTTGAAACGAAGATTATTCAGTTATGAACTTTTACATTACATTTAGAAAAAAGTAAGTTCAAAGCTACTTGAATATGGTAAAATTCATCCTGTTTTTGGCTCTATGGTAATTTTAAAAAGTACGGTAAAATTTTCAAAATTGCTTTGGTAATGACTTTTGATATGAATAATAATAAAATATGGATTTATTATCATACTTTTGGTAGTAAATGTGTTAAAATTTGATAATTTTTTCATGAAAATTTAGAGCATGGCATAAAAACATTTATGCGATTGAATTTACTTTTCATATATATTTTTTCTAATGTTTGGTACAAAGAACTATAATTTTAAAAAACAATATTTTCGGTAAGTCGTATCGATTGCGAATGGAAAAATTGCCAAATGAATAGTTTAAAAATTGCATATTTTATTTTTATTAACTAGAATTATGCTTCACCAGAAATGTCATTACCATACAGTACGGTAATTTCACCAGAATTTTTTTCTCTGTGTAAATATTACTTATAACTAAGCTGACCAAAGTAATCTAAAGAAACTATGCTTTGTTGCAAGTTAGGAAAAAACCCTTATCCCTATATGATATAAGGAGTACAAAACTTATTGAATAATCAAAGAACAGGTAATAAGAATTAATGTAAAAATCAATAAGAATTATTAAAAATTAATAAAAATAACATCCAAAATTCGTAATAAAAATACGCCGTTCTGCTTGCATTTAAGGAAACTGATAAAGGATTAATAGATATTGTTTTTTCTAGACGATTTCTTCTACCTCGAAAAAAAGTTTATAAAAAGAAGCTGAAGTTTATTTTTGTATTCTTTATCTCTAGCCTTTGATTTATTATGAGCATGTCAGCATAAGACGCGCCATTTTAAGAGGCCCAATCAAATTCAATGCTCTTGCAACATCATATAGTTGTTTCTTTTTCAACATATATAGGTACAAGTTTCAAAAAGGATAGTTAAAACCTCACTGCTTTACCTTTCCAATTTCGTTTTCTGAGAATAGAAATCCTTCGCAAAAAGCCTCCAAAAGAAATATTTTTTAAATATTTGAAACAGTGAAGCCGCGTACTTTCGAATTTTCCTTCCGACACCTTGCTACCAGCGTTTTTTTTTTTTTTTTTTTTTTTTTGCTTGCTTACCAGCTTACATATAGCCTCATAAGAAATTAGAAAACTATTTCAAAAATTCAATTTTTTTATTACTGAATGCTAATGACGCACATTGCACTTAATTTTTAATTTTTATGGTTTATGAAGACAAAATAAAAATGTATGAAAGATAGTTTTGTAATCGAAAGTCAAAAGTCAACCAGACCGCTGAATTTATAAACGCTATGTTTTTATAACTGAGAACATCTTATAAATTATGAGAGCACTTATTTTTTCATACCACAACAAATTTGCTTCGGTTTCCAGGACTCAAATATTAGATAATTTCAAATGTTAGAAATTTAGAACTAATGCAATACTTATTTTTGCTCGTACTAAAATGAATTTACTCAAAGTAGCAAAATTTTAAACACTAAAGTTTTCGAACTGTCTGAATTACAAAGCTGGACCAAGTATCTTCTTTATATTCACGCCAATATAAATTTGAAGTACGTAATGCAAATGTTAAATGCGTTGAACTGTTAGCATTCCATAACTGATACGAGCAGTATATTTTGGTATTTCAAAACTGATAAAATAATCTCTTTGTGGATAAAATGGCACATTAGATTTAGAGATTATTCAAGAACTTTCATTTACATGCAATTTTTTAATTGCTTAAAAAAGTCACGTGTTAGTTTGACGAGAAATTACATTGAAACTGTTACAGAACAAAACGTAAATGTTTGTCAAGAAATTCTCACAGCCTACAAAGATAAAAGAAAATTTCCATTTTTGTTTTTTGTAACTAATTAAGAAAATTTTACTTATTTAACTGTAATTTTTGCAAAAATAAGAATTACTTTTGAAAATGAGCTTTTTTCTTAAATTGAAAGCTGAGACATTTCTTAAAACTGTTAGCTTTGAAACACCTTTCGAAAAACGCTCGAAAATAAAGTTCTAAAACTGTTTGCAAGAAAAAGTGGAGTTTGAATAGCATAAGAAACATTTTACTTTTATTCTGGTTAAGACAAAACTGTACTTTAATTCAATTTTTCGAAACAAGAATTCAAATGTTTATTCAATGCATAATGTAAGTTGACTAAAAAATATAAATATTTAGATCAAACCTTATCGAATGTTTTCGAACATTTGATTCCTACAATATGCCATATTTCATTCCAAAATTTGTCTATATTTTGGATCGACCATTTGTGAAGATCCCAATAACTATCTGAAAAAAAGAATTTCCAATTATCAATCTCTTGCATGAATAAATGTTTTTAATCAAACATTTATTCAGTCGAATTCATTTCTAATCAAGAATTATTTTGTATTAATATAATTTATTGAAGAACTATAACGAAAAAGTTACGAAGCAATAATATTTACTTTTATTACATCTACAATATTTGAAAACTGTGAGTCTTTAGTTTTGTATGGATTTAAAATTATAAATTCTGTAACTTTTCTTAATAAAACAATATTAATATTTTTTATAAGTTGTAAATAGTCCAAGGAATAATAATTCTTTAAAAAAAAGGAATATTATAAGTTTTTTAAGTGAAGATTAGTCTTATTTAGGATTTTATTGTCTTTACTCAATTAAATCCTATGGATTAAATTTAATCAAATGATTTGAAATCTCATTTTATCAAGTAAGAAAAGGGAAAAGAGATATATGGTTTCGTTTATCTAGCAAAGGAAAAAAAACAATATTTAAACTAGTTTCTTTAATTATAGTGTTTATACAATTAAGAAGAGCTATTATGACAAATTATAACATTTTTTCTCCTAATCGCAAAGAGTTAATTCCTAAATGTCACTGATTTGGTTTCAAAATCATTCAAAGGACTGCAACTTGTAATTTATTTTGCTACACAATGTTTATTAAGGAAACATTTTAAAATTTAAATATTAAGAAAGTAATTTCTCTTACCAATTTTAGCTTTGTACTTATTTGCGATTAATTTAACAAATCTCGAATAGTAAACACCATTGCTTCCAATTGGTTTCCACACGCAAGGTACGTTTTCGAAGCTTTTATGATCCATTTTTTCTAGGAAAAAAAATCATTTTTTATTAATATACGGTGTTATTTTTAGCATGATCTTATTTTAATACTTCACTACATTATCTGAAATAATATTAATTATGTATAGAGTGCACAAAAAAATAAACGGACCAACCTAAATAACCATTGATCCTTACGTTCTAGAATTCAATCTTTATGGTTCGAAAGAGTGACCTCAAATATGCTTATTAATTAATGCAGACAATATTTTAAGTCCAGAATCTGACGGGGAAAAAACTTACTCTCTCAGAATAAACATACTTTTTTCAAAGGATTCAGCTATCTGACCCCTAAAATATAGGAGCCAGCCGCAATCTTGAATATCTGGTCTCAAAAGTTTGGTCAAGAGAGCAATACAAAGTTTAAACCCCTTTATGTCAATTTTATTTTTTTGGATATTTCGACATATCTCGAGAACTTTTAAAGCAAATTGAAAGATTTTTTGTACAAAAACATCAAATTCATTTATTCAATGATAATTCTGTGCAAAAAAAAATAGCTTTTAAGAAATATTTATCATTCCTTATTACTTTTTTTTTATAATAGGCCGAAAAAAATTTTAATTGTAAGGTATAAATTTTTTTACATCATTTTTAAAGAATGTAATTTTACATGGCATAATACAATATTTGAGCGAAATCTTTTTCTGCGAAATTGAATTTTAAAAATACCACCTTTTTAAAAATTCGATTTCTCAGGAACTATTCGACCGATTTCGCTAAAATTTCGCATAGCGTCCAACCTTTGTGTCTCCTTCTCACCAAAATATTAGGACCATATTTCCTAGACTCCCAATGTATTTTGGGAGTCAGAAATTCTAATCCGTCGAAGGAAAAGGTATGCTTATTCAGAGAAAGTACGTTTCTGTGTCTGATTTCGTAACTTCATGCTACGCCTAAAGTCGCATCAATACTGATGCGATAGTTGTATTTCATTTAGAAGTCATGTTTAATTATAATGAAATTAAAGTTATTGAACAAAAACCATCTATTGTACAAACAATCATATCTCCACCCCTCAGCGGTCGGCGGTAAAATTATCAAACGTTGAAAAAGTTTGGAGAGCACTGCTTTAGGGAATTAGTATTCTAACGATTGCGTAATGAAGAAACTTAGGATTTCGGGTGCTCCCTTTAGCGAAAAAACCTAAAACACGTGGACGCTCAAAGGGAGTGCCACGATTTAATTTTGTCATCGCTACTAAATTTAATAAATATATTGTCACCAAATGCTCAACTTAGAACTTTAAAAATGTAGGAAAAATTGTTTTATGCGTATGAAAATATGAAGCTTTTACTTAAAAATTGCGTTAGGCGTACAAAAGAAATTTGTAGAATACATCTTTATATGAATATAACATTCCTTTTTCGGAACTTGGCCGCAATTTTCCTTCATATCAACTTCTTGAAGTATACAAAATCGCTTTGACCGCACTTGAATACAAAATCGTTGTTTTGAGGAGCATTTTTAGTCTCTTTGTCTTAAACTTTGTGTACTTGCCTGTCAAACAGGACTCATTACAAACTAGCCAAATCTGTTTGTTTCTTCAAGTATACTTTTCAAAATGGCACAAAATATATTTTTAATCCAAACTTCCATTTGTTTTTAAAGAAAGAAACAATGTTCAGTTATTAATATGAATTTAACTTAAATTTCTAATTTACAGAAAATACATTTTTGATAATAAATTATTTTTATTATTATTTTGTTGTTAATTATATACCGATTTTTATTCCAGAAAAACGCAAATTTTGTTCTTAAATGAATAACGCATTATAATAACTAAAATGCATACTTTCGGATATCTATAAAATGCACCTTATTTAAGGAATAATTCCAAATAATAACTCAATGTTTAGGATATGTACTCAAATCGTTTTTAAGACTAACGATTCAATTCTGAAAAGAAGAAAAGGGTATTTTTAGTACTTTACAACTGTTTTATTAACAGTTTTTGGCATTTCTCTATATTTAAATCAAGTTCAAAATTAAATAAATCTGTTTCAGGAAAAATATTTTATCTTACCAACAATGAAAAGCTACCAGTAACGGAAGAAAATGGTTATCTGGATTTTTTTTCCGTCAATTCTTAATATCATTCAACTACGAAATAAATTATCTCATTCAATAAGCTTGAAATTTATTTTATCATTTTATGCTTGCATGTTTATCATTTTCTAGTTGTTTGTTTTGTTTATTTAAAGAAACTCCCTTGATTCAATTTTGATAAAATCATTTCATCTAAACGCATAATAAATAAAAAATATCTTTGAGGATTTTTAAATTCCGAGACATTTAAGAAATGGAATTTTCTCATTGGCTTAGATATAGCCATTGTTCTAAAGTAAACTATAAACTATTCGGTTTTGTCAGTTTATTTTTAAAATAACACCAGTGATGCTTGCTAGCTTACAGCTCTAATAAAAATGAAAAAAAAATTTTATTGCACGTTCTGTATTACTTAGTTATTTTTTATTTCTTATTCTTTATGCTAGGTTATCTCATTGATCAACGTGAGCAAGATAGCACAAACGGATTACGTCACCAAATTAGTATTCTTAAGGTTATCTGAAACCACGTATTATTTTTATTTATAGATCGTTTATTTTGTTTATCGTTTTGCATAACTTACATTTACTGTTTATTTGTGTATTTTATTTCAGCCGAGATATATTTCTGTTTTGTGTACCTGGCAACTTCGATACATAATTAGTTTGTTAATATTCTGCATAGCTTCATGCCTGTCTTAATATTAAGCAAGAAATATTTAGTGAAAGAATTGAAATCTTTATAAAAGAATCATTGAGTAGGAATATAGAATGTATCATTTAAGAAAATTGATGTTTGACGGGCATGGCTTACTCGAAATACGGGGGAAAGAACAGTTGCTAACGCAAGCGAATGCCATGTTTCAGCAACCAATCAGGATCGAGATACCCACACTACGTTACTTTTACGCATCCCATTTCAAAATCAATTTGCTTGAATTTATTTTTAGATCTGTATATTATTTCAACTTAAAGAAGTTAAAGTTCGTTTCTGCCAGAAAAACCCTTGTAATTTACCTCAATGACTAGCATAATTAATCATTGCAATTATGTGCACAGTTAGATTGTGATTTATTATCCTTCAAAAGTGCCATTGAGATGATTACTATATTTTTTAATGTTAAACATTTTTTCAGCAAATTAATACCGTATTAAGCATCTGGAGACGGCTAGTTAGGTATTATAATACCATTAAGCATATTTTATGATTGTATTATGCATAATTAAGAGAAATCATCATTTGCATGATAAGTACGCGAGCTTCAAACTAAATTATATTGAATTCATGTTTTTTTTTTTTATAATTGAAAAAAAAATTATTATATTGAATTCATGTTTAAATACCTGAAAATTTATGTAATTGATTTAAGAAGTGCTTTTTACCTGATGCTGTTTTTCCAATACTCGTTTTCCTTGCTTTTTTCCCATAGTTTTTTTTTTCATTCAGAGCATTTTTCTGTGGTTTTCATAGCAAAAAAATTCACAAATTCTCAATGTGTTATTTTTGTTGAATAACACATTGAGAATGTGTAATGGCTTGAATGTGTAATTTTTGTTGTACCCAGCGCATGTAAATTCCATTAAAATTAGAGCAAATTAAAACATATTTCGCTAAAATTTATAAATTTTACTCAGCACTTATTAAAATTATTGAATTTTGAAAAATACTCCATCAACTTTACTAAAATGTGAACATTATTTTATGAAAATTAAACGATGCTCTATGAAAATTTATTTTTGTCAATAGCTTAAAAACCTGACGTGATAGAGCAGAACTGTTTTTCAGATTTGAAAACACCATAGAAAAACTGCATTAGAAGCAGTAAGCACAATGCAAAACATATATAACTTGTTTATCAGTGTTATTAAAGTAATTTCTATTGATCTTTACTAACAATGACAAAATCCAATGAGACAATAAAATGAGACAGATTTCCTTAAAAATGTTTTAAACTTTCAACGAACTTCTTTTGCTGATTGCAGTAGCTTAATGCTTTGTAAAAAATATTGTGAAATAGTGCAGAAAAAGCTAAATTCCTTTCTTGGATTGCTTTATCTGAATTTTTTTCAAATCGATTGTTATTTTGAACAAAAACTTCAAGAAAAAGAACATTAACTCAATAAAATTGCTTTATTACTTATTTGCATCTTTTTATTTGTAGTTAAGAATCGAATTTAAAAATTTACTTATTCCTTTAAATTTTTTCTGCCTTATTTTAAAATCATCGTGCAAATGAAAGCAATTGCTGCTTTTGGTTCAGAAACGTGTTATGTGAAATGTGTTTAAAAAAAAAACTATGTACTGAGCAAATTGTTTAAAAAAATTTAAATGTACTTTTAAATTTATCGCTGAAATATATATGAAAAAATAGCATTCGTTTCTGAAAAATATTGAATTAAAATGAGTTTAAACAGGAAAAAAAACCATCCACTGCTGCTATCAAAAGTTATTGATTTTCATGTTGTTGATAGACAAATCGTAGAAATATTTAATCATATATTTCCTCTACTTCAAATATTTGGCATATTTTCATGGAACCATGCAGAACGTATAACATCAATACAGTTTTTTAGAAAAACACTGTGTTCTTTTATTTTTATTTCATGTATTCTCATAAGTTTGATTAAATGTCTCTCAAATATATATTCCAGATTTGGCTTGCCTAGAAAATCGTCCCAACACTTATCAGAATTCGCAAAGGCCTTGCTCGGGGTTACTTTAGCCTTACTAATGCCTTACTTCAGAATTCAGTTTTTTAAAAATCTAGTTTTACTTATTAGGAAATTTATTTCCCAACATCATAGTATGGAGTATATTGATCATTTTCAAGTCAAGAAATGTGTTAAGGCCTGGTTTCTTAAGGCTTGGTTTCTTAGGACAGGACGCCGTCAGCTGGAAATCAGCGTTAACCTCTGATTGGTCCATTTGTGAGTTTGATAGTATACGTCATCGAACGCTCATCTTGAACTACAATTGCCGTCCAACTCAACTGCAGTTGGATTACAACGTGACGTTAACCACAGAAGCAATGGCGGACAACATCCAACAGCGCATTGAAATCAGCCAAGATTTTGATTTTGACATTAAACATAGCTTCTTCATTAAACATAGTACTCTTCATTTAGCTCAGCTAGAATGTGTTTTTTCTTGGACAAAGTCATTATTTGCTCTCTAAAACACTGGTCGACAATAACAAAATCAATGCAAATTCAAAATAAATATTTGTTTACGTTATTAACGCATGCGCAATGAGAGATAATGTCTGCGTTAGACCGACTGCTCACGCTGAGCTAACAAAAAAGTATTTTTTTGGCGTCAGATCTACGTCAACTTTCCGCTGACGCCCAGATAAGGCGCTAGTTCTAAGAAACCAGGTCTTGAGCTAACAAACCAGTATTTTGTTGGCGTCAGCGTGACGTTGACGTCACGCCGACGCCCAGATAAGGCGCTTGTCCTAAGAAACCAGACCTTTAGAACAGGACGCCGTCAGCTGGAAATCAGCGTTAACCTCTGATTGGTTCATTTGTGAGTTTGATAGCATACGTCATCGAACGCTCATCTTGAACTACAATTGACGTCCAACTCAACTGCAGTTGGATTACAACGTGACGTTAACCACAGAAGCAATGGCGGACAACATTCAACAGCAGATTGAAATCAGCCAAGATTTTGATTTTGACATTAAACATAGCTTCTTCATTAAACATAGCACTCTTCATTTAGCTAAGCTATAATGTGTTTTTTCTCGGACAAAGTCATTATTTGTTCTCTAAAACACTGGTCGACAATAACAAAATCAATACAAATTCAAAATAAATATTTGTTTACGTTATTAACGCATGCGCAATGAGAGATAATGTCTGCGTTGGACCGACTGCTCATGCTGAGCTAACAAAAAAGTATTTTTTTGGCGTCAGATCTACGTCAACTTTCCGCTGACGCCCAGATAAGGCGCTAGTTCTAAGAAACCAGGCCTTGAGCTAACAAACCAGTATTTTGTTGGCGTCAGCGTGACGTTGACGTCCCGCTGACGCCCAGATAAGGCGCTTGTCCTAAGAAACCAGACCTTTAGGTATTCAGTAATGTTCATCCTATTAATCCATTCAGCGTTTCTAATGTATTACATTTGGAGCATTGATCTGATGTTTACAATCCCTCTTTTGCTATACGTGACTCTTATAGTTACAGTCAAAGATTGTGAGTTATGTTTTTTCGTTCTCACTTCACAGTAATTATTTTCGATTCTAGATTTGTGTAGTTTGCTTCTTTTTTTACAAAGATTCTAGAAAAATTATCAACCCAATGTGCTAATCATGACAAGTTCAGATATTTTTGAAGAAACACAGATTGTTTTTAATAGTAATAGCAAAGTATACAAAATCTGAAATCGCTTGTGTAATCATTATGGAAAAAAATTACATGGATAAAAAAATATGGTACTGCTAAAAATTCTGATAACTTAATTACTTTTAAACATTACATGAACCAAAATTTTTTACGGTCTAGCTGTTGCATATATTAATTTCAATTTTTACTCGTTTCAAGAGATGTCTGCTATATTGTCAAAATTCTTTATATATTGAATTTTGTAACAATTTAAAAACTCTCTAGCAGCCATTAAATCACTCAAACCACTATAAGTATAAAATCGGGACATTTCAGCATAGCAAACATCAGAAGAATTGAAATTATAATTAGAAGAATTAAAATTATTACTGTTAATTATTGCTTTAAGACTTAAGAGGACAGAATATCGTGAGAGAAAATCTTCATGGCAAATTCTGTTCAACCAATATTACTAAATTAAAGTTTAGAAGAAAGTGAATAAAGGAAAACCCAAAGCGAAACAATGTGTTTCAGACGCTGAAAAATTGTTTTCGAAATATCGAAAAGAAAACAACTTAGTGTTAATTATTGCTCTAAGACTTAAGAGGACAGAATATCGTGAGAGAAAATCTTCATGGCAAATTCTGTTCAACCAATATTACTAAATTAAAGTTTAGAAGAAAGTGAATAAAGGAAAACCCAAAGTGAAACAATGTGTTTCAGACGCTGAAAAATTGTTTTCGAAATATCAAAAAGAAAACAACTTACTGCAGGATTACTCAGGATTTGGCAATTGAGAAGTAGTCTTAGCTAAGTAGTCCCTTGAATTTCAAAAACATTTTATCGGCATTCAAAACTTTATGGTTTACCTGAACGTATTTTTTTGTCCTTACTTTAAATTTTAAATTACCTCTGGAGGTGAAATAGAATTTGCCATGAAAAAATTCTCCCACTGTAAAGTGTATATTTGATTCCGATCTTAAAATGATTTTCTTCTCCATTATAACACATTCCAGGATAAAATTAACTATACCAAAAAATTCAGTGTACAAGATTTCGGAAATATAAAAGTTTGTTAGTCCTGATATAATTTATATTTTTAGTGAATAAAATTAAAACAAGATTTAATTCGCATCAAACTATGTCCTACAATAGGTTGCTTTAGGTCTTCTCACTATATGAGAGAATGCATATGCAAATGCGGGGGAAAGGGAAAACTAAATTAGCGAGTTTTTTGGGAGTAAATATATTTCTATGATCAATTTCTGGTACGCATCTCCAAATTCACATACGCGTTTTTTGACTGCAAAGTAAACGGCCCGATTAAAATATGACGGATATTTGGTCAATTTAGGAATTGGTAACTGGGCGGAGTGAGCTTGACGCTAGCTTTTATCCATCAATCTTCTTATAACCCTATATTGATTGTGTGACCAAACTTTTTCGCCAAAGCAATTGGCGTTGTTTAAACCAGGGTTGGGTTTTTGACGTCAAAAAGTGGTTTTTGACATGACAAGGGTATAATACTGGTTTAAACCGTCAAAAACCCGTCAAAAATGTCAAAAACTAATGTTTGCCAAAAAAATATATAAACTTCAAAACTACCAACAGTTGCCATGCATTATATTGAAATTTAATTATACTATAGGTAATCAGCAGGTTTTAAAATATTTTTTAATTAAAATTAAGGTAAACTAACAGATTTAAAATCTAAGAGATTTATATTCAAATGCATGTGCAGAAAAATTTTGTACAAAATTTTTTTAAATATTTATATTTTGAAAAAAAAATTTTTTTTTTGATACTTAAGAAAATTAAAAGTTTATTACTATGCATTTTTGACATATAAGGAACATATAACTAATATTTATAAGGAACATACAAGTTATGTTGTATAAATACAAACTTGATAGAAGTGTATGAAAAATTTTTTTAATGTTATACCGAATATCTTTATTATCCAGATTGTTAATTTGAATTTAAAAGTAGTTATATTTGTGAATAATGATAAGTATAATTCATATTGTTTATTATATTTATTTATAATTATTACACTTATCATTTTAAAACAATTTTTACCTCTTAATTTTTTCCCCCCACTTGTATTAAGAATACAAATAATGCATATCTTGAAAGCAAGAAGTAATTATTCAACAGCTGAATAATTAGATATTCAACAAAACTATGTATATAGTATTCAGCAAAATGAAATTCACAAGTATTTGGATAAACTAAATTTTCAGCATAGTAAATGAATAGGCTGAATATACTGTAAATCGACACTAACTACTCTGTGTATTTAACAGAAAGCACTTAAATTTGTATTGTCTTATGTTAAAAAGATTATCAAGAAGATTTAAAAGAATATTAAAAAGATTTCTCTTTAAAAGATGTCTAATGTGCAAAACTGCTAATGTTTATCCTTAAAAATGTCTAATTTTTAGTATAATCTATACTATACACTAAATTTGGTTATAAATAAATTTCTTAATAATATCACTGCAGATTTTCAATAACACATGAAAATGAATACATAATATTACAAAAGATGTGAGCTTTCAAAAGTACAAGATTTTGGTTACTATTCAAAATATAAGTGTTTCTTCAAAATTTTAAATTTATTTTTTCTAGAACATATTTAGAAACACTATCCTTTATAAAAAATATATAAATTTTACGTATTAATTAAATTTCACATATGAATATAGGTTTTTGACATTTTCGACATTTTTGACAGTGAGGTTTTTGACGTGACAGTTTAAACCATGGTTTAAACTGTCAAAAACTGTCACATGTCAAAAACCTGCCAACCCTGGTTTAAACAAAAGCTGTTGTTAGAGGAAGCCATTTTCTGTATTTGTCTGCGCGGGATTTCATATTTTATCATCATGAAAGTTTTAATTACAGGTAATTCTTATTAATTAAAAATTTATAATATTAGTGTACGTTTCATAGCAGTATATAAAAAAATTACATGAAATTTTTAAAAAGATTAATGAATTTTATTATATATCTGTGAATACCACGCGTTAGATTTTAAAATAAATAGTTTGTAAAATGTATGTATTTTAAGAAAATCGTTATAAAAATTCATTTATCAAAGTTTTTCTCTGCTTCCTTTGAAATCCTTTGTTTGATCTGCCGAAAATGTGTGAAGCAGTTTAGTAATGAAATTTCATTTAGTTAAATTACTTGATTTATGTTTATTTTAGTGACATAATACAGAGGTATCTTTTTTTTCTATGAAATATATTGCTAATTAAAATTTATTTTATGTAGAATGATTAATATTGAATTTTCTTAAAAATAGTGAAGAGGGTTTTGATCATGTCTAAAATAATTTGTTTCAATTTTATTGTAAACTAATCTAAAAAAAAAAATTCTGAGAGAAATGGAACAAATTTAGATAATATTTATCATTTTCATTCACAGTTACTGCATTCATTATTATTCTTTTAGGTTGTCTTAACTATTGAATAAATTATGAGCATGCATACTTTCAAAAAAAAATTTTAATTCTATAGGTGTATCACATTTATGTGCAAAACAATTTGTACTCAATAATTTGTTTTATTTAAAATGCATAATACAAATACTATAATAAATTAGAAGATAATTCAGATTAGCAAGTTATCTTAAATTTAAGTTATCTTTAATTGGATATTAATATGAAATTGAATTTTTTCAATTATTTAACTTCTCAAACTATATCTATAATTGTATTTTTTTCATTACCCTAAGATTTTTGACAGTTTACGTGGACAATGTAAAGCAAACTTTTCATATTTCTTCTTTCTCTTCATAAAATACTTTTTTACTAGGTGATTCCCTGGAGAAGTATTTGGCTAATTACTTAAATGCTGAATGAAAATGGGATATCGATGTTTGCACACCCTGGAATCGGTGTGGACAAATTAAGTGTGCAGTTGTGAAGGGACGATTGTGTTTTTGTCTTAATTCATGTTGGTAAGTTGAAATGTAATTTATTTACATATTTAATGATTATGTATCTAAACCATTTGTTGGCATTGTTAGTATCTTGTGTAACTATTCTAATTCAGATACTTATTTATTTTTTTATTAATATTACTTATGGTTGTGCTATAAAATAATAATTTATTTTGCTTTTCTTAAAAATAAAGGAACTAATGATGTGCAATTGGGTACAATGCCCAACTTTAAAAAACTGGCTTGTGTGGTTAATAAAATTTGTGGGGTTATTGGGGAGATTTTGTTTGGTTATCTGTGGGAGAATAATTCTGGGTAGCCAGCCGCCAGGAACTAATAAAAAGAGAAGGGAACTCAGAAGGTATAACTCGTAACCACCCCCGGACAACTATCTACATGTGTTTTTTTTTTTTTTTTTTTGTTATTAAATTTGCAAGTTTAAAATCTGTTTAGCACCTTGGTGATTGTAGTTGGCACGGCAGATCACAATACAGAAATATTTCTGAATTGTTTTTCTCGAACGAAGAGTTTAGAAATTTCTCTTGCTGAAAGATCAGCGTATGCATCAACATTTTGTGAAAACGTCACTATAAAGCGATTCAATGAAGTAATTAAAACTTTGTGAATTTTACTTGGGCTAATGTTCTGTGAATCAGCTTTATCTGTGGATGGATGTATTGGTTAAGACCACATACATTTAAACTGCCAGGGCCATATTCAACTGGCAAACATCTTTGAAGAATGCATAGCAAAGTTGCTAAAAAAAGAAGTGTATTTATACACAACTTTATATACTAATAATATAAAAATATTGTAATCTTGTCTTGACATTTAGCCAGATAACCAGAACTCATCCCATACAAATAAGAAAGAGTAGTCACAGTCAGATATCTGTTTAGAAGAGATTTGGGTCCGTTAACGAACTATTCACAAAATATCTTTTCATAAAAACGGACATTTCACAAAATAATTTATCCTTTACTCAGACCCTTCACAAATTCGTTTATCTTCATTATTGCTTTGTTAATCGAATAAACCCTTACGGGGGGGGGGGAGAACGACAGATGTAATCTAAATAAATTTTGTCTTCGGCAGACACTTCTTCCTTTATTCGTCCGAAATGAATATTCTGCGTTCAGCAGTATAGGCAAAATACCAAATATTTGTGTGTTGCATCTCTAATTTAGTAGCAGCAATTGCTGTTTATTTTTTAAATTTTAATTTTTTTAATTATAATTTTACAGTGTTGGGCATAATCTTGTAAGTCAATTTAAAAACTCCTTGAAAAAGTTTTTTTTTTTTTGCAATAACAGACCCTATTTGAACAAATTCACAAAAGCAGGACCCTGGTTGAAAGAATGTGACTTAACGTTTATTTTATAATCACAAATTACAAGTAATTTTTTCCCAATTTTACAAATACGGACCTTTTACAGAATGTCTGGACAGATCCCTGACAGTACTTGAACAGATTTACTACTATGATGCTGTAAAGAAAAATATTCAGTAGAGAGTGTTTTTTTCTAATATTCTTATCTGTGCTACTCTACACAACGCAGAAAATTTTTTAGATGCAATAGAATATTTTATGACTAGTTCTCTCTCAATGATTCTGGTTCTACCCTTAAAGGACAGAGGGAAGATTGTTTAGAGCATTGTACCTGAATTATAAATACTCTGCCACTTTAAATGCCTTTGGTAAAATATACTAAATTAATAATGCTAATAACGCTAATGAATAATGCCAATTGCTATTTCTAAATAGCAATGGGTATATGTTCAACACTAAAAGAGATTATAAAAAATTTTAGATTGCACGGAGATTGATCTAATTCTATGCTTTGTTAGCTTAAATGAGATCTAGACTCAACAGGAGCTAATATGAGTGTCTCAGTTAGTATCTTTCTCTTTTATTACTATAATGTTTTGATTATTCGGAAAATTGTATATTTTTAACAGTGGCATTATACCTTAATCGTTGTGAGTTTTTTTTCCCCAACTGTATTGTTATAGTACGGATTGTTTACTGTTAGTACAGCACTGTTTATAAATTATTACAGTATTAATAAAATAATTAAAGTCAGAATGAATTAAATGATCTTTTAATGTTTATCAGTATTTGTCTTTAATCACACCGTGGTTAAGGAAAAGACAGTGCCCTACCAGTTAGTATATTCCTCTTTTATTAATAATAATATATATTCTTTTACTTTGATTATTTCAAAAATATTTATTACTTTTGTTTTTATCAGTGGCATTTATTGCATTCTAAATAAAAACTAATTTAATGTTTGATCTAGATACTAATAAGTTTAGAAAATTAATTTATGATTTTATTTTTTATTCTTGTAAAAGGTTTAGAAAATAATATTCATTAAGGAACTGGTGATGTCGACAGAATTTAGATGATTAGATACTAAAAAACTGGGAACAGTGCAATCAAACCTGAACAATGGACAAACACATCAACATGTACTGGCTCATCATTAAAAGTCAGCGTGGGGATAACACAACATGCACATTCCATGATCCATCATGGACTCGTGCCTTTAAGAAGCCTACATGGCTGTCTCTAGGGTAAACGGTGACTCAACAGTGCACACACCAACTGAACAATTGGCTGTGGGGTCATTTATGTTGTGTAAAGAAAATATAATAAAATCTGTGCTGTGACTAACTATTAAATGCTGTGATGTAATGTCCTGTGATTGTCTTGTTCTTAAAGCCATTAGTCTTTATATGTAAACCCTGATTGATGCTGCAATAGAAATATTAAATAATATTAATCAGACACTTTCCCTCTCTTTCAGATGTAAGTAACCTGACTAAATTGGGGATCTGCAAAAAGAAAAAATCGAGCAACAAAGCTAATGTTGCAATAATTTACACTCCTTTTTTATGTCTTGATTTTAAAGTGACAGATGTGTCAAATCCCCGAGTATGAGTTTGAGTGATGCTTCCACCCAAAAGAGTTGTGAGACCACTCTGAAAGTGTCACAAGTATGCCATATGCGTGGAAAAAGATGGATATGCCAGATTTAATAATATTAAAAAAAATTTCTGTTAATCTGTGCTTATAACTTAAAACTTATACTTCTGTGCTAAATGTTCTTTCACTCTGTAATTCAAATTGATTCAAACTAATGTATGCAATCCTTTATTAAATTCACAATTTGAAGAGTTGTGCTTTTATCTATATACTTAACCATTGGTTGAAATCTTAACAAGGTATCTTGATTACAATATTAATTTGAAGCAACTTGTTCTCTTTTAGCTTTTGCCTGGATTCTGCTGATGATTCATGTTTGTCCCGGGGAATGGTCTCACAGCATTGTCTGCTTAAAGCTTTTCTGTGAGATATATTTACCAGGACTTGATTTTCTACAATGGTTTATGCAGAGTCTCATTTAGTTTGAAGAATATCTCTGTACCGTAACAAGATAACATTTCAGTCATTGATTTTGCTATATGTTAGGGGTGCACAACCTGCGGCCCTTCGACTACTAAAGTGCGGCCCACGAGAGCTTCTAAACACAATAAAAAAAATTTTAAAAATGGCAATTTTTAATTGCACTTTTAAGTCATCACGTTTTGGCACAATCAATTTTAACAGATTTTTTAGTAAATGTACGTTTAACGCACTTTCTTTAAGCCGATTTTATCGTAAATATAAATGATTTTTTTAAACAGTTATTTCCGCTTTTCTGCGTGATTTCGGAAATCCCGAATTTTTATAACGACGCGAAAGCGAGTTTCAGATCGCAAATTTAAATAATCACTTTTTGTGTACTTTATTTGTGATGATTTAATCTTAAATTTAAGTGATTTTTAATCTTTTTTTTTGCAATTCTTTCTTTTTTTTCCACAATTTTTTTCGGCAGTTATTGCTATGCGTTCCCACGTATTATAAAAAATTCCAATTGTTCTATAATGACATACAAATTTTAAATCATGCATTTGACACGCTTTATTCGTGCTGAGTTCAGCATAAATATATTTTTTATTTCCATACTTTTCCACATGATTTTGACGATCCCGTTATTTAACTATGATGTTATTACGAAACGTGATTGTTAATCGCGCAATTAAATAATCCCTTTTTGATACGGTATTTCGGTACAGTTTTATCTTAAATCCTAGTTATTTTTCCTGTGTTTTTATTTCCGCAACGAATATGATTTGCTCGAATGTGGTAATGAATTGTGATTTGATCAAAAATCAAATATTCGGCAAAAAAAAAAAAAGAAAAAAAAATCGATTGGCCAAATAGCAAAATCTTTTAGCACCATAGCAACACTGAAACTAAAATTTCAATGCTCAGAATAATATTTCCTGGAAAAACATATTCATAAATTAACTCTAAAAAATAAGGCCAATCAAGAACGCTTTTGAAAATGTCGAAAAACGAAACAGAGAAGATAAAAATCGAATTTAATTTTTGAAAAAAATTTTTAAAGCTGAACATCTCAGTTTTTCAATTACCAGAAAAAGCCAAGAAAAAAGTATTAAGAAAGAAATGCTATTAAAAATTACTACGTTATAATGAAAACGTCTAAAAAAAGGTTTTTACTATTTAAAGAAAATAAAAAGATAGAAAAAAAGCGTTATAATTTTTTTAAATGAAAATCTCAATTTAAATTTTTCTCATTGCCATAATTTTAGCAGAAAAAAAATTGCTATAAAATAAAATTTATTAGTAACTTTATTTTTAAAAAAAATGCTGAGTGATAATAAAAATGCCTTAAAAAAGAAAAACAGAAAAAACAAATTTTTCTTAGTTCCTGAAACAAAACTTTAATACTGAAAATCAAACTTTTCTATGTTACTGGTTATTTATATTACAGTACAGGGAGAGAGTGATAATAAACTCAATTCTCAAAGTATCGAAAAAATGACAAAATTGACTTGTCTGATTATAATTAAAAAAAAAAATTTAATATCTATAAAAACTCAAAAATAAAAAAAACTTGGCAAAATACATTTCTAAAAGATATTCTGCCGAATATTTGACTGATCATTCAACCAACTGAATTTTTCACAGAAGGGCCAAATACTCGTTACATCCCTCCCTAATTTAAATGCAATGTTATTGCAACTTAAGAAATTCATAAAATGACGGAAAACGTGAATTTTTAAACTGCTCACTGTTCGTAGTTTAGATTTCAATTTTTTGTTGCTTAAGTGATCTTTTTCAATAAAAAAAAAAGGAAACTGTTCATGATATAAAAAAAAATCTAATAATTAATAAAATAAAATAATAAAGCACATTACAAAATAAGCATTGAATTTTATTTTGAACTATCACAGTTTTGTTTTTATTTTAGGCTTTTATTTAAAACCCATAAATTTTCTTCAATTAAAATATTTAATTTGAATTTATATTACTTAATTATGACTAAACTTTTTCCTACTTTAATTCTGTGGGCATTGCAGTTTTTTTTTATTTATTAGAATTTAATTCTAAAATGAATTTTCGTATTGCGTGATATGATAAAAAAAAAAAAAAACATTTCTTTTCTTCAATGTTTATTTATTTTGATAAATCTGTTGTTCATATAGTTCGTATAATTCAAAAGAGCAAGTTTTTTTTTTTGTAAAAAGAAAAAGTATAAGTTTTTTTTATTTTTGAATGAATTCTAATAATGGAACACTACTAAGTTATTGATATTACTAAGTTTATTGATAAAAAAAAAATGGAACGCTAATGTTTAAATAAACATTACTACATTTGTCATTAACATGTGTAAATAGATCTGCGGCCCTTCGTTAGCCAGCCTGCTGTGCAAGTGGCCCTTCACTCAAAAAGGTCGTGCACCCCTACTATATGTATTAAATATAATTGTATATTTTTTAAATTCATAAAAATAATTAAGCTCTTTATTTTCCGGCATGGTTGTCAGTTATTAATATAACTGAAGTCTTTGATTGGATTCTGATCCACTGTAGAATTTTAAAGTAACATGATTTCTATTTTTTTATCTAGAAAAATGCTTTTATTTTACAGCTGACTAAGCAGACAATAGCATAGCTGCCAACTGTTCAGAATTTTTCGGATTTGTTCCTAATTTTTAAATCCAATCTGATATTTTTATAAAAATTCTGAATTTTCATAAAATTTTTGATTTTAAACCAATCCTTTTTTCTGATCGCCACAAGCATGCATCCTGTGATTATTGTGCTAAAGTAATTTTTAGTAGCTTTTTATTGGAAAATATTATTCCAATAGCTGTCTGTTGCTGATTATTTCACTAAATTATTATTTTTGGAAATTTTTTTTTGTAGTATTTAAACACTTGCATCAGAAATATTTGTTTATGATGTAGATTATTATTTACCAGTGTTTTATAATTTGGAGATAAATAATTATATATTAATAGGTAATGTTTGTTTTTAATATATTATACCGGTATTCCTAATTGTAAAACATTAATATTATAAGTTTCCCACAAAAGATAGTGTTTATAGTTTTGTTTTACTAATTTACATATTTAAATATATGTCTATTAATGTTATGATTTAATAATTAAATTTTTATCTTACTCTCGTAATTAGTGCGTATAATTTTGTCGCATATAGTGTTCCTCATTTTTGATTCCTAAGGTTGGCAGCTATGCAATAGTTATAAAGAAAGACTTAGCTGCTCTTTTTCTCAGGATGATGCCACTGATAGTGGTCTTAGACCTTATATGATTGCATCTGCAAGCACCTTCATAGAGTCAAGCTAGCTACCATACTCTGTCTATTGTGTAAGAACAAAAACAAATATACGTGCTTCAAATTCTCAGATCCAACTTGAATAAATTTTTTTTCTTCCTTTTTTATACTTTTTACATATGCTGTACTCTTACCACTAAAAATAAATATATTCAAAAGAAAATTTATCTCATTTATTTATTCTTTCTTGAAGATGTATATCAAGAGAAAGATACTATTTTATAGTACATATGTATCCAAGGTGCTACTGCTATAACACTGCAACTATTTTAGTTTAAATGAATCTCAAGTTAGAATTTAATGCTACTATATTTAATTAAAATTTTGAAAATGCGTTCAATAGTACGTTTAGAAGTTATTTGACTAAAATATTGATAAGTATTGTACAAGGGCTAGCTCTTGACCTGAGAAAAAAACAAGAGTTTCAGGAAACGAAAAGCGTTAGTTAACTTATTTTTAACGAACTGTAATTCAACTTTTTTTTATTTTCAACTAGCTGAATATCCACTCTTCGAACAGGATTAATAAAATCAAAAAAACAATAACTCGGTACTGAACAACCCAATGAAATCGTGGACAAAACTGAACGGTATATACTGACAAAATTAATAAGCAAAAACATAACAAAACCTGTTTTTTGTTGTTCAGCCCATTAAAATTGAGATTAACTGTATTCAACATTACTAGGCATAATATCGAAATTAACCATTAACTTGGAATTTTTTTAATTTATATAATAGGAATTACCCATATTAATTGAGCATCATTGGCGACAATAATAGTATGGCGCTTGTTTACGATTAATCTATACGAATAAGTACCTGAACTCCATAAATGTTGCTTTTTGTAACATAATGGCTTGCTTTTTAGTATTTCAATATGCATCTATTACATTACTTAAATGAACTGAGCGTCAGCATTAACACTTTGACTCAGAATTTTCATTAAATATATTTTTTTTCATTATTTCTTTGTATTTATTCATGTCAGGATAGGTGAGAAATAAATTTAGAAGTTTAATAATATTTGGTGAGATGAAATATAACGTGAAACACCATGTCTTTTCCTGCATAAAAAGTCAAATATTTCAAACGCGGTTCACTTCCAAACAATTTAACTAATATGCAGTTATTTAAATCTTAGCGAAACAGTTATTTATAATTGAAACTTCTTTAATTTACAAAATCATTAATACATTTTTGAATATGAATCAAAAAAAGATTTTTCCAAACTAATTATTTTGAATTTTATATTTCAGTAAAATATATAATTCCGTAATCTAACAAATATTTTTTTATCAGCTGTTTGACTTTTTATTTTTAAAGAGAGAATACCAAAAAAATATATATATTCTTACTAGGAATTAAAAGGCCAGAGAAAAAGAAAAGAGGGACAGCGGTTAATAAAACTGAAGTAATTTTCTACGTTTTTCCTAAGCAAATTGTACCACTTTCCCATTAATTTTGCCTTTCATTGCAAAAGAATTTTTTTTAAATTTTAATTACCGCTGTTTTTAAATTATTTACTTATACCGAAACACATTTTGACAGACGTGACAAATTAAATACGTGATTTCAGATAACTTTAGAGATAATTTGGTGACATAGTGCTACCACGTAAATTTTTTTTTCATTGTTGTTGTTTACGTCGCACTAAAGCTGCTCAATGGGCTATTGGTAACGGTCTGGTAAACATTCCTGACAATCATCTGAAGACATGCCATCACAATTTTGAACTCTGCCGAGGTGAGGCTCCCTTCGCTTCGATACACCGACGACATGCGCGTGAAGTCAAGTACTTACGTATAACATTTTAACGAGAACCAATACCTCACACCCTCGGTCCCTCCACAGATTCATCCAAGTAGTTTTTCACCCGCACGCTGACAGCGGCCAGTTATGCTCGACTTCGGTGATCTGCTGAGAATGTGTCAACAATCAGTCAATTGCGGAACTGTTGTTGATTGAAATTATGACGTAGCGAGAAAAAAAAAACTAAATAAAGTACAAGCAATAACTCTTTTTTATTGTTATTAAATAGAGCTATAAAGTATCAATGATGTTATCTTTAAGATTTTTGAGGAAACAACGGCTAAGGCTTAACCAGTCAACCCCGCTTAAAGGAATATCAGTTCCAGCCAAATCTATGCAATTGAGCGGGTTATTCGATTAAAAGGATAGTGCAATATTCTATCCTAAATTTCTGCGAAATTTTATTTTTAATGGTATTTAATGCAAATTATAGTGTTTTGATTAAATAAACTTAGTTTTATGATCAATAAACAATTTTGATTACTAGTATCTGTGTTAGTATCATAAAATATAAATGTCATTTAAAGTTATATAAAAATAAATCAATATTAGTGAATAGTATAATATATAGGTACTAAAATATTATTTGATCCCTTCCGAAAAAATCTATAATTGAAGACTATTTTTATACCCGTTTAATTCGTCAATTTATCAAAATTAGATTTTCCCTTTCAGTTTCTATTAAGACTTTCATGAATAATTGCGTATTCCTCTCAAACGCATAGTCAGATAATTTATTTTAAATTTTTTTTTCTAACCTCGTCTTGAGAATTTCCAAATTAATGAGCTATTTTAGTTTGGAATTTTTTTTAATATATCGTTTCTCAGATTCATTGCCCCCCCCCCCTCGATTAATTCAAATCCATCCTTTTCTCGCTGAACTTGCAATCATTCTCAGAGTTATTCTCGGGATTAAGCAATAATTATTCTTACTTAAGAGAAAGACACACTGTATACTGATTTGTTACGTTTTTGAAATTTTTTCTTATGAAAGCTAATAGCGCACCAGGAGGGGACCACAAATCTTGACTACAAAACAAATCACTCTGTACCTTTTTAAAATTCTAAATGATGTGTAAGTAAGTACAATTTGTCTAAAGTAAGAACTCCCCTATTCGTCTGGACCTGTGGGGGTGACTATGGTAACAAGGTATAACTATTTCAAATAGGGGTGTGGGTCACTATTTAGGATATATTTTGTCTCGGGTGGAGGAGAGAAAGGGAATCATTTTTCTTCATATTGCCCTAAAGCAGTGTTTCCCAAAGTGTGGTACACGTACCCCCAGGGGTACGGGAACAGTTTAGCGAGGGTACGCGTCCTTATGCGAAATATCTTGCAATAAACGAAAATTTCAAACAAACTTATTTAAAAACAAAGCTAGCCATGAAAATTTACGATTACGTATTTTTCTATTTGCTATTTTTTGCGGAGTTTGCAGTTAATAATTAGTGGTGTCAACAGCCAGTTGTGATTTTTAACTTTTGTGCAATTTTTTTTTATAGTAAAAAATACACTCATTTTTTTATTAGTGGTACACAGCATTACGAAAAATTTAGAAAGGGTACACAAAAGTCATAAGTTTGGGAAACACTGCCCTAAAGTAAAGAGAAGCTACCCTCCCTGAAATTCGCTATTCTTGTTTCCTTAGCAGCAGACGGCCTCAGATTTAGTGGCGGGGGGAGTTCTTACCGTAAACAAACTATAATTCAAAGAGGGGTAAAACACTCGTCGCTCACTTCAATGTATAACTAGCAGCAAGATTAGATTTTTTTTTTCAATTTAACCCGAGCACCTGTTTAGACCAACTAATGAACAGGACCCTTTTGAAGTGACCACCTATTGTATCCTTTTCTTAACTGAAAAACGAAAATTTCATTTTAGTTAGTGAAGCATTTCTCCAAAATAAACAAATTTTTTTCATTTCAGTACCTCTTCTTCATGCAATTAGGCGGGGACAAAAAACAAAGAATGTCAGTTTAAACGGGGAAGTTTAACATTAGTTGCATACAAAATGATTTGGTTCCATTCGTGTAAGCGTGTTATTCGATTATCCGACATGTAATTAAGTGGACATGACGCAAGAAAGTTCCAATCCGTTTTTCGCTCGAACGGTTTGTAATATAATGTTTTAATGTGAACAGTAATCTTCGTGCGACGAACTATTAGTATGCCGAATTTCATTGCTCTCTGTCGGATGGTTTAGTCCAGGGGTGGCAAACCTTTATGTCTCAACGTGCAATTTTTTCTAAAAAAATGTTTAATGAACTAGTTAATGTATAGTTTGTCTAAAGTAAAAACTCGCCTAGCCATTTGTCAAGACCCTTGGCGGTGACTATGGTAACGAGGTCTAACTATTTCAAGGGATGTGGGGTCATTGCTTAGGACAGATTTTGGCTAAGATTCAGCGAGAGTAAGAGGACTTTTTTTCCAGTCTATTGTGTTAGCCCTAGAGTGAAGAGAAGCTACTTTCCCTCCCCTCCCCCAATGCCCTCCTGTGTTAACATTGTTCGTCAATTCGGACATTAACAGGGCAGATTTGTTGGCCTCTCTTACAAGGGCACCATATTAAGTGGGCCAACGTTGCTCCCACAGTAAGGGCAGATAGTACAGAGAAGAAAAGAACATCCATGCCTTGCCCGGGATTCGATCCCAGAACCTTTCTAGTGCAAAGGCAGTTCCCTAACCCCTCCACAGGCCGGTCGGCTAGCTACCTTCCCTGGAATACGCTATTCTTGTATCCATAGCAGCAGACGGCCTCAGACCATGTGGCGGGGGGAGTTCTTAGCTTAGACAAACTATAAATACTCTGTTAAATTCTGCATCCATTTATAATTATTCATGTTTTTAAAATATAGGAAAAAACAAGTGAGTGCGAGCGAAAAGGACACATAGCCTCTAACATAATTGGATATAAATAGGAGAACAGATTTTAAATTATCTTAAGTTAAAGCTAGACGCCCGGTGGCTGAGTGGTAGTGCTTTGCGCTCCCGTGCCACCGGTCCTGGGTTCGATCCTCAGGCCGGGCAAGGTTGACTCAGCCTTTCATCCCTTAAGTGGGTAGACAAATGAGTACCAAGCATGCTTGGGAACTAAACACTTGGGGTTCCGCGTTCGGCTGACCACCTAACTGGAACATCTGCTCCTGTACCCTAGAGCCCAATGTCAAGAAAACTGAGATGGGCCCAGTAGGCCTTGGCCCCCTAGGGGCTGTCGCGCCACTGAGTTTAGTTTAAGTTAAAGCTACATTTTTTTCGTAATTTAGTTAAGCTAAGATTATAAGAAGTAAAATTATGACCGCGGCAGTACCTATAGAGTGGGGGGAGTCTCTCCCCCTCCCTATATATATATGTGTGTGTGTGTAACATAAAGCGCTTCAACTAATCTTTTTATGTTATTCCTTTGTCGAAGTCTTTTTCTTAACTTACTATTCTAAACTAAACGCTCTTGCACTTTAATATTCACATCCTGTCTTGTAATCTACTTTTGGTTACTCGAGTAACAGTTTTGATTTTTCCCCTTATTTGAACTGTGAGAAAGACTTTTTCACTCGCCTTATTTAAAATATAGATTTTGTTTTATAACCGTCGTTGAACAGCCGACCCAATTTTAGGTTTACGACTCCTAATGTTCAACTCTGTAACCTTGCAATTTTGAACAAATTCAGAAGACAAGGAAATTTTTGTTTCAGTACCCTCAGAGGTATTGATTTGTTATAGGAACATGGAGGACTTTGCAACTCGATAGATTTAACTTGCATCAGTCACCATTTACTACACGGGCAGTCTTCGGCCGGCTGTGGATGAACCCACGAACTCTTGGGCATGGGTTCAGTGCCCTACTATCCAGGCCTATAATAGATAGATTTTATTTTATTTTATATCCGTCGTAGAACAGCTGATCCAATTTTTGAGTTTACGACCACTAATGTTCAACTCCGTAGTTTTGTAATTTTATAATTAAAAACTGGAAAGTTCCGCCCCTTGTTTACGTTGCTGATCAACCCTCATGGTTGCTTCTCATTAATCATTGCGGATTAAGAGAAAAAAACCTTTTATTTCCATAAATTACGATCGAATTGCTATTTACATTTTGAAGATGACTAAATTTAGACAAAACAATAAAATTGGTACCAATCAATAAAATTGGAACATCCTGTAGAGTTAATACTCAGTGAAGATGGAACCAAGGGAAAGAGTATTCGCCTCCGAATGAGGTGAACCAGATTCGAATCCCAATAATGGCTGGTCGATACGAATTCCTCACCCGGCTTGCACCTATTACAGTGCTGATGCAAAATATCCTCCACGGTAGACGGATTATAGGATTTCGTGGTTTTTTTCTTCGTGTAACGCAAACGCGGGTTAGTTTCAATAAAAAAAATTTCCCAAAACTTGATCCAAGAGTTCCCTTGTCTTCTGGATTGGGTACAAAATTACAAGGCGACGTTGTTGAACATTGGTAACAGTAAACCCAAAATTGGGTCGGCTGTTGAACGACATTATGAAATAAAATAAAAACCACGAGCTCCAATCACAATATTTTTCAGTAATATCCCGATTTTTTTTTGAGAGTCAGATTTAAAGCTCTTAAATATCATTACTTAAACTGCATAACATATTTGAGTTTGGATGGAGTTGGATGACTGCATTCAAATTATCCTATTACAATCATTGTTGTCGAAACTGGTTGTCGTAATAATTTCATTTAAAAACAATAAAAGGTTTCAACTTAAACAGGGCATTTCATAAAGTTCAACCTTAATGTATATTTTTAAAATCCTTGATGAAATTTAAGTAAAAAAACGAGTGCACACATTAAGGGTCATAAATTAATATTTAGGCAAGGAAAAAAAAAAATCAAAATTTAATGAATCACGACTGATGAAGGTGGGATTGACTAAAAACTTGTGATTACTAGAGAAAACAAAACTTAGAAGGCGATTAAAACTTAACACGTTCGTGTGTCATCGGCCATTCAAACTGGTTTTCTATTTTTCATACCGCCTATTTACCAATTAATTTAACTGATACGATGAAGTTGTCATTTTTTCTCCTCTATGAAATATCAATTTGCAGCTTTTACAACGTGTTAGATGTAATTACAGAACACCCTGTATGATATACAGTATTTTACGTGATTATTAATTAGGTAATTTTCACAATCAAATTTAAATTTTAATAAGATAAATAGCTTTTCTAATACCTAAAATTTAAAAATATCATTTTTTAACTTCTTGTAATTACTACGTCTCTTCAAAATTATGTTGAAAAATTATGATGTTAAGAATGATATAAAATGTTTCATACCTTTTAAAATACACTTCTTTTTATAATCATTAATGAATAAAATACAAATAATATTTAATTCTTAAAGGAACTTCAACATTAGTTTTGGACAAATAAATTTTACTGTAATGTGAAAATATTTTTAAATTCTTGAATTTAACTTCATAGATACGACGGAAATGCGAATTGTCATAGCATTTGTGCTCATATTTTCGAACGCTCTTTAGAATGAGCTATTGTAAAAAGTTGCATAGATTTTACGAAAAAAAGAACAACTTAGTGTTCAAACGATATTGAGGAGCATTTAGAATGTCGAAGGCACTCTGGAAAAAAAAAGTAAATAAATAAAATTCTGCTGCTTTTATCCTTGTGTTTCATACTAGGTTTATCAGGCATGTTGCAAATATTGATGAGCTTTCTTTAATATCATTGATGTTTGGAACAGTGTAGTCGATTCTGGTAATGCTGTCATTAAACTATAACTGAAATTTCATCTAGAAAGAGTCAGTCCAGTTTGAGCTTTATCCTAAGCACACTTCTCTTCAAATACAATTAATTCATATATAAAACGTAGCAAATCAAAATTGAAACATTATTTATTGATTACCAGTTAACCTCACTATTTTCCTTAGTAATAAGCAATGAAAACTCACCACTCATGCTCTAAGGAAAATCTTTTTCAATGGTGCATTAGAGTTCAAACAGCGATTTTACAAATAAACAATTAAAAATAAATAATAAAAAGTACTGTTAAATTAATGGGGTATGCCTTTTTATTCTATGCATGAATCATGGGGATAAGTATAGGCTTACTGTTTGCGGGTTGCAGCCCAAGGATAGTCAAAGGGTCATCTAAGAAATGACAAAAATAAATAAAAAAAAAAAGCTATATTCAATAATTTTTTTGAAAAAAATGTCAAAATTCCAAAACTGCTAAACAGTATGAGAAAGAGCCTTAGTGCAGATTATACATAAAATGCCAATTCTATACATGCAAATAAAATAAAAATTATATATCAGGGTGCGTAGCCAAATCTTTGAATCAAAAATAAGCACTTTTTAAAAACTTTTCAAGCACTTTACAAAAATTTTCAAGCACTCAAAAAATTCATATTGAATCAATGATAATATTGAAAAACAAAAACTTTTTATGAACAGTTTTAGCATAAAAAGAAACTCAAAAAGAAACGGACGTAAATCGAAACAATCAGTACTTTCCCACCTCACCAAGTGAATTCAACTTCACTCTGAACTCAGAACAAAGGTACCCTTACCCCATACATCAAAAAAGTGTTAGAAGTAAAATAAAATAAAGAAGAATAAAATTATAAATTAAAAAGAAAAACATTTAATAAGGATCTGACTCTATCCGAATTGGAGCACTCGGGTTTCAGTTTCGAGTGTGCGCGCATGCGCAAGTCATAACGTGGGTACTACATGAA
This sequence comes from Parasteatoda tepidariorum, assembly GCF_982258835.1. NCBI lineage: Eukaryota > Metazoa > Arthropoda > Arachnida > Araneae > Theridiidae > Parasteatoda > Parasteatoda tepidariorum. Next base: position 82,064,661 of record NC_141763.1, read on the forward strand.
GTCCGTGTGAATAATTACATAGCAAACACCCCATTTTTCGTGAAATGCAGGGAATCCGCCAAATATCACTGAAGGAAAAAAAATTCGTGAAAAAAAAGCACTTTTTAAAAACGTCAGCTGAAAAAAGCACCTTTAAAAGCTTTTAAAAACGAAATCTCCCAAAAAGCACCTTTAAGTACTTTTCACAAACGCTACGCACCCTGTATATATATATATATTTTTTTTTTCATGAGTAAAAAATTAACTAAATATTTAACAAATCTCATTTTCTGTATTAAATTTATGAAAATTTATTTTAGCCATGATAAAAAAATGAAAAAAAAAATTATATATGTGTAACATGTTATGCTATTTACTTAAGCTGATTTGAAATGAGATCCACAATCCCTTAAGATGTTCTTTGGTCTCTTTATGTTTCTAAACAAAGCATAAAAAATAAATGCCCTTTTAACATAAAACGATAGTTGTACTGTAAAAAAAATTTCTTCCTTCATGTTTCAGCATTCATACATAACTTTTTCAGAAAAAAAAATCTATATATATATATATGCTAGCAACATTTAGACCAATTTAAATTAGATATTCATTCAACACAAAACAATCCTATAAAAAATTTTTAAAAAAACTTTGATGAAATAAAAATTAGAGTAAATTATTTACACTTTTTAATATTGTGTTCAATAAACAAATTTTGTGTATTATAAAATCATATTATGATTGTGAGAAATAGAGACACTTTTTTGAAAAGCCACACAATCTCCGGTACACAAAAAAATATATGAAAACAGACACGAAAGCCACACATCAATTAAAACGAAAATGTATTAAAATTCATCTGAAAGTAAGATCCAGTCAGTGGTGTTACATCCTTTAGAACTGCTCTTAGAAGATATTAGAGGGTATGTTGTAATTTTGCAGTACAGCCAATGGTGGATACGATGTATTTTAGATGTAAATATAAACTACGAAGAAGTTAAGATACGTTTTCTACAGCCTCATGGACCCTCACTGTCATACTCGTACCCACAGAAGCCTTTGATATTGAAAGTAAATAAATCACAGATCATTTAGAAGGTTGAAGTACTAACAACAACAGGTTAAGATTTTTTCATACCGTCTAATGAGATAAAAATAATTAACAAAAAAATAGCACTACATCATTCCTAACTATTTCATAAAATTTAATAATGCTTATATGTTTAAAAAATTACTAATTCTGTTCATAACATATTGTAACAGAGTTAATAATCATAATTTTAAAAAATATTTTCTATGAAATAAATGTTATTCATATCTTGTAACTATTTCACATATTTTTTGCATATCAAAAGGTAAACAATTTTTTAATAAGAAAAATATAATACACTTGCTAAAAATAAAAATGTTATTTTCGATACATTTTAGGAGACAAAAGTATGGGATAAATACTACTTTTGGTATGAATGATCATTGATTTATATATTGGTTTAAGAATTTTAGGCTTTTTACTCAGTTTTCCATGTATATTGTATGAAATGTCTTAAAGGGGAAAAAAGTTGTACAGCATACCACTTTCAATTAATAAAAATTTTGGTTTGCAATAATTAATGGTTTTTTTTTTTTTTTTAATTTCAATTTCTATGCTACAAATTTGAAAGGTGTAGAAGAATGTTGTAGTTAAAAAAAAATATTTCTTTCATAATTCTTTGAGACCACATATCACAGGTCAAATCAGGTTGCTTTGAAAGTTGACCTAGCCTCAGAAAGTCATATAAGGTATCAAATGAAAGGTTTATTGCAATGGTGTTTCAAATCTTTTTTTAAACACCATTTACTTTCTTCTAAAGTAAAAAAAAAGTAACTTATAAAATAAAAGTTCTTAAAGTAACTTTTTTTAAGTAAAAAAAAAATACAGTTATTTATATGTATGCAAGTTAGTGGTTTTTTCAGTGAAAATTTTATTTTTTCAAGTGTTTATAACTTGGACAAATTTCAAATTAAAAACTGTTCGAATTGTTTACTTTATCATGTGTGCATGTTCCACCAAATTTCATTAAAATAGTAGGGGGGTCAGTTCAAAAGTGATTGATATATTGTTCAATGACTCATTATGAAATTTTTCCTTTGCTAATATTTCTTTCTACTTATTATATAAATATAATTCAAATTTTAAAGGATCTTTTTGATTGATAGTTTCTAAATCAAAAAATAAAAAATTTTACTCTTATATGCTTCAAATATAGATTTTTATATATTTATTATTTGATTGTTACAAAATTGTTTTTCTAATAAAGCAGTGGTAAGTTTAAAAAAAGCAACATTTTTATATTGCCACTTGATGCACATTTGACCTAACTCTTAATACACAGCAGTAAATAATATGTAATCAAAAATCTAATCTATCATCATGAAAGTAAGTAGTCAACTATTCGAAAATAAATTTTATGTAACATGAATTTTTTTCATTTCCAATATTATTGTTATTTCCACAGAATTTTTATCATTTCAATATTATTGCTTATCATGATGTGCTTAGATTCACAAATATATTATTACTTTTCATTACTTCCAAATAAATATATAATAATTGATAACCACATAAAAATTTTACCGATAATTTTTCTCTTGCCATAGTTTTATTAACTAGCGATAATTTTATTTTATTAAAACTGCGGGTTACAAATTCATTTATAAAATGTTAGAAGTAGAAACACTTTTAATGTCGAATAAACATAATATATAAACACTTAAACATCAATTTGAACTTTACTCCAGAATTATTTTTTATGTTACAATTATAATGCTTAATAATTAAGTACAAATGTTAGGAAATATGCATAGGATGATTAGACATTACATGGCATAATTATTCTTTTAATTTAGATCCGAATTTTCTTTTCCTTACAACAGAATGTAAGAAAATTATATAAATATTGCAGCTAAGCTTTTATAAGAGAATACTTAATTTAAAAGTATTAAGAGCAAAGTATTAAGAACATACTCTTAATATCAAAATGACATACTTTTATTTAAAAACAAATAATAAACATAGCAAAGAAAACATTCATTTTTATTGTTACATTTATAAATATCTAAAAATTCGAAAACATTTTCGCCTAATTTCTTTTTTAAACACAAATCTCCTCTTTTCCAGTGTCTGTTTACGAAATAAATGTAAACACAATCCATCAATGAACCAATTGTTTCATCACACCAAATACGAGATTACGCGAGAACACAGACAGGCATGCACAAAATTATTGAAATTTTTATTTTAATTCACAATAAACGCGATAACTTCCCAAATTCTTGCAACCATGATTGATAGTCAACAGCCAATCACAATGCGAAAAGCCCATTGATCCGACGTTATCATTTCCTTGTTGCCATTTTGTAGTAGAAACTATGGTTTAAAATTAGTTACCAATTCCTTAAAAGATAGAGACCCAAATATGACGTCATGCTAGCAGTCATCTGTTTTCATTATTTAACAAAGCTATAAGCAACTACTCTAAATCGATATAAAGCTATCGATTAAAAGAATTCCCAACAAAAAATGCGGGTCCGTTTAAGCGTCTTTTGAATAGTGTTCTATTAAATTAAACATTTTATGTTATCAGTCATGCATTAGTAATTTCAAGATAATACAGTTTTTGCTAATTTAGATTCAAACTTTATTCTGAAAGAATTTAAACTGAATTAAAACGTCTTTTATCAGGTAAAAATATGAGTAGCCAGTTTAGTGATCAGATGTGTGATCTTGTTTACAAGTGTTCCGAAAAGGAAAAAATTGTATTTCTTGAGACAAATTATGCCGGTATCAATGAAAAATCAGAAATTTTTTTATCCAATTCATTTGAAGTTATGAGTTTTAGCGATGGTGCCATTAGCTGCGAGAATTACTGTTACTCGGAATGTGATGAAAATCCAGTTGTAACCTCACAAATCATTAAAGAAATTCAATCTACGAGAGAAAAGTTAACTTTTGATTGGGTAAAGACAATGTCACGTGATGCTTTAAAATTTGAGTCCGATTCAAGCTTTGAGTGCAGTAATAACAGTAGCAGCGATAATTTGAAAACAGATTCAGAAACAGACTATTCATTTGAAATTGATCCAAATAATTCTATTGAAACATGTCCTGAAAGCAGAACTGATGCTGAAATCATCGAAAGATTGGAAGATTCTAAAGATAGTGATTTATCAGAACTCACATTTTGCTTTGCGGATGCTGTTACAGAAGAAAATTATGATAGTGGTTTTTCCTTCTCAACCAAAGGTTCCCTTGCAAATTTTACTGATGATGATTTCTTAGAAGATGATGATGGTTTTGAACTTGTGTTTTCTAATTCTCCTTTATCTGGTGTCAATTTACCTGGTTGGACTGATATTATGAGTGAAGCATCTGAATTATCTCAAAGCTTTGACAATGAAATATTTGTTGATTTCTTTGAATCGCCTGCAAAGTCTAAAGTCAAAAGAGTTAATGAAAGATGGGAGAAAGACATGTGTGATGTTAATGACAAACCAAGAGATCCTGTCAAAGTTTGTATTCTACTGTTTATTTCCTCGTTTATTACTAAGCAATTTCAGAAAACCGTAAAAGCTTATTACTGTAGTACTAGTATTTCTTTTTATCAAAATTCAACTTCACTGGGGGAGGATTTTTTTATATTAATACCTGTGTCAAGGATCAGGGGTCTGTGCAGGCCAAATTTACTAGCGTTTAGCGGTACCTTCACAAATTCAACTTCAGGAAAAACGGTATATTTATTTATTTTTGTATCCCGTCAAAAACTACAAACCCATGTTTTTACATAATTTTTACAAATTATGTCTTCTAAATTTTCACAATATTGGTACCTCACAGAAAACCCTAGACAGAACCCTGGAAATATACTCAAAGGGAGTAACTATTATCCACACCTTTGAAAAAAAATATAAAAATTTTTTTTTAATTTTGAGAAAACTTTTATTATGGTTAGTGCAAATAGTACCCATAGAAATATTCTTATCACTGGTATCTATAATATGGCGCCTTTTTACAGCCCCCAAAACAGAGTATGAATGTAAACAAAAACAAGCTTCCTAAATCCACGAGAAATTTAGAAAACTTCTAGTGTATCATTCCGAGGGTGTATGAGGTGATGTTTGAACAGCTTAATATCCTTGAAAGTTTACAGCTTAGTATTCTGAAATGATTTTTTATTCTAAAATAGTACCATTTGTTTTATTTCGGGTTAACATAATGGCAAGTTTAAAAAGTCTCCTTAAATAAACAAAGCAAGTCACCTTAAATAAGCATTTTTTTTTTTTTTTGAAGTTGCAATTTTTTATTTAAACTCTTATATGTAAAAGTTTTTATTTTTCCAATTCTGTTGAGTACCACATTTTAAAATAAGAAAAATGTTAATATTGGAAGTTTATTAGAATTTACTTACTGTAATAGTTGAATAATTTCTTCTTGATGCAATTAATACTTTAATGCGGAATAACTTTCTCTTTGCACCAAGGATTTTTAAGTACATTTTTTTTTCTTGCCTAGTTTTGTAAATGATCTAGTGTTTGTTTTACTTGTCATTGTAAAGATGTAAGAGGAATGATGAGTTTGAAGTGAGAGCTGAGAAATAATGTGTGAATAATTTTCAATTAACAAGCAAGATTGTATTGGAAATGGATATTTCACCTTGTGATGATGAATTTGGCAAAAATTTATTAATGTGACTAGATAATGTGTAAAAACAATAATGATTTTGTAACGTATAACTTTTTATATTTCATGATACTATTTGTTTTGGATAATGTTTTCCACACTAGGGAGCTGTGCAGGTCTTTGCTGGTTATAATTCCAGGTTACTGTTTACAGAGTGTTTTGGTTTCATTTGGCTCACGATGTGTTCATTGTTTTTTGAGTAGGGTTTATGGTATATGTAGTATTTGTTACCTGATTTATTATTTGTGTTTACAATGAGTTCTAAGTCTAAAACTCTAAGTGGCTTTTACTGTGTAGTTTAACATTTGAAAAAAGAATCATTATAAAAGACTTATTATGTTGTCAATAGTGTACCAGCTTCAAAGTTGAAACCAAAATAATAATTTATAAAATGAGCATGTAAAAATGAATGGAATGTCGAAGCTCGAACAATGTGCTAACATATGATGGTGAACATGCAACAAGAACAAACAGTTAATAAACAAGTAAAAAGAATCCGAATCAAGACTACCAAAGACGCGTCATCTACCATGTCATCTTTTTTAGCAATATATCTTTAAATAACTAAAATAAATTTTGACTTCAAGCTCACCAGAATTATTTGATATTAGTGGACTGTGCCCCCTGCTCGCAAACGCTCACCAACCCCCCAAAGTTGCTATGCAATCTTATATGGTTTGCTTCGCAAACCAAGCTCACTTCGCTAGCTACTGACTTACGTACATTGCAAATGCACAAAATTCCAAGAATTCAAAACAATCATTCAAATCCGTATAACAACTTATTTTTTTTTTTTTTTTAAATTACATCTTTTTAGTAAATACTAAGTCATTAAAATAAATTTGAATTCAAATAAATGACATGTAATTCGTTAAACCTATTAGAAATGTGCTATAGTATAATTCATGATATAAATCAAAAATCGATAAATAAATTCGTAATATATAAATTCGTGAAAAAAACGCTTTCGACAAAATACTAAAATAGAGATCTATCGACAAAGACTACTCACTTCTGCCTAGCTTAATAGTATGAGATTGCCGCGGCTGATGCTTTTTCTGGTTATTTCAGTTTCCATTTTTAAAAGCGCTATATGTTGAGCCACCTCAGCTAGATTTAGCATGTGACATTTTTAACGGCAATCATTGGTCGATTTTCTAGCGTTGAAATGAGGCTTTTTTTCCACCGTGTAAGATAAATATATATATCTTATGAAATACAGCAGGTTCAAGCTCAGGAATTATAATAATTAACTTTTTATTTTTATTGAATACAAATTTTCTGATTTTAAATCCTATTTGTTATCTAAGAGTACTTGACTATCTTGTTAGTTATACATTTACTTGTAACTGTCTTATGAATTATTTATTTACTTTTTTTCAGGTCACTTTTGCACCTTTACCTGACCTAGTTACTGTTCACTGTTTCCAAAAACCCCTTGAAGAAAACCAGCCATCATATGATACCTCTGCCCTCGATCGGATACGTTTTCAAAATCGCATTGAAGAATTGAGTAGATTACTAACTCCGATTCTCACACTGGAACATCGAACAAATATTATCTTACGAAATTCTCTTTTTATTACTCATGATTAAATTACAATTTTGTTACTGTTTCAGAGTTCATTGTTTATATTGGTGCTAACCATTGTTTATATCGGTGACATAGCTGCCAACTCTACTGGATTTTTCAATAGGCTACTGGGTTTTACCAGTTTCTCCTGGTCTACTGGTTTATTAAAAATTCTCCTGTTTTTTTGTGCATTTTAGAAAACTTCCTAAGATTGAGTAAGTTTTGTTTAAAAAAATCCCTATTGCTTGCTTGAATGAAGTGTCACTAATACATAATAAAGCGAGGCTCATTTACAAAATTTAGTTAACTATCTTTGAATTAAATTACTATTCAAAATTATGAATAAACAAAACATTTCAAGATCATTTAATGTGAAATCTTAACTGGAAAATATTGCAGTTTTTCTATTTTGATTACTATTAAAATCCCTGAAATTCCCTATGTGTAAAATATTTAGTATATTTTGAAACAATTATCATGAAATTTACATTATTTCAGGAAATCTACTGGATATCTTTCTATCTGTGTTTGCAGCTATGCACTGTATTCAAAAAGTTTCATTAATCATGTTGATAGAGCATATTCTTTTATAAATTTACTAGGGATGTAGCGAATATTCAGCCGAATAATGAAGTATATGTTATTATTAATTATGCTGCTATTATTAATTATTTAGATTTGTGAAAGCCTTATTGTTGGCATCAAGATAATTAAAATATTACAAAAAGTACATCAAATTGTTAAATTTTTTTAAAATATAGAAAGTTTAAAAAAGAAAATTTGTTAATATTTATTTTATTTATAATTTAAAATTTGAAAATTATTTAATTACAAGATTAAAATTTCAAAAGCGAAACTTTTTAAGAAGTTCTTTATTTTCTGAGTTTTAATAATTTTTCTGACAAAAAAGAAAGTTAAGAATTCATTTAACAGTAGTAAGTAATGGGTTCTTATCTTAAATAAAATAGCATATAAATTACAAGTATAACTATAACTAAAATATGCTATTATTAATTATTTAGATTTATAAAAGCCATATTGCCTTGTTTTTGGCATCAAGATATTTAAATTATTACAAAAAATAAATCAAGTTGTTAAAAAAAAATTTAGATATACAAAGATTAAAAAAGCAATTTTGTTAATATTTATTTCATTTTTAATTTAAAATTTGAAAATTACTTTAATTAACATCAAAAGAGAATTTTTTTTTTTTAAAAGTAAGTATTTGGACACCGAATATTCGGCCCCATCACTATTCGTAACATCACTAAAATTTACCTCTCGCTGTAACTAACGCTAAGATTTTGGGGACGTATAATTCTTAACAAAAAAAATAAATTTACGTAAAAAAAATCTTAAAATTGAACATGATTTCATTTTATGTAACATCTGTATAATATTTAAAAACAAAATTATATGAATGTTGAGATGTAATTTTCATTCAGGTATGAAAGGAGTGTTAAATTATAAATTAACTAAAAAAGATAAAAAATAAAACACAATTTTATTTTTTGTGATACATACATTGCTTCTGTCCAGTAGCAATAAAATGAAATTATTGAAGCGTGAAAAAGATACCCTAAATTAAAATACTGAAATTTCAAGATAATGTCCCAAAAGAGTAAGATAGAATTTCAATCAAAATCTGGGCCTTAGTGATATTCAATTTTTTACCTCATAAATTACTGATTCATTGTGTATTTTTATATTGAATGAGATTATTTTTGGATGTGTTTTAATATCCTGTTCTCAGAATTTTTGAAAACTACTAAAATTGGATGTGGTATAGCAACTTTTTATTATTTGTTAACATGCTATTTAATAAATTGGAATTGATAGAAATATTTGGCTTTTTTATGATTGTAAAATAGCCTTTACTTTCTTAGTTTTCAAGAACAATATTATTCCTCAAATTATACTCATTTTATAGTACATGCATAAAAGTAAATTTGAACTATTATTATGTGCAACCTTGCAAAAGTAAGATGAAGTGTAAAAATACATGTTTATATAGTCTGGAGGAAAGTTCATTACATCTATTAGTGTTTAATAGAAGAAATTTAGACTTGTGAATTCTTAAGCATTATAAAATAATAAATTTTTGTAATGTCTTATATTAAATATTTTTTATGTCCTGATAAAAGCCTATTCGTGTACTATTTGTCATCTTTATTTAATTACTTTTTATGCTTATGTAATTTTAGCACTTCATATTAATCTATTTATTTTTCATCAATAGCAATTTAGTTTTATTGCAGTTTGCTATTCTCATTGACTATATTCCTTTTTAAGTCTACAACATTTGTTTGCATAATTTCATTGCTGTGTGGAAAAAAAAAATTCTTTGTTTTCAATAACATACCAACTCTACTAGATTTTCTACTAGAGTAATGAATTTTGCTAGTTTCTACTGATTTAATCAAAAGTTCATCTGGCTTTTATCAGAAAATTTCTTAAAATTTGAAAAAGAATCCCTACTTTAAATTGTTTGCTTAAGTATTTAAATAATTATTATTGCTAAATAATGAAGTAAGCCATATTTAAGATAAACAGTTATGAGCTTTGCTTTTTTTACGGTGCTCTTAAAATTTCATTTTTTGCAACTCTCCAATTTTTAATTAATTGAACCAGAGCTCATTCTAGGCAGGGTAACAGGGCACAGCACCCTGTTGCCCTTTTTGTCAAAAGAATTCACCCTGTTGTCCCTGAAGTAAAATAGTGCCCTGATGTAATAGACTCCATACCCTTTTTGCCCTTTCTTTCCTCAACCCTTCTTTATTTCCCTCCCAAACTCTACAATGGATTTCTTAAACTTTTGTTATTTTCAACTCTTTTTATTCAGTTTGTTGTTGATGCCAATACATAGATTAATATGGGAAAGGTAAAATAGCCATCACACCCCCTTGTTGCACTTGTCTTTGAAAGTTTGCAGTTACTTCCACTATCATTAAATCATAATTATTATTAATCATTTTAATTATTAAATCACAACTACAGACACTTAAAAACATACATTTATTATTTTATTAATATATGCATGCATTTTAAATAAATTACTAAGCTGATTAGTTCATTAACTCGGTATACATGTTAATTTATTAATAAAAATTAGTAATTAATATGATTGCTTTGCAACTTTTATTAAAGCAAAAAAAAATTTCTTTTACTAATTGACAACACTTTTTAATAGAATGTGTAAAGCCCATAGAAAGAAATTATTGCCTTTTTAGAATAATAATGCCCTTTTTTTAAACTTTTGCACCCTGCCCTTTTTTCTGCCTAGAATGAGCTCTGATTGAACAATATATTATAACAATCCAAAATGATTTCATTATCTATTGTTATTGAAATTTATGAATTTGAAAAATAACTGTAAAATGATTGAAACTATATTTTCAAGTGACTCATCATAAAATCACTAGTGGCCTTAAGTATTAAGAACATTTTTTTTAACATTGTAGGATAAGTTTTATCTAACCGTGTGAAATTGGAAGAAAAAAAAGTTGGTGCACAACCAGAGTTTAGATGTAACCATGCCTCCTAACCAAAAAAAAAAGAAAAATAACAGTAATTTGACGATCCATATGTTGAGGGTTTTTTTTTTTTTTTTTTTTTTTAAACTAAATAAAGAAATATCTCAAAATGAAGCATGCAAATCTTAAATTTTTGAAGATTGAAAATTTTAAAAGGTTATCTTAAATGTTATTACTTTGCAAAGTTTTCAAAATATTTTTTTTGGTTCAGTTGTATTATTGAATTAAAATAACACAATTTATGCACGATCTAAAAGGTCTCTGAATACTTTCGAATAATGAATTAACAATTAAAGTGTTTTGAATAATGTTCATTTTTAAAGTAATATCATTTAACTCTGTCGCTCTGTTCTAAAAGGTATCTGAATACTTTCGAATAATGAATTAACTAAAGTGTTTTGAGTAATGTTCATTTTTAAAGTAATATCATTTAACTCTGTTCCGAGTAAGGTTACTAATCCCAGTATAATGAAATTGAATAATATTTTCCTGATGTCCCAAAGATGATCCACAATTTGAAAACTCAATTATATAAAAGCAGTGAAATATGGAAATGTATTGCTTTCTCTGCTTAGGAGATCAGGGAATCTATTGTTACGAAGTTTCAAAATTTGTTAACAGGTATCACTGTTGACTTGGAAAGAAAAACTGTAAAAGAATGTTTTTGAAATAACTACCATGTGCTGCAACAGCATGGTGCAGATTGAGGGCAAAATTTATGGATGCTCAGGCAAATATTTCAATTGTATGGTCTGGCATAAAACAAAAAAAACTTTGTTTTAAACTCCATCTGTTGAGTGATTAATTGTTTCTTAAAACATCGGTATATAATTTATTTGGGTTTTAAAGATTGTTTACTCCTGAATTTTTAATTTAGATGTTGGATGAATAATTTTCAAAAATTTGTGCATTTTCTTAAAATATTTATATTCCATTTAATTGTTTTCTATTTTTAAAGTTTAACAAAACTCTGTGCCTTGAAAATGCCTTATCTTTACAGAAGAATAAAAACAGATTAGGATTTTTTTTTTTTTTTTTTTTTTTGTGAAATAGCAGTTTCAAACAAATAAGATGCTATTTTTGTGATGCGTACCTAACAATTAACTATAATTGTTAGGTTAAATTTTGTCTACTTGTAGCCATTATTCTCTATACTGATAGTAAAAAATATCTAAAATGTTTAGTTTTTGGGTTTTTTTTTTAGATAATGATTTTTTTTATAAGTTACTGCATTATTTGGGATAAAAAGAATGTGTCCGAAATTGAGATCCAAATAAATTTGCTGCATTGTTAATTTTTCAAAAGAAAAAGTTTAATAATTTCTTATTTAAAGTTATCTGCACGCACACAACAAATTATTCCCCAGAAATATTTAAAAAGCTGAGGATTAATTTTAACATATATTTTATAGAAAATAGAGTATATTTACTGAATTCATTTTATTTAGACCCTAAAGCTTTAGGTGCTTTAAAAAATACTCTAAATTCCCTTTGAACATTTAATTTGTTACCAACAAACTGTTGCAAAACTACAAATATATTATTGATATAAATATTCTTTTTAGGATTAAAAATGTTCCATCTTTTTTTTAAAAATTTTTAGCTATATTTCAATGAATGATAATTGATCATAACTGTGGTAAATACATAAAAAAAATTCATCTCATTGTATACCATTGATTAATACACATCTGAGTCTGTCATTGATATGATTTTGCATTGAATTGTCATTATTTGTTTTTATGAAATATTTTATTGTTGCGTTGTCTTTCAATTATGCTGTGATACTTTCAGCTGTATATATTTGACAATAATTAAATTACATTTGATTTGATCCTTAGTTTAAATTTATTGTTTTCCTCAAAATAATAATGAATTTAATTATGTCTAAATTACGATTTTTTTTTTTTTTTTTTGTACTCTAGGAATGATTTTAAAAATTCTGAATAACAACAATTTAAGAAAGTCTCATCTTTTACCCCATTTTTAAACCCAAGACCCGCAAAAAATTTGTGATTTGAATCCAATGTTCCTGTATTTTTGGGATGCAGCTTTTCAACTGAGAAGGAAAAAAATGGAGAGCTGTATCTCTATATTGAGAGCTATATCTATCATGATGAAGCTATATCTTTTATTGAAAAATTTGTTTTTTTGTAGTATCAGGGTGCCTTCCCCCTCCCCTTTGGAAAACCAGAAATTATGAGGAATTTTTTTTTTTTTTTTTTTTATTCTGGATAAAAACCTGGAGAAATCACAAAATTTTAAAGAAAACTTTGAAGTTTTTCGTCAATTTTCTTAATTTTACTAATTTAAATTATTTCACCATCTGCGAAAGACATTCTCACACCTCAGGCAATACTGAAAACAACTCAATTTTGGAAATGGAATCTGAATTTCAAAAGACTTTTTTTCCTTGAATTGTCTAACTAGAGAAGTTTTATCACTGTAGAAAATTGCTTTTTATATTTTTAATTACAATATTGCTACCAGAAAATTACAAAATCTATATCAATCTTTGATTTCAGTGACTCAGGCTGTAGAGCGTTTGCTTTTCAATGATGTACCCCATGTTTGAATCGCAGCCAGTATTCGATTTTAATGGGTTGATATGAATTTTGGCACAGACCATGGTCCTGAGATCCTCAGTGATAGACGGATCATGGGTTAGAATCCCCTTGCTGTCAAGCTAGGCGTGGGATATTTTCCTCTCCATGTAACTCAAATGTGAATTAGATCCATCAAAAAGTCTTTCACGAAAGCTAGTTTGCCCCAGTGCTTGATCCAGGAGTTCCCTTGTGTTTTGGGTTGTGTTAAAAAATTACAAGGCAACGGAGTTGAACATTGTTGGTCTTAAATTCAGAATTGGGTCGCTGTTCAACGCCAGTTTTAAGATATAATTATAAAATGTTGATTTAAGAGACTTACATTAACAAATTAGAATAGAAATTCTCAATATTTTTTGTCCTATGCGTCTTTTCATCGTTGTTTGAGGATCATTTTCCAGCTCCAATCTAAAATTCGAATGCATTCGAATTGAAAATTCGAATTCATTTATTTAATTTTAGATTATTTTCTAAGAAAAAGTTGTTTACTTTCATAGACTGAAACTAAATATCTAACACCCTAAGTAAAAAGAAAATGCAATTCATTTAATAGAAAAAGTTCAATTATAATAACTTCACTGGGAAAAAAAAGTGCAAGTTGAAATAAATTATAACAAAAGGAGCATTTCTTCTATTGAGGATGAGATTTATTTTTAGATTTTGAAATACTTGTCTTTTAATTTCATAAAGTAAATTTATTAATTTAAAAACATGTTGCTCAAATAATTATAATTCTTAGTTTTAATCAGATGCGTAATTGTCTTCAGTCTCTGGAGACAGATTAATGTTTTGTGTCTCTCTCAATATAGCTCTAACTGCAAAATGTATATTTAATGAGCTTAACAAATTTGAAAAGGTGTGATTTTTAAACTAAATTCAATAATTTAATCAATTTTCATTCGATTTGGGTAAATTTCATCGAATTTATCCTCTACGTCGTTTCCAGTGCTTATGAGTTGTTTTAAATCGCGCTTATAATTATACATACTTAAATACTATTTTAAAGATGCTTTTTATTCAATATGTCACCATTTTGTTACAAATTATTTAAAAAGTGGAAAATTTTTGTCATAGACTGCCGTAATACAATTTATAGATTTATAAACATTCTTATGAATTTATCAATTCATTCACTGATATGACTATTTATATTTTAGCAAAATAAACATCACAATAATAATAAATGTACATTTCTTAATACACACTTAAAACATTATCCTCTCTGATTATTATGTTTTTTATAAACGAGTATATTTTATTATTATTTTATACTTATATTGTTATTATTTTATACTTTTATTATTATTTTACGCTTTTTTATTATTTTTTTCAATTTATTTTGGGTATCAAAGAATCAAGATAATGATAAAATAAACAAATCTGTACCCTATTTGCTTATTGAAAACTTTTTTTCTGTTTTTGTATTTATTTCTCATTATGTTAGTAAGATGCAAAAGTTTTATTTTTTTGTAACTTGGTGTTTTTGTTAATTATGAAAATGAGTAAATGGGATGGAAAATCTAAAGAAAAAATTCTCGATTTATTCTTAACTCAAACAAAACAGAAAAAATTTAAACTAATGTTTTTTCCCTCAGCATAACAGTTCTGATTTAAAATTAATAGCATTTTTAGAGCAATAGTATTTCATTCATTATAGATATTTTCACTCCCAATTTTATTTATATGATATTAGTTTTTTTTTCCTATTCTTTCTATATTATTTAATTTTTTTTTTCTAATTTAATCCAGTTCATTCGACGACAATTAAAATTAGTATACAAAATATTGTAAAATTGTTATTTCATTGCAATTTTTAATTGTTGTTTATTATTTTGCTTTTTGGGAGGGAACAATTTTCCAATGGAATTTTGATTCCTTACCGCCTAGTTAAAGTGCTCAAATTTCAATTGAAGCTCTGTACCTGTTATTAATACGACTTACAATTGTTAATACTGCCCTAAATGGTGCTAGCAAAATTTAATAGCTATCGAAATTTCGCTTTCCGAGATAAGCTAACAGGTGACAAAACTGAAAAGTTGAAAATAAAGTTAAAGAACTATGTTTTTTAAGTAGGCTATATAGGGGAATATAATTTACCTAAACTTAATGCAAGACCTAAAACAGAAAAATGTAGGACACATCGCTTTCATAATATACTTTAATCACTACTGAAAATTCCACACGCCTTTTATTATCTGAAAATAAGTAAGTATTGAAATAGGGTGATGCAGGTCCAATACGCCTAATCAGTAATGCCCCAATCCCAGCGAAGCAATCCAACTAAAGCGCTTGAAGGTCATGCAATTAGTGGACACGCAAGACAAGAGCACCACAACAAGACGTCAATGAGCTTAGGAGGAATCAAGCATGGAGTCAGAAACCCAAAGGGTGGCAGGGCCGACAGCAGAGAGCCAGCCACCACACTGAGACCCACTAAGCAGACCTCTGACTGGAAAGCCTACAAACCTTGAAAAAAACTTTATTTAAAAAAAAGAAACAATACAGATTTGATTGGAAACAGTTAAGATATAAATTTGGAGTTGCGCTTGATAGCTTGCAAAACCGGAGCGGGAACAGGAGGACCAGTTCTAGCGGTATCCTGTTTTCCGTTGCATTAATTCTTTTGCCCATTGAAATGGAGGGACAACTGGATTGTAACGCGCTGGATGAAAATTGGCTCATCACTTTCATGAAAAACTTCAATCGCAACCGGAAATAACCCCATGCCTTTTAAATCAAAACACATTATTTTCGTAACCAACTCTCATCACTGCATAGAATCCCCTTGCGTCTTTCAAAACAGAAACCAAAAACTTAACATCACTTTCGTTACCAACTTTAATCACTGCAAAAAATCCTCCTACGTATTCGAAAACTGAAACAAAAAATGTGGGGCACATCGCTTTCGTAATAAGCTTTTACTGCTACCGAAAATCACAAACTGTAAACGTCTTTTAAAACCGATGCGCCCCACGTTTTTCGTTTTATGTCAGATAAAAAAATTTCCTTCTTAGTCTCCTTTTTAAAAAAAAATGAAGCCTTTGAAAATTTTCCTTTTATTCTTTTCTTCGTTTTATTTTTGTGTCTATTAGTTTGTTCATGCATTAAAAACAATTAAAATGATACTTAGGAGCGAAACTACATTAATTATGTGCAATATATAAAAAAAATTTAGATTCAAAATCGAGTATATCTAGAAAAGAATCTAGCGTAATCGTCTTTATCCTCGCTAGTTCCAGTGGATATTTTTCATTATTTTAAACAGTCTTAGACACGTCGAATAATCTATAGTGATATAAAATGTGTACAATATATCCCTTGACAGGGTGTCCTGTAGATGTTTGGACAAACTTCTAGTGTAAGTAGTGCACATTATAATGATTCAGAATTACCTAGAAAACTCTGACCGGAAATGTCATCGTAAGCTGCTAGGGGCGCTTTCCTATTACGGACACGTTGTTCGCGTCCCTTTGAGCATCCCCTTTTATTTCATTTTTCTAAAATATTTTAATTACATGTTAATTTTATTTTATAACTGTCGTTGAACAGCCGACCCAATTTCGGATTTACGACTACTAATGTTCAACTCCGTACCCAATTTTGACCCCGATCCAGAAGACAAGGGAACTCCGGGATCGAGTATTGGGAAAAATTTGTCTTCGTGGAGGACTTTTTGATAGAGCTACCGCATTTGCGTTACATGGAGAGGAAGACCACGAGAACCTCCCAAAGGTTAGCCTGACGGCAAGAGGACTCTAGCCCATGATCCGTCTACCACTGAGGATATTTCACGTCAGCACTGGGATTCGAAAAGGCGAACGTTCTAACCCCTGAGCCATCGCGGCTCTTGTGTTACCATTAGTTATTGCCGTGAGTTCCATTAAAATTGGCTGAGAAATGCTATTTTATCGTAATTTGAAGATTAGGCGAGCTTGTCCATTTAGTCACCAAATAATTAAATTGCGATAACAGTCGGCAACCGAGTAATCATACCCGTTTCCCACAGCAACATTTGGTGCAGCCCTACTTGCAGGTAATACCGTACCTATTTGAAAGCAGTTTTTGACAACAATTAATAAAAAGCAAAAAATTATGATAATTTCGATAAATAGAAGAGCCGGATGTTAACGATGTAACAGATCATAATAGTAAAGGCTGCAGAAAGGCAACTACAGAGTTGAAATTTGTCGTGTTTAAAGAGCCACTTTTGTTAATGAACATTAGAAATTTTTTTTTCCAAGTTCTAATTTGTTCGAAAGTTATTGCAATTTGAAGTGCTTTTTTGCTTATTTTTTTCATGTTACATTTTATTTTTTCTTCCAAAAATGTAAATTACGTAGGTATGTAGAAAAATGTACAAGGAATTCGATGGAATTAAAAAAAATTTCGATTCTATTATTATTTAGGAAATTATTAACTGTTAAACTTGTAATGAAATAAGTATGATTGTTGATATACTGCCCGCTGAAATGCAATAACTGAGTTGAAATTTAACGAGCTGATATTACCATTTTAAATTATAAAATTAACAAGAGTTTTTTTTTTCTAGAAATATCTACTTGTTTAAAAATAATTGCAATTTTCAGTGCTTTTTTGTAATTTTTTTTCTTTAAATAGTAATTATTTATCCCTTGTTGTAGAAAAATGTATCTCTCTCACAATTTTCCTTTTATAAGCTCGCGCTGAACTTAATATGCAAGCGATAGCAAATCTATGACACAAAAAAAAAATGAATTAATGAAAAATAAGAAAGATTAGATGTTGCAGCCGGATATAAATCTTATAATATTTATTTCGAAATTTTTAAAAATATAAAGATTGAAGAAAGATAAAAACTGTTTCCAATGCTACCTGTTATATGATATAAGATTACCGTTACATATAGACAGGTAAAATTACTTCCTATTGTGTTACACATTCTGTATTCTGAAGTTGAAATCTTTTTTTTTAAGTACAGCTTTCCAATTCAAGTATTCTTTCATTTCGTTACGCTTAACATATTAATAAAATGTGTTTACATAATAATAATAATTTATTAAAAAGTTTATTAGTTTATTAAAAAAAATAATAATAGTAATAATGCTTCCCTAAAGAGTGAAAAAAAATATTTCGAAACAAATATGTAAAAACTGCTTCACCTTCGCAAATGATAATCGCTATGGTTACACCACACTCTCGATAACATTCGCATTTTCTTGTTCTGATAAAACAACAACTCTATCCATAGTTTTTTTGTTTTTCGTTCGCCATGAATTTAATGATGTTAGAGGTTTCAGCAAACGCCCCTTCCCTTTTCAATGCTCAAGAATGGGGAAAATCGACAGATCACCGAAATCAGGAGGTGCTGTCAATATTTTCAAGCCTATCGAGCACCCTGGTTTTCAGAGAATAGGCGTATCGAGATCGCCTAGTAATATATCACTTCGATCAACGAAACCAAATGTTTTTAGCAGCACCCCTAAAAGTGAGAAAACCCCACCTAAAAAAGAATTAGAAAGGAGCATTACAAGCAGTACAAATGATTCCAGAGATTCTGATTCAGATGAGGAAGTTGACCTTTTGTCTGTGAGTTATAAGTCGATTGAAATAAACTCATCTGTGAGTTTCACAGAGGATGTCCATTTAAGAAGACATGAACTCTATGTTAAGGATATTGAAGATTCCAATGATGTCTTATTTGCCATATCACCCACCATAAGGTAAGATCAAACATTTTGATTTGATTAAACGATATCATTTCGAAGATATTACTTAGATTTACTGTGGCCAATAGCCCATTAGTGTAACTCTATTACAACGTTACATACTAACCAATACTTGGATATTAATCATGGTAGTTTTAAAAGTTCTCATAACTTAAAGACTGTCAAATGTGGTAATTGCTGCAAATTTGTCGGTAAGTTTACCCCTTTAAACGATAAAGGTAGTATTATTGTATTTATTAAACTTTATTGTTCCTTCAATAAATAAGTGATATTCATTTCTTTTTTTCTTAACTACAGGAGATGCGATTTTTTTTTCCTTCACATTTAGCGATAGTTTGACATGCAAAAACAAATGCTAAAATTACCCCCTATTAATGGTACTTACTTTGTAATTAATAATAGTAAATTTGAATCTATTCACTTTAACTCCTATATCTTTTCAATTTTGAACCCAATTCAGAAGGCTAGGCAACCTCTATGTGTCCATGTCATGTATTATGACAAACTTGCATTATATTTCTTTAATGAACCTATCCGCATTTACGTTACAATGGTGAGAAAACACGAAAATCTCTCACGGTTCGCCCGATAGCCCTACTAACCAAAAAACATTACACAATTGCATAAATAGATGCAATCATGCTATCTTTTCCCCTTTTTGTTCCTTCAATGAATAAATTATATTCAGCTTTTTATTTATTCATTTTTTCTGTCTAGATACAGCAGATATGATTACTTTTTCAATTCCTACTATTAGTTCACACTCTCCCTATATCTTGTTCAAATTTTCAATCGGTAATAAAATACTATTATTTCTTCCATTGAAGTTCAAATACATTTTTTCAAAACTTGTAGTGGGTGACACTTGATGTTAATACAGTTTTTTCAAGTATTAATTCATTAATTAAATTTAACCGTTATTAATTTTAGTTTTATATGGATTCCATTAAAAATATTGAAGCCATGGGTCACTATTTTTAAAGCATTAGCACACGAAATTTGATTCATTCGAAGAACTCGTTGATTCCCATTCTGCTTATACTAACAAGGAAAACTGATTAAATAAAATTTTTCTTTGTAACCTAAGTAGGAATTGACTTTAAATTATTTTTCTCGTTACATTACTTGTTTTTATTTTTTGCCACAAAGTTGCTTGCAAAGGCCAGTTACCCCAGTTGATGGTACTTACTTTGGGATTGATAATTGTAAATTCGAAGCAATTCACGTAAACTCCAGTATCCTTTCAATTTTGAACCTAATTCAGAAGGCTAGGCAACTTCTATGTTGAGTATTATGGCAAACTTATTCTATGTTTCTTGAATGAAACTGCCATTTACGTTACACGGTGGGGAAAACAAAAAGAAAATCTCGTAGTTAATCCGACGGCAATCGAACTCTTAAGTCAGTGATTCGTCTGTCTCGTGCGGTTGAGGATGTTTTTGTACCATCTCTGCTGGCTAAAAAACAGTGTACTGATCCAAAATCTCGGATGAGATTTGAATTTAGAAACGTTCTATATCAATGCAACATCGCCTGATTTATCCCTAGCAAGAAATTTAATTAGTAGGGATAGCCTGGCTAGCAGGGCACTGGACTCACTTTTGGAACAGGAGTTCGAATCCAGCCGGCCGAAGACTCTCCGTGTAGTAAATGGTGTCTGCTGCGGGTACTGATTTGTCGATTGCTGGTTCTCTGGTTTAGGTCAAAATTACAATCTGTGGATGAATGGATATAAGAATGGGTCCGTCCTATAAACAGATGCGACGTATGGGTGTGGTAGAATTCGAACTGTTGGCTGTAGATTTCGCCACTGGAAAACAAGAACAATCGCACCCCTGCCCTTAATATCCAACGACAACAACAAGAAGAAATGAAATAATACTGTGTAAGTTATTGTGCAGCATTACCTTGTTAATTTTATGGTAACAGAATTTTCTATAACTTTAGAAGCTTTGGAAAATTTTATGTTTTAAAATTGTTGGCTACAATTTGTATCGATTATAATAAAAAAGAAAACATAAAACGTTGTATTCTTCTTTTGTCTACCTATTTTGAAGTATATTTCAAAATGAGATGAAACGATTAAATTATTCTTACGCGATGCATTAAATCTATTTCATTTCAAAGTGCCTTTGAGATTTCTTTTTAATGAAAATTATCGAACAAACTGTTACCTTCTCTTTACTGACATAATGAATCATAGATTAGCCTGTGGCGTTATGATTGCATGATCTATCGAAACGAGATAAAACTGTTTTTCTTTTGCGAACCTAAACCGTAAAAATGCCATAGAGTCAAAACTAGAATTGTTATTTGAATAAGTTTTCACAATTGTAAAAGAATAGGGTTTTTTTTCCCCTTCTACTTTTATTCTTTGTATTTTCATTAATATGACACATCATGATTTAACCACGGCTATAACGAACACTTAACATTTAATTTTTATTTAATTCAATGCCCGCTTAAAAACTATCAGAAACAGTTTAAAACATTCCTTCTTTTTTTCATGTCAAAGACCCAAACTCCAACAATTCGTGTTAAAAGTTCTGTTGTTTTAAAACTTATAATGCAAAAGATAATAAAGTTGTTTGAATGTTAAGTTTTATAGCTCAAGAAATCGGAAGCAGTTCTGCTACAAACTTAAGCAACATTGCTTGCTTAGAGTAACAAAATAAAGCGATGTTATAAACTTAATCTGACTCTAAAGGAAAGGAAAGGAGAAAGATCGTGTATTGGGGTTGTAAAAATTTTATTTACTTGAAAAGGTGAAACATTGGACGCGATAATGTCGAGAGTTTTATGAACGAAACTAATTTAATTATTATTTAATATTTTTAATTATTATTTAATAATTTCAATTATTATTTAATATTTTTAATTATTATTTAATAATTTCAATTATTATTTAATATTTTTAACTATTATTAATTATTTTTATTACATAGTAATAATATTTTTGTAATATTTTTAAATAGCGTGGTATAAAAAATATTTAATGATCTAATTTTTTTGATGAAACAATCTGAAATTTTAAAGAAATTTAATTATATCCGCATCACAATTTCTAAATATTGCAAGTCCTGTTTATTGAATCGATTACAACTTTCAAAATAAAAAAACTTTTTATTCGGCAGATTAGCTTTTATTTTAAATTGAAACCACGAAGCTAATGTAGAAAATCGAATTAAGATTTAAAACATGAATCAAGAATTGGTTATATCTGTATCAGATCAAAAATTATATAAGTAATTTCATGTGTTGAAAAATTTGGGGGCAGGGATCTGGACCCCTTCAGACCCTCTTCAGCTACGTCCCTGTGCCTCGGAGTCTCGTCGGTCGTCGAAACCCTGTGTAGTAAATGGTGACTGATGTACGTTAAATCTGTCGGGGTCACAAAGTCCTCCAAGTTCCCATAACAAATCAATACCTTCCTAAAATAAAAATAAAAAAATACATAAATTGTTATGCGAGCTATAGAACGATATAAAATACATTTTTTGTTAAAAAGAAGTGGAAATAATTGAGAATGTATGTATTAAAAACACATATTTTACATTGAATGAAACTGAAAATACGTTTTGTTTAATCCGTTGTCGCAGATGGGACACCGGTGCTGAATTGGAAATTGATTGTTCTCTGGTTCAGGTCAAAATTACGATCTGTGGATGAATGATTGGATGTATGAATGGGTCCGCCCTGTAAAGCGGGTTGGGACGTGTGTGTGTATCTTAAACCGCATCCCATATTCATCGAATGACCATAGATGGTGCCACTGAAAAACAAGAAGCGCACCCTCTGCCTTAATTTGCTTGGTTTCCCAAGCAGGCTTGCTGGCAGGGCAAGAAGGCAATAGAAACAACAACAACAATAGCTTCTCAGCAAAATCACACCAATTCATTAAAACAAGGACTATCATTAAAAGTGTGTGTGTGGAATTATAAATATTATACTAGAATTATGTGTGTATAATTATTTTTTTCTAAAACCCTCAAAATCTTTTTAAAAATTATATTTAACTGATTAAGCAAGCCAGTTGCGGTACGTATTGCGATTGGTAGTACCATCTTTGAGATTCAACGATTAAGTACGGCTCATTTGCATTTAAACGCTTTAAAATTAATAGAATTTTTTAAAAAAATTAGAAAAACTTTTGTTTAATAATGACATAAAATAAATCTCTAAACATGTTCTACTGAAGTTTCGAGCTGATTTATTCATTTGAAGCGAAGCTGGTCAGATTTTCTGGAAACCACGTGAAAAACTGGCTCTGGCGTTAACATGATATTTTAAGTAGCTTTCAAAAATACTTGAGAAACATCGTTCAAATTTATAATCTTAAACAGGTAAATTAAAAAGAATGCTTTTGAAAATTTGGCAAACAAATTAATCAACAGGTTATAAATTTCTCCCCAAACTGTTTGTCTAAACTATTCAAAAAAATTTTCCCCTTTAAGTTTCAATGTCTTTTTAGAAACAAATCTATATCACCATAATCCATAACAACGAGCCATAATCACCATCCTTACGATACTTAGTTTTTTTCAAATATTTTATAACTGTCTTTGAACAGCTGACCCAATTTTGGGTTAACAACTACCAATGTTCATCTCCGCAGCCTTGTAACTTTAAACCCAATCCAGAAGACAAGAGAGCTTCTGGATCAAGTATCGGGAGAAATTTGCCTTTGTGAAGCATTGAGGGAACTAACTAGCATATGCGTTATATGGAGAGCAAAACCACTAAAACCTCGCATGGTTAGCTTGGCGGCAAGGGGACTCTAACCAATGATCCGTCTACTACTGTGGATATTTCACGTCAGCACAATGGTCAGTGTTAGCCGAGTGCGGAATTCGTATCGACCAGTCAGCTCTGGGATTCGAACCCGGTTCACCTCATTGGAAGGTGAACGCTCTATCCCCTGAGCCACCACACCTGTAGCCACCACCGCTCTCTTCAAATATATAATCAAAAAATTATACATATTTGGGATCGTCTAACGAATTACTGCTGAGAAAGTGGATATTCAAAACATTTAATCAAAGTTGATAAGTTGTTTTTAATAATCACTCTTCACCAGTTCTCACTTACCTCTAGCAATCAAACAGGTTTTGATGCTTATAGTTCTGCCTTCCTCTGGAGTGATTCGTTAATTTATATTTTCTATTTTTTTTCCCTTAAAAATTAATTCGTGGCTCTCAATACACTAATTTTTTTCATAATTTTTCATAAGGATTCTAAAAATGCAGATTAAGGACATAAAAAAGAAATAATGCAACAAAATTTTTTTGAAATTCATAGTAGAAATTCTAAAATAAGTTTACACCGTTTACGTTCTTAAACACTAACAATTCACAGGTGTGTTTTATCATATACGGTTTAAATCGAGAAAGAATTTTTGTGTACTCAGCTTTTCTAAGTTTAGTAGGGCACCAGAATCATTTCTGGAGGATAATGAATCACTCCTCTGATTCGGAAAGATCACATCCTCGAAAGCGCTTAAAACATTTTTACGAAACTTGTATATCCGCATTACGGCACATTTTACGCTTGGATCGTAGATCAATGTCTTCTTACGAGGATGATTCGAACGAAACGAACGCCATCCTTATGAAATATATTTCTGTCATCACTGCCGAAAAGCGTCTCAGTGTGTTAGACATCATTCCACATGCATCGTAAGTTAGCTTAATTCAGATATTTTAAATGTAAACATTGCGAGCAAAACAAAATTGCAGCTAAAAGAAAGAACATTTTTCTTTATTTTATCCCTTTAACCCTCAGACGTAGATGGGACACCGGTAGATAGGTGCCCCTTTTATAATTTTTTTTTCTTTCTGACGCTCTAATTACGAGCAAAAATATATTTTGGTATTTTTTAATTGTAAGAAACAACCTAAGAGTTACGAAAAAAAATCTGTTTGTTTATTGGAAGTATATTTTTAATAAAATATAAAATCCAAAAAAAGTAATTTAAAAAAATCATTCACATTCAAAAATTTATCAATAATTGTTTTTTTTTTTTGTAAATTTATGGAAGTTCAATGATGAATAACTGTTTCTCTAAAATCTAAATAACAACAAATTTGAAAAATTATTCTTTGGAAATTAACATTATTGTAAAAAACTTGTGTAAAAATTATTGTAGTGTTTCATGTTGTTTTTCACAACCATAAATTATGAAAATATTAAATATAACATTTTTCATCTAACTTAGTACAAAATAATGAAAAAAGTTAATAAAAATATGTTTAATGAAAATTGTGCGCCTAAAAATTAATGAAGTTTTTTATTCTATTTTTTTCCATTTCTACATCAAAGTCTTCAGTGCCGCTTTTAAGAGACGGCTCTAAAAATACACGAGCTGCTTAAAAATTTGCTGTTTTTTTTATCATAAATTTTAAAGTTTAATTTTCAGTTAAATTTTTATAAATGTCAGCACGTATCACGCATTCAGGATAAATGCACCCCCCCCCCGCCAATTCCTTCTCAAATTGGGTTTATACGTTGTTTATGAGATAAATATTAAGTTTATTTGCTTGCTTAAGTTAGTAAGAAAATAATGTTTGTTTGAATTGCTAAATGTAAGCTTGTTTATCATAAATAAGCTTATATTTATAGAAAATATTTTAGGGGCAATAATTCTTTTTTCTTGAATACTCACATTCATTGTGATTTTATTACTATTTTTTTTAAACAGTGTTCTGCAGATAGTCTTAAAATTTTAATTTTATGCATTTTTCAAATAAAACAATATGTTTTAATACAAAGATTTTTATATTTTGTACTTTATTTTATTTACTTAGTTTTATTTACTTACTTTTATTTACTTACTATTCATTTATTTTATTTACTTAGTGACATTTACTATTGGAAAACAAAATGTAATTAAAAATATTTCGAGTTGAACATTAATAGGTTGATTTAAAAAAAAAAAAAATTCTTTTTGCGTGAATAAACAAATTAAAAATAATAATAATTAAATAAAACTTCTAAATTATGACAATTTTTAGTAACAAAATAATTTTTTAAATGCTGTGATAAAAAATACATTGAATATACAAATTAAATTTTTATCAAGATCCGAAACTATCGCTCTACTACGTTATGTCTTTCTAAATTTTATGTCAAGAAGTAGAGGATTGTCAGAGAGTGTAAATATATATATATATATATATATATATGCACAAATAATAAAATATTATAAAAAAGAAAACTATATATGGGAAAAAAACAAAAGTTTTACAAGGGTGATAGGTTTTATATAAAACAAGATATGAATTTCTATTTTATGACACTCAAATTTGACCGGAGATGCTTTTTAGCTGTGTGTTTTTTAAGAGGCACATTTTTTTAGTAAATTCCCATAGTAAATAACTATTTCAATGTTTTATCGATGCACTTTTACAACTATTTAATGGAAGATACCGGTATCACGCTTCGCACTTACATGGGCTTATCTATTTTTTTTATTATTATCATTATTTTTTTTAACAAGTTACTTTTATCTTCATCCATTAGTTGCATTATTCTCTCCTTCAGTAAATACTGGAGCTGATCGGATTTTTATTCATTTATTTATTTTTCAAATTCGCGAAATTTTTTCCTTAAGTTAAGAGGAGTCAA
Organism: Parasteatoda tepidariorum; assembly: GCF_982258835.1. NCBI lineage: Eukaryota > Metazoa > Arthropoda > Arachnida > Araneae > Theridiidae > Parasteatoda > Parasteatoda tepidariorum. The sequence continues at coordinate 82,091,389 of NC_141763.1, forward strand.
ATTATATGTATTTAAGTGATTTACATAGTTCAGAATTCAAGTGTGAGTTACTCCAAGGAATTTCTGTTTGTTAAGCTATAGTCTGTGATAATTTCGACTACTGTGTTTAAGTGTTTAAGAAAATAATGAGACGATTAAGCTAAAGGCTATAAAATAAAATTTTCAATTTAATAGAAAAAATTACGAAACATTATTTTTAGAAAATGAAAAGAAAAAATGGGTTTTAATTCATGATGCCACAAGAAATTAGTGTTAAGCTAAAACTTTAATAAAACACATTATCGTGAATACGAATGGTGAATAAATGAGAAATAAAATAATTTTACCAGTATTTTTTAAACTTAATATCGCATATGGAGCAATAATAGTTAAACAATTAATTTAAATGCTACAAAGAGTAAAAGATTTAACTGTATAAAATAAATTAAATTTGAATGAATGTTAAATATTAGACCAGCAGGGTTGAACTAGCCTAGTGATTTTACTTTTTTTCAATTATTTTTACTTTGCAAAACCAAATAATTCCCTCTGTCCTTTATCTAAAAATAGATTCGACTACAATTTTTGTTCATGTACTGTTACCTTTATTTATTTCTTTGTTTTATTTATATTATGGGCAAAATTTACGGACGCAGGATAATGCTGAGAGAGGGAGAAAAATGGTTATTTTAATTTCCTATTTAAATGGAAAAGATGCACGTTCGATTTCTTTTATTATTTTCAGATTTATTACCACGAGTGAATTTTTTGCGCATTGATTCTGTGTTTTGAGCCTGTAGTCCTGTAGACCACCTCCCCTCTCAGATGTTCTACAGGGACTATTTGTGTGTTTCAGACTAGATGTTAAAAAAATATTAATGAAAAAGAGATTTGAAAAACTTACAAAGATTATTTTGAAAAAGGAAATGAGAAATTTTTAAAGTTTCACCACAAGCCTTTTTGTATGTCGAGTTTGAATCTGGAGGTGACTTGTGATGAGTGCTGTCGATATCGAGTTTTTCTCATCAACAAAAAATGCAGTCGTAGCTTTCACAATTGCAAAATTAATGAAGATGTGTTATTTTACTGACCAAAACTTGTCTTTTTCTCTAATGAGGTCCCGCAGTGGAGTGATCGTTAAAACACGGTTCCCAGCAGATCGCCGAAGTCAAGCATCACTGGCTACGGCCAGTGTGTGGGTGGGTGACCACTTGGATCAGTCTGCGTAGGGACCAAGGGTGTGCGGTATTGGTCCTCGTTAAACTGTTCTACCGAAAAGTCCTCGACTTCGCTTGCAGGTCATTGGGCTACCGAAGCGGGGGTGCTAACCCCTCTGCAGAGGATCAAAATTGTGATGGCATGTCTTCAGATCATCCTCAGGGATGTTTCCCAGACCGTCGCCAATAGCCCATTGTGCAGCTCTAGTGCAACGTAAATTAACAACATCAGCAATTCTCTAATAAGACGAGCACGGATAGCATCGATAGCAAGGATTCTTACACTGGATCTTCAATTTAACTATGGTGACGTGAAAGAATTTGTGATGAATTTACTTAATCACATTTTCTGCGAGTAGTTGTAGTAGTTGTAGTTCATTTACATCGCACTAGAGCTGCACAATGGGCTATTGACGACGGTCTGGGAAGCATCCTTGAGGATGATCCGAAGACTTGCCATCACAATTTTGATCCTCTGCAGAGGGGTTAGCACCCCCGCTTCTTTAGCCCAATGACCTGCAAGCGAAGTCGAGCACTTTAAGGTAGCACAGTTTAACGAGGACCAATACCGCACACCCTCGGTCCCTACGCAGACTGATCCAAGTGGTCACCCACCCACGCACTGACCGCAGCCAGCGATGCTTGACTTCAGTGATCTGCTGGGAACCGTGTCTTAACGATCAGTTCACTGTGGGACTTTCTGCGAGTAGTAAAAATAACATATGAGTTCTGTGGTGCAAATAAATTAATTTAAATCTTTTTTTTGTTTATTTATTTACTTCTCAATAAAAGGCTTGATACTAACTCCTAAATGGCAACACAACAATGTGATTCTGTAGTATCATGGCGGAAGATGTAATAAATGACAGTTCATTTAATTCTAGTCGAAATCCTCACTCAGAACACGAACTTTTGCTATATGAATTAGAAACTTCTGATACCAGTAGCGTTGGATTAGTTGTTAGGTATTGATTACATGTTTATCTCTCTATTAATATATTTTTAACTTCAATATGCCGGGGTTTCGAATTTGACGTAGTGTTTATTAATTCAGTTATTTACTTTTAAACGTTCGATTTGACTAAAAGTGTCGACTTTAAGTTAATTTATCCTTTGCTTTCTAATGGCAGGTGTGTTTCCTCTATTTCTTGCTTATATTAATCTCACAAAATAAGATCGTGTGAAAAAAAGTTATCTTATGCTGGCACTTCCTGGCACACTTCCTGAGTGCATCCGCTTAAATTACCATGCGTATCTTTAAATAACTAGAGAGGCCGAACCAAAGATCAGGTTATTTACAATACAAATGTTTCTTCAAATATTATGAATCGAAATTCGAGCGAAATTTTGAAGATATCAGAGATTGATCCATCTATTTTGTCATGTCAAAGTGTGATGTATGGAATTATGCTTAACTTTTTTTTTTTTTTGTCCTCGCTTGATCTTTTACTACAGAGATTACTGCTAGTTTTACTTAATATTTACACATTGTTAGTTTAGATATCTCTGCTTGTTATTTAATGTGGCCAATTATTATTTTTTTCAAATGCTTGACATTTTATTTATGAAGATCATTTGCAAATTGTTTTTAAAAACTGTACATTGTTAATTTTGATTTTTTTTTGTGTGTGTTATTTGAGGCAGAAAATTATTATTTTTGTTGAATAAGAACTGTTTTGTCAAGAATATTTTTAAAATCTAATCTAGATATCTCTGTTAGTTATTAAAAGCAATAAATTATTTTTGTCAAATGCTAGATATTTTATTATGATCATTTGAACTTTATATTTGAAAACTCCTCTTTAATTTAAATTTTTCTGTGAGACAGCAGATTATACCTATTTTTGGACTTGGGAAATCACGTTGTGTCTATTGGTGTTAAAATCATTTACATTTTTGGGATTGTTCCTGTGTGATTGTTTACAAAAGTTAAATGGTTTATGTTGATTTATACTAGGAATGTTTTAATTATTATGAAAAGTATATTGCAAGCAGAAATTTAAAATGAAAAATGAAATACTTACTAATATGGAGTTAAATGTAATTTAAATAAAAATATGATAAAGCTTTAAATAAAATGGGTAAACAGTTACCTAACATTAGTTTAAAGTAGAAAAAGTGAATTCACTTAAAAATTTCTTGATGTACAAAATTATTTTATTAGCATTGTTATGGCATTTATTTTGTTTAATATTTAACTTTTTTAATTCTTTATTTTTAAGTTCATATTCTTCCAAAGAAAAAATAAATAAAGTGTAACAAACTGAAAAAATTGTCAAATGTTCTGCAATAAGACTTGATAATTGCTACATTCTACTAGTATAGTTTAATGTACAATTAACTCTCATTAGTTAATTATTACTATCTTTTTCCTGACAAATAATTTTTGTCCTATTGAAAGGGAAAGTTCTACATCAAATTTTATGTATATGCTTAGTATATTAAATAATGGAACAAAATTTTCAAAAGCATATAACATTCTCTTTGTTGATCATACCGGGGGTGATTGTATTCTGGGTGTACCCCAGATTTTTCAGGGTTTTCGTATAGTCTTTCTGGATCTAAAAACTAAAAGCAGGGTATCTAAATTTTACCACCAATTTACTTAATTTTCCATAAATGAAGAGTATTGAATCACAGTTTTCCGCTTATTCAAAACTTATAATCGGACATAATTTTCACTGAATTTTGCTATTTGAATTTTGAAACTTTGACTAAATTATGTTAATTAGACCACTGCAATGCTTGGATTCTTACTCAATATGATGAAAATCTTCTGATTTCATTCTCTTAGTTTGGTGGATTTTTGCCATTTTCAATGTTTAAAACTGTGCTGACATACACAATTCATATTCACGCAATTTTAATATCCACTATTGGGTTTCTTATTTACCTGATTTTAAAGTTACATGTAGCGATTAATAATCACCTGATCTAAAACTTCGATAACGAGATTCGTATCCGACGAGTTAAAAATCAATTATTGTTTTTACACGTTTTTAAGATCAATATTGTTTCAAATTCAGTATTGCAATTCTTATTAACGTGTTTGTGATATCAGACATCTAATTTTGTATTTACATGTGATTTAAAAGTTCATTTACATTTCAATTAATATTCATGTGATATAAAAGTCACGCAAAATGATTCATATTTATGCCATTTAAAAATCCAATATTGCGATTTGTATTTTTACATTTTTAAAATTCAATATGGTGATTTGTTTTATCACATTTTTAAAATCTATTATCACAATTCAAATTTATGCTATTTTAAAATCGAATATTGTGATTCCCATTATTATATCAGTGTGAGGATATTTTTCGTTGTCAGAAAATTATATTAAGCAAAATGAATAATAATTTGATATCGAGTTTTTGCTCAAGAAGTTTTCTGGATTTTTTTACTTTGTGTCACAATCATCCCTATTTGACGTAAATTGTTCTGTAAGAAACTGGGCTTAAATAGTTCTGCTCTAAATATATATTGGAACATAAGTAGGCACAAGGACTTAGACTGCTCTGGGATGTATGTCACAGTTTTGAACACTTTCTGTTTTAAGAGAAACAAGTATATTAGATATTTTATTGCTGTTTTGAAGAAAATCATTTATAAATCTGTAAATTCGATATATTGTTTAATGTTATGTAATTGTTTTTAGAGCTTTATATGATGGAGATGAATATGAAAAGTTTATGGAAAGGCTGGATGCCAGAATCAAAAACCATGACAGGGATATTGAGCGAATGTGTAATTTCCACTACCAGGGATTTATCGATTCTATCCGGGAACTGCTTCAAGTTAGAAGTAAAGCTCAAAAGCTTAAGGTAATTTTGAAACTTAAAATATTTGTACTTTTTGTTCTTATAAATTCAAAGAAATAATGCAAATTTTACACTTCCACAGTGGTTAAAATGTTTGAGTAGGATATTGAAATCATTGTTGTCATTTTGTTTGGAAGAAATCAGTTCCGTTCAGGACTTTGGATAAAAAACCCAGAAAAAACGGGACGTAATGGAAAAAAACTCAAAAAGACCAATACAATTGTCTAGTAACACCATGGCATAATCGTAGCGACATTGTCGCAGAACGTTACTGAGTTCTTGCAAAAGGACTTTTCCTTTGGGAAATAAAAAATTTTACTTTTCTTTTCTGCAGAAATTATCTTTTCTTCGGAATTATATTCAAAAGATGCCTTTCTTGCGCATCGGAGTGGGAAAAAAGTGCTTGTGACTTTTCTGTTCTCACAGGAGAATAATGAAAAATAAGGAATAATGAAGTAAATAATTTGGTTTTCTTTTCTGTGGAAATTTTCGTTCTAATTTTTCATGGAGTTATTATTACTGATTTCCTTATGGCTATTAAAATCCGATATTATTTATCACAACAACTAAATCTCGAAATGGAAACACGCATTTAGTAACTCCTTTTTGAAGAGTCCGAATCGTATGATTTCGTCGTCTCTCTTTCTTATTGGCAGTTACTCCTACAGATTTTATTTTTTTAATGTGATGATGAATTATAAAATGCGAAAAAGGAAATAATTAGTGTGTTATCTTTATACAAAATGTAAGAATATCACCCATAATATTAGAATTAAAAAAATCACACATTCAATTCAAAACATTATTTTATTTGATCCAAATTTTATTTATTTAATTTAATTTTTTGGAAGTGTTTTTGAAGTTTGTATATTTGTTATTGTTAAATATCTTCTAGAAAGATATTAGTATTAGAGACGTATGTCGCTGAAAGCCCAAAAAAATTCTGCCACAGAGTCTAGTAATAAGTATTATAAGAGAAACTTTAACAAGTTAAATTAAAATTATTGTACCAGAAAGTTAAAAGCTTTTCATATTCACTTAAAAAACTATTTTTATTTGTTTTTGTATGTTTTTAAAAATCTACATATATTAACAGTCAGTTTGAGTATACTTAACAGTATATGTTTATCAAAATTAGTATGTTATTTGTAATTGTGAATTCGACGTATGTTAATGTATACTATATTTAGTATGTGATTTGTTAATTTAGTAGTATTAATAAAATTTTATTATGATATTTTATCAGTTAATATAACTATAAAATTTGATTTTGCAACACTCATTTACATTAAATATTGAAAAACTATATTTTAATTTTTCAAGAAATTCATTTATTTATTTTTTCCCCAGTTGTTACTTTTTAGTTATTACTTATTTAAAAATGATGTTTTAAATATATTTAAAATTAATACTATTGTTTAATCTAGATTGTTATTATAAACTGCTTAAAAAAGTGTTATAATGTTCAATAATTCTTTTTAGAAAGGAGTTTCGTTTATTCCTTCCACTTGGGTTGGAAGAAATTTGACAGTCTATTTATGATTGAAATGAAAGCTTACTGATAATAATATTTGTTTTAAATCTTTGTTTTTCATTGTATTGCTTATTAATATATATACAATTATTATAATTAGGTTTTTATAGTGTTGTAGGATAAAATGAACCTAAATTAATGTAATCATATTGAGGACTGTCTTTCAAGAGTAGATGCTTTTTACCTGATCCTATCTTGTTCTATAGTTTATCTAAATGTTTTCCAAGGGATGTTGTTTATCACACTTGATGTTATTTTGTTTAGATTGCTTTATAATGATTTTTTTTTCTTCATAAACACAATATTTAATTTTTATACTTGGTTTTAGAATGAGGTTTTGTTAACAAATGAAGACTTGCAACAAAGTGCAAAGAAAGTAATGAAAAAAGCAGAAGAATTAGTTAAGCATAGGAAAATGCAGTATAATATTTCCTGTGCCATTGATAATTTGTTTATGTGCCAACCTGTTTTAGAGATGTATTTCAAACTAATGCACCAAATGAAAGAGAAGAGGTAATTTTAAATATATAAATTTATTTAAATAATATTTAGTTTCTTTTTTATATATTTAAACTTCCTTTCTGTTTTACGAGGATTGTTGTAAAGTTCAGTCACCGAACTAGAAAGAAAACATATTAACCAAAAAGAAATACACTTTCTGCAACATACAGAACAATACAAATGATACAAAAATGTTTATTCTAATTTTTTGGTAAAATTTTGAAATCTTTCATATTTTTCCTTTAAATATTTTTTTCATTGCTAGTAATGTCCTCTATCCGACTACCTTATATAATCAACAATAACCTTAACAATATCTGATTATTTCATTTTTTGTGTGACTAAAATGACTTTATTTTAAATTTATGGTAATGAGGCATTAATTGAATCATTAATTTAAATAATTTAATTTTATCAAAAAACTGGTTACAAAATGATAACATTTTATTTTAGACTTTTCTATGTTTTTCTCTAAATAAGCAATTCTTTGATGTTTTTCAGTATTTCCTCTACATTATACTTTGATGTTGTTTGTTTTTCAGATATTATCCAGCTTTAAAAATATTAGAACAGCTAGAACACACCTATTTACCAAGAATTAGTCGTTATAGATTTGCTCAAACCATGAGAGCTACAATACCTGTGCACAGAGAAAAAATTAAAGAGGCTTCTAAGTCAGATCTGAACGATTTTCTGGAAAATGTTCGTAGAATTTCTCCGATGATTGGAGAAAAGGCTATGAAGCATGTAAGTCTAGTTTGGAATATTAATATGTTACCATTTTCATTTACTGTGTAAAATCTTCTTTTACAAGTTATTTTTTGATGTTGATCAAACAGTGAAAAACTGTTTTAATCTAAGTTTTTGCATTGTTCACTTTTCAGCATTCTAGCAGGAAATGTTTTCTTTTTGGACAAATTTTTTCACACAGGGAAATTTCCTATAAAACAAAATTATAATTAATATTTTATGTAATTATTAATATCGCAAATTATTTAAATTAAAACATCTATTATTGTTTTAAGTTTTATATGCATATTATTATTAATGCATATTTCTATAATTTTGTAAATGAAAAATTGAAAGGAATGATAAATCTAAATTAGTACTTAAATTCAAGTTCTCAACTTGAGACAAACATTTATAAGTTTGTAATAACAGCTTATTTTATCAGTATATCATACTCTATTTTGTAAGTTTTAAACATAAAAACAAAGATGGCCAATAATGAAGACTCCAATTCTTTTATTTTTATATATAGTACTAAGTCCCACATCCGGATGCCCCTTTACTGGAAGATAAAAACTCCATTTCCTTTTCAAAAAAGAAATTGTGATGAAAATCCTCCTCTTTTCCTCAAATTTCTGCTTTGTTATGATTTTTACCGGACTCCCAATTTTTGTTCGATTTGAATCCGTTTTCCGCTGTAGAATGTAAAGAAAATTGGATATCATGTAAACAAAACCGGCATTTCATTACCCCGCAAGAAAAATTGCGTATTTTTTTTCTAACGTCTCGCAGAAAAGCATTATTACTGCTAAGAATCGCACACTCAATTTCAGAGTGCGGGAAAATATTTGAAAAATCCGGATTTAAGATGAAATCGTCCCGCCTGTAGCAGGTCGTATAGTGATTTTACGTTAAGCGTGTTTTGTAATAATATGACATTAAAAAGGAAATCAAAATTTTTAAACCTATGTGGAATTCCAAAACTGTTGAAAATGAGATCAACAAAACGATGTGGATAATAAAATTGTCAAACATCGAGTGCATCAAAAAAAAAAAAATTCTATGCATGTACTATTTAAAGTTTTCCATGTATGTTAAGGTTAAAAAGCAATAAAAATCCATGTAGGATAGCTGGTGGATCATCAATAATTGAGTGCCAAATGCACAATTCAAAGTTTGCCGAAAGAAATAATGTATTAAAACATTGATATTTTAAAAATGAAGTAAAACACCGTTTTAATAACTACTGAAAAACCGATCAGCAAAACCATGCTGATTCACTGTGGAATCATCGCTAATCAAATGTATTGAGAAATTATTACTAATTGACATTTTGTGATTCGGAATTTGCAGTATGTTATAATGACGTATTATAATATCAAGATTTTAAAAACCATGGGGAAATCTGTAATAAAAGCTGCAAAATTATGTAAGACGCAAACCACATAAATTTATACTTTGTTGATTAAAATTGATGTTAATTTTTTCTATTTGTTATTTTTATTGAATAAGAATGTTTTGATGTTTGTTTGCTTTAAAGATCTATTATCCAGAAAAATCTATTTTTCGGACTTTCCGAATTGGGACTTTTAACTGTATAGCTTTTTATCTGGAAAAAAGGTTGGATTTTCAGAATTATTGTTGAAATTTTTTTATTTTTCTTATATTCCTTGTTAGCAATCTGAGCACAGCACTGTGGATGTTGATTTTAAATGGAAGAAGCGGAAAGCTCCTCCTCCACCGAATCCTTTCACTGGGGAAATAGAGCAACTGCCAGAAGAATGTGTAGTGGATGATGGGGAAGATTTAAGTGCACAGGATATGATAGATTTTTCACCTGTTTATCGTTGTCTCCATATTCATACTGTATTGGTGTGTATTGCAAGTTTATGTTAATATTAGCTTACATAATTATAAGCCATCAGTTTTTCTTGCAAAGCCATTTACATCTTTAGAATAATATCTTACAGTGTAAAGTTAACTTCAAGTTTTTTTTACAAATGTGTATAAATATTCTATCGCATTAAGAGAAGCAATTACACTTAAAAAATTAAACATTGACACTTGTATGCATTGAAAAATTATAGCTAAATTGCTGTATAATATAATTTTTGTATTTTGAATGTTGTCAGTAGGTTATGAGTATATTTTTTTATTATGTTGTAATTTCGAGTAAAATTTCTACTAGTTTTTTTTTTGAAGAAATAATCTAAAGTTTTGCATTTTTATTAACAGAATTTTTTTTTAAATAATCAGCATCTATACTATAAAAAAATTACAGGATATAATAAGGTAAACAAAATCAAAATAAATTGAATTTATGCCAGCAAAATTGTCATGTCTTTAAATAAAATTTGTCTTCTAAAGTTTAAGTTGATTTTTCTCTTTCTCTCTCTTTATTAATGTCAGTATGTTGCATTTTAATAGACACTGTTAAAATCATTGAAAAATATTGTTTGATTACTGAAGTCAGTTATTTTTGCTATTTTTATTGGCAAATCAATTAGTTACGAATGTTGTATTTTATAGACTTTCATTGCATATAATTTAGTTAAAAAAATTTAGCAGTGCTTATAATTTATGTGCAACAGCTCTTATTATTCTTTGCACTTACCTCAATTTTTATTGGCTTTTAAAAATTTTATTTTTTTAAGAAAACTATATTTTTTGGAACATATTTTTAATTTCTCAAAATTTTTTAAACTTAGGAAACTTACTAAAAATTGAAGTTTGTGTAAATGACAAAGAATTTTTAAAATTATTATTAGAATTGCTTGATTCTTTCAGGGCTGATTGTGCTCCGGAAAAAATCCGGATTTCCGGATTTTTCACTAATCGTGATCCGGAAGTTTCCGGAGATCGAAGGTTCAGATGTTTAAAAAAATCGGTGATCACAAAAGATTTCGGAAATCAAATTTTCAAAGGTGGAACTTAAAAACGCAGTTTATTTTATTTGTTTATAAGAGAGCTACTTTATAAGCTTATATTCAAGATTAATATTCATTTTTTATCAGTAAATAGTTATTATAATCATAAACTCAAGAAAGAGAGACATATTTGTAAATTTCAATTGCTTCTCCAGATCATCATAGGTATGTGTAAAATTTTAAATATATTTTAAGTAAACTAGGAAATATTGAGAAAAAGGAAAAAACCTTGTTTAAATTTTTTTTCTAATTTTTCAGTTTAAACTTTTTTTTATTTATTTATTATATTTTTTTACTCACGAAATTTTCCGGAATTTTGACTGGGGCTCACAATCACCCCTGTTCTTTAAAACCATAGCATATTTTTTTAAAGTTTTTAAATCGACAAGAATTACATTTGTACATGATGGAATTGTTGCAACGTTTATTTATTTTAACCTTTTATTTTAAGTATGTAAGTGTAATTATTAGCCACGGTGTGTAGCATTTTTAAAAAATGCTTAAAGGTGCTTCTTTTTTATTTATTTTTTAAAATCCTTTAAAGGTACTTCTTTCATTCAGGTTTTGTAAAAAGAGCTTGATTTCCTATCTTTTAAAAAGAGATTTTTTTCTTTGCTGTTTTAATTGTCGTTCTAAATTACAAAGAATGCATGATTTTCACAATTTTCTCTGCAATGTTTATCAGAAACTAGCTATTTTACAATGATTATGTAAAATTTTTGAATTTTATTGATTTTATGTTTAGAAATTAGGAACTTTAAAAGATAGAAAAAATAATTTTTATTATTGCACAGTTCCAAATTATGATTTTTTTTTGGAAAGTGATTAAAAATATTTTTTAAGTGCTTAAAAAATACTTCAAAGGTGCTTATTTTTTGTTGAAAAATCTGACTACGCACCCTGTTAACAATCTATAAAAACGAGAAATCAGAAATTTTAATTAAAAACTGACCTATTATTTGAGTCAGACATTTGCAAAATTTTGTTGACACCATACAGATAGTTTTTCTTTTAAGTAAAAATAACTTCTGTAAAAGAGGCTACTTTCACTTTTGTAAAACATACAGAATAAAACCTAAGGATTTGTCTGTTTTTAACAGTCTGTTAAAGTAAAAAATAGTTGCTACTTTATTTAAAAAAATATGTTTGGACTTATATGTTATTATTTTTTGTAATTATTTTATAACTGTATATTATAATCATTTTGTCAAATTGTATCATGGACTTTTATTATTACAAAATGTTTTGTAATTATAGTCAATTATTTATTTTGTAAATATGTGCTTCTTTATTTCAAGAGTTTTTGAAAAGATAATAAATTTAGAAAATATTTATGAATTTTTATAAAAAATAAAAAAAACTTATGAACTACATGGATTATATTTACTTATTATTTTGTTCTTCAGGGTGAAAGAGAGTCATTTGAGCGTTATTACAGAAATCAAAGAAAGCAGCAAGCCAAATTAGCTTTACAACCATCCACAAATATGGTAACAATTTTTTTATTATTTTTGTGTAGGCATTTGTTCGATAAAATAATCACAAGTATTAAAAAAAAAGTATGATTACTATAAATATTTAGCTTATATGATGAATATTTGCAAGTTCTAATTTGTCTTAAATGCTTATGTTTTCTTAATTCGATATAATGAATTTTTGAAGTACTAAGAAGATTTTTTTTATGTGTTATTTTTTTTGTTGTTCCATTATGTTAGATTAAAAAAATAATTTTAGATTGTCAATAATTTTCTTTAAATTTCACCATTGCTTTTAAGTTTATGCTTTCATTTCCAGTTAATTTTTATGTAAATATTGTATTTCAGATTTCCATTGTTTAATATATCATAATTTAATTATGTATTATTGTTTTAATAAGTGTTATATAGTTCTGTGAAAAAAAGATATTCATCAGTACTTAGTGTTTTATTTACATATTTTTATAGTAAATTAATTTCAAAATTCCAAACTGAGTATATTTTGGAAAAGCATACAATCATATCAATTATACACAAAACAAAAGTTTCACACGTTCCTTGTTAAAAAGTTACAAACTTAAGGGTCTTAAGGAAGAGGAATTTTTACCTCCAGTCAGAAGAAAATTGTCCTTGAATAAATGTATAAAAATTTTGTTAAGTGAATATTTAATATGAAATCCTAATTTAAGTTTAAGACAGAATGAATAAATCACATTTTCTTACCTTATTAATCATATTTGGTTACTGTAAATGGTAAAAATTTACATTTTGGTCCCTCTCTTATTTGGCTACTTTTTAATATTCTAACAGAAATCAAGGATTATGACTTAAAAGTTAAGTTTTTTATTAATAAGAAATGAAAATAGAAATAATTGTAAAACATGAGATTTTACTTAAAAGCTCCAAGGTATGATGCTCAGTCCCTGAGGCAACCAATTCTATACAACCCACAAAATTTCAGTTTTTAAAATTCTCTCTCTTTTCTCATTAAATTTTAGATATTGAGATGCATTTAAGCAAATATGTACAGTAAACTCCCGATTATCAGCAGGCAGATCATTCGTTAATAACCATACGTTTTTGCCTCCAAATGTTACAGCTCTAAATCAGCCCATTGATCAAGGCGTAACTGTGTCAATGAAAAAAAAAAAAGTACCTAACAAACTTATTATTAAAAGGGGATTAAAGAGGGAAATAATTTTATGATTTTCGACTGCATTCATGACATCGCTGCTTGGGAGTCAGTAAAAAGGTAAACTTTAACAAAATCTTAGAGAGAAATTTATACCGAACGTAAAAAACACTTTGGAAGAACTTTTTGATGAAGAGAAATGTCTGCTCTTGATTTGACAATTTTCGTAAGAAATGTTTCAGGAAGAGAAAATGTAGATGAAGGAAACATCCAAGAATGATTCAATTGTGATACAAGTGATCAGGGGATAAAACATTTTAGTGATAAAGAAATTTCAGATAGAGTATTAGGTGCAAATGAAAATTAGAGGAAGTAGATCAGAGTTGAAAAAATGAGTCATAATACTGCTCTAACACTTATTAAAGGAGTAATCCAATACATAGAAGAGCAAAATGATGAGACACTTACAAAATTTTGCTAAAAAAATCTATAATCAAAAATAGAGAACAGATGTTTCAACTCCAAGAAACAGAAAAAGAGTTTTTCATGCAGAAATTTTAAAAAAATGTAAAAGAAAATGTGAATAAATCTGCTATCTAATAGATATTAAAATATATCATTTATATTTAAAAAAAAATTGATGATTTTCTGTGAATTTGCTTACCAGCGCTTTGTGGGCCACCCAATTCCGCAAATAATCTAGAGTTTACTGTATTCTGTACTTGGTATATAATTCTCTTAAGTTCTCAAAAAGCTTGAATATTCTTCATTCTTTTACATCTCAATAATATCATGAATTATCTTTTTCATATGAAAATATCTATGCATGTATATATTTTATGTTCCTGTGTTATGTAAATGCTTAATGGAAGCTTTTATCTGTTCCTTTTATTCTCAAAAAAGGTTTTGAATTCTTAAATTTTAAGTATTGATTTTTTTTTATGAAAATGAACTTGAATGGTTTTGTTGAATGTATCTCTAATATAAAATATTTATTTACATTTGCCAATTAAGCACTAAAGTTATACTTATAATAAATTCTGACACTGTAATATTTTAAAGTATGTCTATGTATTAAAAATATATTTTACAATATATATTAATTTTTGAAAATGTCTTGACTTAAAATTAATTTAAAATATGGCTATTAGTGTCATAGCATAAAGTTAATTTTGAAATATTTTTATTCATTTATTGATTTTTCTTCTTGCTAATAGTGTAATTTATTATTTAGAGTGAAACCATTGATGGATATAGAAACTATTTTAGTGGTATTGTAGGGTAAGTATACTAAATTGTATTTCACTCTTTTTTTCAATTTGAAATGAATGTTTATTTGCTGTTTTATTTATTTGAAATTGTTTTAAAGGTTTTTCATTGTTGAGGATCATGTTTTGAATACTGGAAATGGACTTGTAAATAGAGCATATTTAGATGAGGTGTGGTCAAATGCATTATCAAAAATTGTCGCTTCTTTAAGGACTCCATCAGTGAGTATGCTTATTGTTATTTTGTAATAACTTTCAAATTTTAAAAAGGAAACAAAACATGTAAATTATTACCCTTTTATGTAATATTTATAGTTTATTTTTCCCTCTCTTTAGGATTGTTCTACAGATACATCTCTTATGTTACAATTAAAGTGGTTAATAATGCTATTCAGCTACACACTTAGAGTATGTTGGATATTTTTATTTATCAGTACAAAATTTCTGTAACCTTTCTTTTCTGTGTATTTCTTTTTGTATTGAAGTATTCTATGCACTACTAAATTGAAGTATTCATTATTTCAATAAATATTCAACTATGCATTGTTCTTTTTTTTTACCAAAAAAGAAGGGGAAAAAATTCCATTTTTTTTTAAACTGTTAAAGTATATCATTTGAAAGTTTAGTAAAAGTATGTACGTTAACCTAAAATTAGTTTAGAATTAAATATAAGAAAAGTAGTAAAAATCCTTTTTTTTCCTTTAAAAAAAGAAAAAGGAAAAGTAGATGAAAGTAAAAATTTTTCTCAGATTTTTAATCCATTTAAATTATTATTTATTTATTTCAATTATGATAGATATACATTTAACATTAAATTAATAATTGTTTTCTAGATACATACATAGATATGTATGTCTGTGAGTGCGTGTGTAGATCTGTACTTAAATTTTTTAAATCATAGATTGATATGTATCTTCTATGTGTTTTTGATTAGAGAATGGGTGTTAGCTCTTCTGAAACCTATTTCCTATAATATTAATTGACAACACCTTTTATTAACTATTACTTTCGTTTTAATAACAGCACAGGGTCTGTTCATATTTTTTTTCTTGTTTCTTCTAAATATTTTCAATTGCTGCTTCATATTATTTGTAATTTACAAAAATTCCACTGTGACCAGTGTTAGCATCTTAATGTTTTTTTTCTTTTTCGTGTATCAATATTATGTATTCTCTCAAATGAAATTAATTACTTAAATGTTATTCCAATTTAAAATATTATGGAAAAGTTCTGTTCATTACGAGACCAACATTTCTTTAAAATAATCTAATTCTTTTGCATACTTTTTTTAGAAGATTCTCATAATTGAAATTTTTGAATAGAGTTTATTTTTTAAGCTATTATAATTCTTTTAAAAATGTATTAACTCAATTTCATTGAGCTTTTTTTCCCCATAATTTATTTTAGGATTATTGCTTAATTTTATTAATTGCTTAATAGCTATTAAGGAAAATTTAGATATTCATTTGTGTGTGTTATTTATTTATTTTTCAGGCCTATGGTTATACAGTTAATCAACTGTTTGAATTGTTGCTTGAAATTAGAGACCAATATAATGAGATGCTTATGAGAAAGTGGAATAAGGTTTTCAGAAAAATATTTGACTCTGATAATTATCATCCTATAGAAGTAGATAATCAAGATGCTTATGATGCTATTATCAGTAGGTTTCCATATCATGATGAAGAACTAATGTTAGTAAGTAAACTTAACTTTAGCTTTTTATTTGTTTATTTTCATTTTTATCAATAAAATATTTTTATAATGTAATTTTTTTTTTTACATACTCTTCATTAATTAATGTTATATTTCATTTATTACAATTGTATATTCATTCCCTGGCAGAAGTATTAGACACACTGTAGATTTTTAATAATTACATGTTTTGCACGAGTTTATATGCAATACATTTATATTTAAATGTGCATATAATGGGATTTTATACAGGAGATTTTTTAAATACTTCTTATTTGTATTTATTTTCAGCTTATTGCATTTTAATGTTAACCAATTAATACATGATCGTACACAAGTGAAAACCAGTTCCAGTTGGTTCTCGCATGCGTCAGTTGTGGGCGTGTTTCTGTGGCTTTATGCTCTGTATTTATTTGTATTGCAGTTAAATACTATGCAGTTATTTGTTTATTTTGTGTGCATTGTTTAACTAATCAGTTGGAAACTTTTCATCATGGATGCAAAAAGCGATCCTTTACCATGTAAAAAAGCTGTAAGCAAACGCCCTCTTGAATGCTAAAATATTTTCAAGCCATGAAATATCACAAAGATGAAAGGTTTCTGAAACTAGCATCTGATGCATGAAGGAAAAAAATTTAGTTGGGGGACAATTTTCATGTATGCAAAAAGTAAAAAACCATGTAAATCCTTTACCATGTAAAAAAGCTGTAAGCAAAGGCCCTCTTGAATGTTAAAATATTTTCAAACCATGAAATATCACAAAGATTAAAGGTTTCTGAAGCTAGCATCTGATGCATAAAGGAAAAAATTGAGTTGGGGGACAAATTGAGCCCGAAACGAAAGAAAAGATGCTACAGAATCTGAAAGTGCGTCTAATAATTTGGCAAGGTACTGTATAGTAGATATGTATTCCCCCCTCCCAAATATTTGCTTCTTTATTTTTTTAAGCTATAATGCACATTATATTTCATAAAAATATATAAATATTTAAATATAAAACTTGTTGACTATTATGCTAATTATGAAAGTTAGAAGCAAATGGTTAATGTTTTGAAAAATAAGAATTTTTATGCTATTCAATTCTACTTTCCTATGATTTAATGTCTTGAGGGATGGATGTCTCAAATAGTGAGCAAATCTTCAACCAACCGAATATTCAGTGTGATAAATACTAAATTTACCAAAACCAAAAAAACATAATGAATCCAAAGTGTGATTAAAGGAAAAAAAGAAATAGTAATAAGAGTTTAGTATTTGAAGTTATATGTTTGTAACAGCTGTGGTGACTTAGCGGTTGAGATAATGAGCCATTGTTGTGGAGGATTAGGAATTATCCCCAGTGGCTGCTTGAACTCAGCTTCAGTTTAATGGGAAGTAAAAGTGCCTGGTGCGCAATAATGACCATATTTCCTCCATCATGTCATTGGTCACAAAATTGTGAAACCCTAAACCTCTACGACCCCTCTGTCCCATTACTGACTGTTCGCGGCTGCTTTACTTTGAATGTATTTGAATAATATATGGGATTCTAAGTACTTGAACAATCTTATTATTCGTAAGATTCTGATAATTTGTAATTTTAACTATCTTACTTTTTTAAATGCATATAAATATAAACTGAAATTGATTTACTTTTTTTTTTCGCTTTACCTATTTATATTTGATGTATATATGGTAAATCTTAATTTTGTAGGCTCTCTTTCCTAAAAAGTTCCCATTTTCTGAATTTGTTCCTGAAGTATATGATCAAGTTAAAGAGTTTATTAGTGCTTGTTTAAAATTTTCTCAAGACTTGAATCTCAGGTAAAATGTATTTCAGTATTTTAATTTAATTTAATGTGAGAATTGTTATTTTTGGAAGCAACACCTGTAAAATTGTTGTTTTATTTGTATTTATCGGTTAATTTTTTAAAAATGTTTAATGTGTTGTTTTTTTCCTCTTACAAATAGGATATGTTGTTAAATGTTTTGACTAAATCTTTGCTTTCATTTCAAATATGAAATGATTAACTGTTAAAAGCATTAAATATATTTTATTTTTAAAAAATATTATGTATTTTTGCTTTATATTTTTCTTAAAGCTACAAGTATGCTTTTGCTTTGGAAGGTAAAGAATTCTTAATTGTTTCATTTTCTACTGTTATAAAAATAGACATAACACTTCTTTTTAAAATATTTATTTATATTTTTAGCTGTGCAATCAAGTGTATTTCATTTGGCACTTTTTTTGATTCTGAAACATACATGAACTGCTATATTTTAAATTTTTTATTTTTATTTGTGTATATATATCTAATTTTTTTAATAATTGGTTTGCTTTTTAGTAAGAAAATGTTATATTAAATAGACAGATATCATAGAGTTAAGCATATTTTTACTGCATAAATTAATATTTTCCTATCAAAGGAAATCGCTGCGTTTGAAGTTAGAAAAATGTTTTATTTAATATTTAGATTGTTTTCAATAGATTGTATCCTTTAATAATTTTTTCTTTTCAATTCAGTGGTGTGTATACAACTTATATTATATACAACAAAAAATGTTATTGTCTAATCTGTAATATGGCAGATTGAATTTGTAGTGGCTTTCTTAACTTTAAAGTATTAGTAATATTTATATGTGCATTTTTTTTAGTCAAACAGAAGTTCAAGATATGGTTCGCAAATCAACCAATTTACTGCTAACTACTACTCTTAGTGGATGCTTGTCCAATCTAATAAAGAATTCAAACCTTGGACTTTTACAGGTAATTGCTCTTTATAATAGATATTTAAAATATTTCTACATATTTATTTAGTTGAAAGTAGTAAAAAAGTTGTTCAGCATATTAAAACACATTCAAACTGGTTTATTCTAAATTCTAATTTAAGGAGTACCTTAGTGTAAGGGGGAGATTTTTTAAAAATTGAGGTTAAAAACATAAAATAAAATTCTGTTATGATAATTTGATTATTTGAAGATTATTTTATTGGAAAAATCAGTAAAAAAAAAATAATAATTAGTTAAAAATAGCCTTTGTTTCTACTTCATACAAAACTCAATCTAATTTCCTCTAAATATGCCCTTTTATGCGACCAAATTTATTCTAATTTGTTTAATAAAAATATAGCAAACAAGTTATTAATTGCAATCTTTTTTTCCCCTTCCAGCTGATACAAATCACCATCAACACAAACCACCTGGAACATGCTAGCATATATCTTGAAGACTACATATCTACAATTACAGGGTAATTAATTTTATTATTTTTAATTCTTGTTTTTATTTTGTTGCATTCTTTATTAGTTATATTTTTCAAATTGATTTTTTAAAATTGGATCATACTAAGATTATTTTTGAGTTTGAAAAATTTAATTTACCAAATATTAATAATTATATATGTAAAATTATCCTATGTAATCATATAGTTTTCTGTAATGTGTTTACTATTAAATTTTTACTAATAATGACTATTGCTTTTTATTTCATGATATTTTACAGTGTTTAAATATTTTACTAATCTTATAGAATATTCCTCAATTTTAATATGTAAAGAAATATTTAACGACTATCTATAAAATTTAAACAATTACCGTCAAACCTATTGATACTCAGATGCAAAGGAAAAAAAAAAAGAAATAAGGAGGTTTTGAATTATAGGCATGAGGAAAAATAAAGTTTGATCTCTAAATATTTTGCAGACATCAATAACATTTTTTTAAAACAAACATACCCTTAATGCTAAAAATAATCTTTCAATGACTTTTTTTTTAGATCTTAAATTTCTCTGTTTCTAGTAGCTTTCTTAGGTTAGCAACAACTTTCTTAGGCTAGCTGCTAATCACTTATTTCCAATATTTTACTGCTATTCATGAAAATATTTTAAAAGTTCTACGGTCTTCTCTGATTCTGTTGCTGGATTTTTAGGTCCATCGGTATGACTTATGGACATTGATTTCTGTTTAGCATCCTCAAAAATTAAAAATGCAGTTTTTTTTAAAGAAATTTTTTTAAGATAAGCTTGAAAAATACATTGGGCATAGGTTGTAAATGTAGGGAATTTCAGGAAATTAAGAAATATAGAATTTTTTAAAATAGATAGGCTCAACTGTATTAGCATTTACTTTTTAAATATATATATACAGTATACTCTTGACTTGATATCTCGAAAAGCTTGTTATGTCAAAAAAGTATTTTTCCGCTTGGCATTCCTCCCATCCACCTATAATGTTAATTTTAATTCATATGTCTGAGGGTTTCGTCTCAAAACCTTGCTCTGTCGAATTTTTTTCGAAATGAAAAATGCATTTTTTTTCCCGGAAAAATCAGGAAGTAAATTCATTGTAAATCAATTCTTTACTATTTAATACATAATTATTTTTGTCTTACTTTTAAATGTAAATACATTAAATAATTCTTGCATTTAGACTTTTAGTCAACTTTCATTATATACATATTTATTTGTAGTTATTTTTATGTTCTATGACTCTACTTTTTAGACCATGAATATGCTATATCGAAAAACATCAAAAGACATTCTATAATACATATATAAATAATGAAATATGTGTGATTTTTCTATAAATCACTGCTTACTCATTTTTTTGTTAAGAAAATAATAAGCCAACAGTGTTTTGAGTTCTAAAGTTATTAGATATACAATGTTTGGATTTTGAAAAGAAGGAGCCTGTGAAAAATATAACAACATGGGAATAAAATAATTTGAACACTTTATGAAGCAATCTTTTATCTATATATATACACACAAATTTGTTTTCAGTATTCTTTTATTGATTGCCCGTGTTTAAATTAGTGTGAATTATATGGCAAAATTATATTTTTATTCATTAATATGCACTTGTGAGAATATTGTTATTTTTAAAATTTTTCTACTTTAGTTCTCAGTATATGATATGTTGTACTTTTTCACTTTTCTTTAGATCAACTACTGAATCTTTTCATGTTGCTAAACTACAAAGTTGTTCTATGTTTAAGGTAAGAGACATGTTTAATATTTAAATATTATATAAATATTTATGTTGAAGAATATTGTGGTAAAATATGTTTTGGTTTGTTCTGAATACTTAATTGAAATGTTATTTTGAGTCTTTCTAGCGGTACAATCTTAATTGTTAGTTTTTTTTATATTTTGAAATTAATCAATAAAATTAAATTTATTTCCTTGTCTTGTGATTTCTCTTTTAAAAACCATTTTGTTTTAGGATGCACGAGCTGATGCTGAATCTCAGATTTATGAAAAATTGAATGAAAAGATAGATGAATTTTTAGAATTGGGTATGATGATTATTTCTTTGATTGTTATTATTTATTTAGTTAATTTTTCCATTGAAAATGCATTTAATTTTATTTTGTTATAGCAAACTATGATTGGTTGCTTGGGGAACCAGAAGGGCAAGCAAGCAGTTATCTAACAGATTTAATAGCATTTCTGAAGAGTACTTTTGAGGCTTTTACTAATCTTCCTGTAAGTTATGTTTCTTACTACTATTATTTTAGCCTTTATTAAGCTTATTATTTTCTAATTTCTAAAACTGAGTTAAATTTTTTTTTTATTTATAAAAGTTTTTATTTGAACTAGGCTATTTCTTTTCTATTTTACTTACTTGGACGCTATATCGCGGGAGAAACTTTTCATTGCAAATTCTGTTTCACCTCCATAACTATTTTAAAATATAGAAAAAGCGAGAAAGTTGAAGTATATTCTCTACTGAATGCTAAATATTATTTTCTGCTGAAGGGGTTTTGTTTTAATTTAAATCATTTTTAACCCTATAAACTTGCATTTATTTTTGTAACTAGAATTTTTATTTATTTTTTAAATTTAATTCTATGAACAAATTTTTAATGTTAAAATTTATGTTTAAATGGACCTTTGTATTATTTAATGTGATATTGAATTTTTCCATAGTTTTTAATTATTGAAATTTATATATATATATTTTTTTTTAATAATTCTAATTTTTGGATTCTTTTTTTTTTTTTTTTTTTTTTAAGTAATTGGTTTTGAAGTATTTAATTATAAACATTTCAAAGTATTTAATTTTATGCAAAGATGTTACAAGGTTAAGTGTCAAAAATAATTTAGTGCCTAGAACAATGATGTTTATATAACAATTACTACTACCTACAATTGGTGTCAATATGCCTGACTAAATACTTTGGCATGCGGCCCTTCATTGGTCAATCTCCTGTGCATGCGGCCCTTCACTCGAAAAAGATTGTGCACCCCTATCATATAGTGTCCTAAGATGTTTTTATTTTCATAAATCTTGCTGTAAATTTTTGTTTTTAATAGTGAAGTATTACTGACATAAAATATTTTAATTTGTTGGAGAAAGTGAACATTTTTTGTAATTGTTTTTATTTTAAATTCTTTATCATGTACTTTTGAAATTTTCAATTTTATTAAGTGCTACAGTTTAATTTTTGAGCCTTTTTATAGTTCAGTAATTTAATTTCTTTAAATTAATTTATACTGACATGAACAAATATTTCTTTCCTTATTAAATAGTTTTAATGATTTTTTCATTATACTTTTTTTTAAAATCTGTTTTCTGTTTTATTTCCCCTAATTTTCAGTTTTATTCTTTCTCTAGTTCGTAGTGAAAAATGACTTATGTAAAAAATATGCAGTCTGTTTTTTATATTATTTATATTTATCTTTGTTGTACAATTATATATTTATTTTTGTTCTAGACATAAAATTATTTTATTTGCAGGATAAAGTGGCTCAAACGGCATGTATGTCATCATGCAAACATATAGCAAATGCTTTGATGGGTTTCCTATTAGATAAAGAAGTGAAACATATTTCCCTTGGAGCTTTGCAACAATTCAATCTTGATGTTATGCAATGTGAACGTAAGGGATATACAAGTATTATTTTGAAATTTAGATTTTGTATGTTGTATTACTAAGTAATGTTAAAAAAGTTCATAAATTACCCTATATAATTTTTATGGAAAGCAAAACATATTTCTATGGATACAAAATTTTCAAATACCTTTTTCTGTTATTGTTTCATTTATTTATTTATTTTTTTGAAAAATATTTTTTGTTGTGTTAAACAATATTAATAATTGATAATAAGTTTTATCATTGAGTAATTTTATTATTAATTAATGATTTATTTTGTCTCCTAATAAGTTTACTCATTGGCTAGTTTGCAGAACAATAGTGCACAGAAAATTTAATTTGAGCAGCTGGCGATAGATAAATAGCAAAGCTGTGTCCATGAGTAATCAGGAATTGATTGTAAATAGGTTATTTTTATACTGTACAATTAATCCTGTAGAAATATGATATAAACTTGCAGGTGATATATCATGATATACATTTCTTATATCCTGTTTTTGCATTGAATCTATTATTGAATTTCAAATATGTTTTAAATATTATATTTTGCATTGAATATTTAAAATCTATTTGCAGTAATAATTTGTTAAATTAGCTTTTTGTTGGCAATAACAGGCCTCGCAGCGCTCCTATATTTCCTATATTTCCTATTAATCTAGAAAAATTGCTATATTTCCTATTTTTTCCTATATTTTCTGTATTATTTTCCTTAATTTTCCCTTATAATCCTTTCTCAACGTCCGCGCTCCCGATTTGCGCTAGTCTGATGTCAATCATCAAACCACACCTAAAAATTCTTTAACCAATCATCCGTTTGCAATGTCTTAACCCAGCTGCACCAAGTACAAGTAAAAGGGAATCGCCAGCAAGTGAAAGAAATATATGTGAGGTTTGTGGAATAAGATATAGAATAGAAAGGCTGTGAAAAGAAGGAACCCAGAACGGAGCAATATATTTTAGTGTAGTCATGCGGATTCAATAAAGTGATTTTCGTTTTCCTTTTAAAAGTTTTTTTTATTATTTTAATGTAATTAAGTGATTTTTTCTCTTTCTCGAGTTTAATTTCAAAACATATCACGCGACGAACAATCATTACATGAATTACGAATCCGAAATCGTTAGCATTTAAGAGATTTGGTTTTCAAGAACATGATTTACGAATGTCACACTTAATGATTTTGGACTATGAATCGCGATTCCTATGTAGGTAACTTACTTAAAAATCATGATTTGCGAAATAATTTGCGAGCTATACTCGTATTATATATAATTCGGTCTTCAAATCGCTATTCATTTTTATGCAATTTAAAAATTCAATTACTTGATTAATATCCAAACAGGTAGGAAAAAAAATGCAATTCATTTTAAAGCATTTATGATAGTTATTCTGTAGTCTAATTTTAAAGTCCACACAGGTGCAATAAAATGTTTGGGAGTTAAAATTAAACAATTTGCAGCCTACGTAGGTGAAAATAAATAAATTTGAAAATTAATATTATTTCATTTTCATAAATCTTTTTTTATTTAAAATCAATGTGAAACTGAAGCTTGCATTAAAAATTCTGTTCTGAAATGTAGATAATTTTTCTTCTTAAAAATATTGTTTAACATAATTTTAAAAAAATAGGGTGTCTGACTTAAAAATATCTGATATGCTTATACAAGTACAGTACAGGACCACTTATTTGGTATCTAGAACATCGGGATAAATTTTGCTTAATTTCCCCGCCGTTTTGAATTATATCGATGTGCGGAAATTCTGATTTTTGAAGTTTCAAAATAAAATGAAGTTCAAGTTCAGTGAAAGAAAAAACTTGTGTGTGTGTGTGTGTGGGGGGGGGTGTTTTTGAAAGAGAAAACTTCAATATATTTCTTCTGTAACCTTGAAGTTCTTCAGGGATGGAAAGAAACGGTGCTTTTCTGATAAGCTGCCGTCAATCAAACATAAAGGAGCGGCTTTCTGATTTCGCTTTCTCTCTGATTTACGAGGAGGAGGGGTATTGCACGTGTATATTAGTGAACATAAGTTTTTTATTTTCTTAATTTGGCAGTTTTACTATCATAATTTATGTATTTTCTTTTATTTTTAAAAACTCTCGCAGTTGATACGATTCTTTTCTATTTTCTTTTATTTTTAAATATGATTTAGTTTTTTTTTTTTTAATGTGTGAATTTTTTAAATTTTTTTTTCTTATCTTAATTTGTAAATATTTTTATTGATTTAAATCTTGTTTTCTTCCGATTTGTTTAACTAAGGAGAACTTTCCTTATTTATTGTTCATATTTTAAACTATGTTAGTATTTTTCATTGTAATTTGGGTTCGCTGAAACATCGATCTATAATGTTTTTTTAGCATATCCCGAAAACAGGCAAATTCAGACATCTGGGATAGCGATGGTCCCGAACATGCCGGGTTCTCTACTGTATTTCATTCTTAATAATTTTAAGTAACCCTTTGTTCTGTTGAGTTTTTCTGAGTTAAAAGAAAAATTTGAAGTTTATTTTTTCTTTTCTTAATTTTGGAGTTTTGCCTTCATAATTTATCTTTTTCTTTCTATTTATGCAGCTTTATTTGTGTTTAATTTTTTAATAGGAAATCTTAACATATTGCAGTTCGGAGGCATGATAATAACATTTTAAATATTCCTATAACTTTCTCATTATTGAACTCTGTAACTAAAGCACATTCAGTATATAAAGAAGATAAAGAAAAAGAAGCTTCCCAAGCTAAGATAGACGCAGAAAAACGATCTCTATCAGAATCGGAACAATTGCGGAAAAAACAAAAGAAAGATGCAAAAGAAAAGTTGCGTGATTTAGAAAATCATGTGAAATCCTTAAAAGATGAATTAAGCCTTTCCCAGAATTTACTGCAGGAGAGTAATGCCCGCCTACAAAAAGCATTAAAAACTAAAGACTTTAATGAAATGAGAATTGCTCCTGCAATCATAGAATCCACAACTAATCAGGTTAAAATATTAACTGAAAAGCTTGCTGAAACTAATAAAAAATAATAATTCTACGTATATGTATTGATTCTAACTGAGTTGTTCACTCTTAGTATATTCTAGTGTATTATATTCGTATTTGTATAACTTTGTTCTAAATTTTAATTCCAGTTGCACTTATTATTTTCGATTGTATATATTGTTTCGATTATGTTCATGTGTTGCAAAGATGGGGAGTTAAATTTTCATATAATATTAATTAGTGTTACCAACATAATTACTAATAAACTTTTTTTCTTAACTCTAATGCTGTGTATTAATAAACTTAATTGTTTTTATTCAGATTTTCTATTTGAAACCTTTTGCTGGTCCTCAAAAAATTTTAAAAATATAATTACTTTATTAATTATTCTTTTATAAATGCATAACATTATATTTTGATATAAGTCTACGGTTTATTCAAATATATTAAGAAATATATTCCAACCTACTCCTGGACAAGAAAGCTAAAATTTGTCTACAATCAGTGTTCTTTTTTTCTCCAGTTAGATTATCTAATAAAACATTTAGTTTTAAAGCCAAGATAGGGTTTTGTAGAAATGTTTTTTCATAACATTAGTTTTGAATAACACATAAATAAAAGTTGTACATGTTCTATGCAAATTTTGAATCTATATTTTTTAAACAAAATATTAGGGATTCTTATATTATTTTCAAAACATTCCTATAAAATTCCTATAATTTCTTAAATGAATTCCTATATTTCCTATTATATTTTTGCTCTGAGTCACTTCTAGGCCTGCAATAAGTAGGGAAAATGTCATATTTCAAGCCTTAAATGTGACAATTATAGATGTACTAGATCCTAAAATTTTGCCAGGTCTGAGTAACCTATAAAAATTGTATCTTTAACGTGTCCCGTTTTGGGTACCTGGCTTAGGTTTAATTTGTTACCTGGGCGGTTCTGGGGTACCAGTAAAATTTTGCCTCCAGGTATAATTACATTTTTCAAAACAAAATTAAAATTTTATTATTTTCTATTGAACAAATATTTTATGAGATATAGTGTAGAAGAAATTTATTATGCTCCTATGCAAATAAAAACATGCTTTTATTTTTAAATTTTTTGAAATTAATTTAAAAACTAAGCTTTTGAAAAGGTTTCTAAAAGAATTTTGCAATTACTTTTTGGATGTAAAATAATTATCTGAAAACTTCATTTTGAACTGCAGACATCAGCTATTAGCGGCCTTTATAATTAACTTTTCGTTTGATTTACTTAAATTTTCGCTAGCGTTCATATAACTGCTGTTAAACATAAGATATTTTAGCAAATGACCCTAATTTAAATTAAAAATGTTTTAACTTTGCAATATTTAATTTTTAATCATCCCATAATAATGAAAGTAATTTAGGTTCTCGGAAATCTACTTTAGTTAACCTTAGTTAATTTCTTAAACGTTTAGAGATACACGATGAGAAATAGTATCTTATAACCAATTATGAGCAGAAGATTCATGGAATGCATTTGCTGTCCTTAATGTTACACTTCAGCTTCTGCATTCTAGTAATTTTGAACTTCCTAATATAGATTAACTCCTAGATCAAGTAACATATAAAGAGCAAAAATGTTTTCAAGCAAAACCAATTTCTGTGAAACAAATGCGTATTATGTTTTTATGTTACACAAAGAAAAAAAAAACTATGAAAGCTACCGATGATATGATTGAATTTATTGAGTCATCAAGTAGGAAACCTGCCTAGTAGTGTGAAATTTTGCTTGAAGTTACTGATGACCAATTTTATTCATACATGTTACTTTTCAATTTAAAAGTAAATCATCCTATCTGAAAATTTAATGAAAGGTTTCTGAATGACCTTTGTGTTAAATCTTGTAAAAATAATATTTTCTAAAAATAAAAAACTACCTTGTAAGAATTTATTAATCTTTTTTTGTTAAAACAGTTGGCTCGGTTTTATCATGTTCTTTTATTCACTTGGAAATAAATCTTCAATGATGTCAAAATTAGGTATAGCATTAGAATAATTAATGTGAAATTTGTAAGAAAATACTTATGTGTCCATTATACTTCTATTGCTTTGCTTTCAAACCCAATTAATAAAAACATGTTATTGCATTTATTCATTTGCTGAGAGCAAACTTAGTAGGAAAATAATATAAATATAGTGTATTTTTCTACAGTTATCTTTGAATTTTAAGAATTTTGATTTTTCTTTATTAATATATCAATAAATATCAATATAACTCCCTATTTCTAATTTTGTATTTATTTAACTATCATGTTAATTTGGTTAAAATTGTTTTCAGCATAATATTTTTGAATTTCCTTGTTTTTTTAAAATTCTTTTTGCCCTATATGGACCCCTTTTATTTGCGAACAAATTTTTTCTGTTCTAAAACTGCACAATTTATCAAGTTTTCCCTGAAATTAAATTCTGTTTAAGAGTAAAATATGCTGCATCTGTACTAGTTATTTCAATTTGATTAATATGAAACTGGTGGAATACATGGATTTTCAAAACTATAACCAGTAGTTTTCAGATTGCTTTAAATCTGAATATGGCTGTGTTGAACAAAAATGAGTGTTACCTGGTTTTGGATACCTGGTAAAATTGATCAGGTACCCAGTACCTTGTCTTCAGACTAGGAACCATGCCCCTGTACCTGGTACCAGGTTGTGAAATTTTTATTACCAAGTCTGAGTGATTAAAATCTGGCTTGGTCGGCCGCATACCGTGTAATTGCCTGGCACCCAGTTCATCCCTAGTAGTAAGGAATTTAGTGTCATAATTGTTAGTATTTTATTATTTAATAATTATATTAATAAAAAAAATTTTTGCACCTTGGTTTTAAGAAGTCTGATTTATATTTTATTTTTATTTTGTTAAAATGGATGAAAAGTTTTAAGATTTTTTTTGTATATATTCGCTTTATTTCTCCATATATCATGCTATTTCTCATATTATGTTTTACGAAAAATTTATTTGTAAGTATGATTAAAAACAATGATTTAATTTTTTCATTTTGCTCTTTTTTTTTGCAGTGTTTGCCAACTGTGTACCTGTTAGAAATTTTGAAGAAGGAATTCTACTTATGTGTTTTGCTGAACTACGGCAGGTATAATACTTCTGCCATTATTTTTGCCATTATTATCAAATTTATTAATAACAATAATTTATTATGTCCAAATATAATCGAATTTAACAATAACAGGATTTTATATTAAGATCATTACTTCATAAACTGCAAATCGATCGATTTAAAAATTTATCAAGGTATCTCATTCAATTTCAAAATGTATATTTTTATTGCATAATCCAAAATAAATTTGAAGATTTCAGAAAACTTATAATTAAACTTAATTATTTTCTAATCTGTGGGACTACTTATCTACTACTTCTTCCCCATCTTTTTAGAAACATGTGAGTCTTGCTCTGCTAAAAATTGAGAGGTCTTCAGAGACACAAGTCAACAACTGTCCCCCATCTCTTTTTCATTCCTTTTAATAATGAGCGCTTCTCAGATAAGCTGTGTGTTATTACTCAAAACAGTTAGCAATTGTTAATCAAAGTAGTTATCATCATTAGTTAGTAATCTAACCAAAACAAGTATTTTTTCTTTAATTTGAAAAGGAACATTGTCTTGTAAATACATCAGATGGAATTTTATGTAATTGAGTATTTCCAAGAAGCATTTGCTTTAATTTTTATGGAAGATTATTTTTATGTTTTGTTGGGATAAATCCCACAAATTTAAAATTAATGAAATTATTTGCTCAGCTACTCTAAAAGAATAGGACAAATTTCTTTAATTTAAGACGGGTCTTAATACCGTAAATTTCTATATTTTTAAATGCTTCTCTTCTAGTTTCTTATCTTCCTTGTCAAAATTACCACTTTTAAACTGTCAATAGTCTCTAAAATTTTAATTTTTTCTTTGACTAGTTTTTGAGATTTCTTTATACTTTTTTGTCAGAAATATCTACAAATAAATTTACAAGTCTGTTTAACTTTGCCTATATTATTTAAAATACACAAAATTTAGTAGTTTAAAAATATATTACAAGGTAATAGAAATAATTATAATAAAAAAAAATATGTATATATTTTATATACTTAGGGCATTTGGTTTCTTTTATTTATACATTATAATGTTATAAAAATGATACATTTGTTTAAATTTTGCAGGTTTTAGACCTTTTCACTGACTGGGATTGGTCAAATTACTTCCGAGAATATGGCCAGGAAACTAGCAAATATTTAAGAGTGAATCCGCATACTGCAATAATATTATTAGAAAAGTATGTAAAATGTGAAGTTCATTTTATCTTCAAATTTTTTTTAAATAGTCTAATGTTTAAATTTGATAGAATAAAGTGTTTATTTTGTGTCCCATTCTTAATTTTGTTAAATATTATTTTTAAATGTTAATATATGTACTTTCTGGGTAATTATGTATTTATTGTGTTTATTCATGTATACACAGATGTTTTAAAATCCAAGACACTTGCCACAGTGCCTAATATTTTAAGCAGAATTTAACCTGTTTTTTAAAAAGAAAGAAAAACCGAATAATTTTAAGCTGCTGGCAACTAGAAATTATGAATATTTGTTAACCCCTGTGTATATGTCTAGCTGGTTGGTATAAATTATAAAAATATTTTAATTGCATTAGCTATTTTTATTTCTAAATAAAGTTTCTACAGATATATTTTTTATATATCATAAAGGTTATTTGTTTTTGAAACCAAAAAATCTCAAACTGTGATTACAATTGCATAGACTAGTGTGTTAATTCATCTCTAAATACCCAAATAACTTGTTAGTTTTACATTAAAAAAATTGTAACTATATTAATATTCAATAATAGTATTTTCCATAAATTTTTACTGTATATAAAATTAAGTTGTTAAATTTTCTCTACAGAGTTCGAGAAGCAGATAAAAAGAAAAACATATTCTCAGCCTTAAAGAAGAATGAAAGAGATAAGAAGAAACTATTAGAAACTGTGTTAAAACAACTTCGACAGCTTACAACAAATGGTGCTGCTTAGTACTTTATTTTTTCTGAACTCAAACTTATTATTTTAGTAATTACTGATATGAAAACAATGCTTGTCTTTGTTATAAATATCTCCTGCATTGTTTTTGTGAAATTAGAAGAGATTTATTTTTTAAAAAAAAGCATGTTTTTGATATTTTCTTTGTGTATATTTTTTGTGATTTATTTTAATTTAAATTATAAACTTATGAATTTATTTTATACTGAAAATAATGTTTCATTATCCTATCTCAGAGTCTTCTTAATATGGCATTTTAAACTTGGCTAAATTATTTCACTGAAATCTTAACGTACTGGCGGTTTTGACATTTTAATTTTTTCTGCTTCCAAATTTTCATACTTTTTTATATTCAACTGTGATTTCAGCTACTTCCACCTGTCCTCCAATCACAAAGCTATGGTATGAAGGATTATTTTTCTCCTAATTCTAAATTGTCTCTTATCTAACTTTAGATTGGT
The DNA here is from genome assembly GCF_982258835.1 of Parasteatoda tepidariorum. Taxonomy (NCBI): domain Eukaryota; kingdom Metazoa; phylum Arthropoda; class Arachnida; order Araneae; family Theridiidae; genus Parasteatoda; species Parasteatoda tepidariorum. The sequence goes on from NC_141763.1 coordinate 82,123,015, forward strand.
GGGTGTTTCCCCCTGTCTAGATAATTGTTAGTTGGTCGAAAAGGAAGTGAGGTTTTTCATTTAAGTGCAGAACCGTCTGTGTGTTAAACACCTAAGACTCCTAATTTTCCCACGCATACTGAAGTGCAAAATAAAATTTATTAGAATCACTAAAGTTTGATAGTCTGATAATTTATTAGTATAAATTAATGCTTGAAGCACTATAACAATAAGCCATAATTTTCCTTAAGTGGCATTTATGTGTTTTTAGTATTGTTTCCAGATCGACATTTTACAAATAAAATTTAAAATAATATGACAAAAATATTAATAACAATGTCACATAAACAGGCATACAATCAATTCAGTATTGTATGAAGCACCTTTTTCAAACACACTATGAAATAAAAAAAACATAGAGGTGCAGAAGAAACTATTGACAAGTTACAACAAGAACAAATTGGATTGATCAACAGTATAGGTAGTTAACAGCAGGTTGAAGATTAGAGGGGGAAAATGTGAATATCTCTTACTTATGTTGTTGGCTATTCTAATCTTCAACTCTGGTTGACTATTTAGTTTCCCTACTCTGTTGGTTAATTTTTTTAAAAACTTGTTTGTAATTTCTCTTGTATTTCTATGTTATTCTCTTTTGTTCATTGTTTTGATTCTATAGAAGGTGCTTCATTATAGGAATAAAAGAATTGTATGTCTATATGACATTGTGTGTTTTTTATTTTTGCTTTAATTATATTTAGCTAAGTTATGGGTTAGAAAAAAAAGTATATAATATGCACACATTTTACACTTCTTTACCTTGTAATTTACACGTTTTTGAAATTACTACTAATTAACACTTTAAATAGAAGTATCTTATTGCCCACATGAAAATTTAGTATTTTCACTCCGAACACTCTTTAGATCAATTAAATAATGTGGCTTATCATTATGTGGCAGCTACAACCATTTATTTTTAAATAAAATTGCAAATGAATGATTTTGTGTCAACTAAATTCCTTATCATGTAAAGATTATTAAAACTAAATGCAAGAAAGCCTTATAAGGCCTTGTTTAATAAAGGTTATAATGTATTGAAATTATTTAATAATATAAATAATTCTTTCAATAAAGTCAAATAATCATTATAGACATGCTTCTGCCTTGAGTTAAAATATGTTATGTATATGATTGTCTGCACGATTATCTACATCTATTTTAACATGATTGTGTACATGTAAAAATCAATGTTGTGTGCATTGGAGGATGGGGAGGCTACTCTCTGTTCACCGTGAGATGAGTTTCTTTTAGTACACATTGAAATCCTGAATATTTATTAAAAAATCATAGACTGAAAAACAAAGCTATGCAATAAATGAGCTTCCTATCATCAGGCAGATTGAAATCCAATGGGAAAAAAATGGATTATAGCAGAAACATTAAGGGATTTTTATCCTCAATTATTTTTCTAGCTGATAAGGGAAAGCTGTTTCTTCCTATGATGTGTTGCTGTAGTTTTCTTTGTTTGGTGTTATTGTAAGTTTTTATAGATATTGATGTTTCACATCAGTTTTAAAGCACCTGATTGTCTGAGAATTTGTTATTGTAGGTGTAAGCAATTTTTACTGACTACCATCACGTGTGGTCATTATTCAACACCATCATCTTCTGTTGTTAGGAACTCATATTAAGGGTGGACAGAACATTCTGTTTTCATTATTATTTTTTTCCTAAAGAAATTTATAATTTTTTAAAACTATTTTGATCAGAGAAATTATTTATAAAAAGTTTACTAATAAATTTATGATGTGTGTATTTAGTGCAATAAAAAAATAATTATGTTTTTCTTGATAGCATAACAAAGCAATAGAATTATAACTAATATTAGTAAAATAATTTTGGATATCCTAATTACTTTATTGTGTTGATTGCTATATTATTTAGTGGATAGTGATAAACTGTGGTTAAATAGCTACAGTTAATAATTTGGTGCTAAATGCTTTTATATGCCTTAGTTTTTATTCTTAATGCAGTGCTGTGAGCTTTAACATAATCTGTACTAATCAACAATGTAAGTGAATGTTTGACATGTCTTGCAATTGGTAAGTGATACATCATTTATTCATTGTGCTCATACTGATGTGAATAATTTCACACTTGTATTTATGTGTAGTAATACTTAACTATTTATTATTGATGCATTGATTGCTCTGCTCCAAAGATAATATTAGAATGTAAAATATATTTCTCATAATTTTGTATATATGTAAAGTGTTATTAATGTAATGCAAACAAATGTTTTAAGAATAGGATTATTTATCAAACACTGCCAGGTGAAATATAGAAAAATGGCTTTGAAAAGATTGTTTCATTAAGAATGATGACTTACTACAAACAATCTATCCAAAATTGGTGATATTGTTAAAGAAAAATGTTGGCAGTTAAAAGTGTAAAAATTACTTTTACTACACTATTTTGTTACTAAATGACAGATATTATTTATACAGCTTCGAAATTTGTTTAAAATAAAGTATTTAATAAAAGTAGTTTGCTTTTTTTTTTCATAATTTCAGAGATTTTATAAATTTGTACAAATACATTCTTAACATATATTATTAAATATGACCTTAAATTATTTAAACCCTAAAATTCAAATTATCAATATATATGTATCTATATATTTTATTGAAAATCTCTAATTTCAATTTTAATAAGACATAAATGAACACTATATTATATAAAAGAACAACCTATTGAAATTTATACTAGGTGTTTCAAAAATGACCCCTCATTTGAAAAACCAAATCAATAAAAGAAAAATGCTACATTCTGTAACTTATTGAAAATGAAAGATCTTTTCCCTTTAAGTTATAAACTTTTTTATAAAGTTCATCGTCAGATAAAGCTGTAACTTTTTAAATATATATATACATATATGTTTTCAAAATAACCACTCTTTTCTTCAACAATGTGGTTCAGTCTAAGAATACAATTAATGTATACTTGTCCAAATAATTTGAATAGAAACAGATTGTCTAAGAACAGAAAACATTGTTTTATAATATCTTCAGTTAGCAACCACATCTGTAAACAACTCTTGTAACTAATGTTGAAACTAGAAATAGAAAATTTTTGTTTCCTCAGCAGAACATATCAAATCATGCATTTTAATCTTCTATTTTTATTTTCCGAATTTTCTATCAAATTTAAGGTGATATGTTAAACAAAAGATTATAAATTCTAGTAAGACTGAGAGTTGAAAGTTTGTCTTTTACTGTACATTTTTCAATAATTGGTATTTTACATTGAAACTCAATAGCCATTAAATTTTTCATTTCTTTTAAAAAATTTGCTAGAATAAAAAGCAATTTAAATGCCAGCATAGGAATAAGAAATCATAGAAATTATATTTTATTTATCTTATGAAGCATTTTTTATTTATTTATACAATACATTTACCTTTTTAAAGAATGAAGATAATGTCTACATTCAATAGAATAAACAACTTTTTAATTTTCCTCTTTTGAAATTGAATATGATAATAGGCCTTTAAATTCAAATTTTAATCTGACTTTAGTAGTTTTTAAATTTTCTCTTAGGTCTAGTAGTAAGACTCTTATGAAGTTTTAATGCAGGTTGCTTGTTTTTTTTTTTTTTTTTTAAACTGGTTGTAAACCCAAAATATTGAGTCTACAGTTCAATCACTGTTATAAAGAAAAATAATTAAAAAAAAAAAAAAACATTGCAAGGATAAAAAGAAAAAGCTTGAAATAAAGAATTTTTCAGAATATAAAATGTTCAGAATAATTCTATACACATGGGTTACATTTTCATTGAAAAAAGATAACTGCAGATTATTTTATCACCATTTGTTATATTTAGTCTCCTTCTGGCAGGGTTGCATAAAAGCTGATTTTTTCTGAAAACATCGTGGCCAGCAAGTTTTTAATAAAATTTTTTTTTTAAAAAAACTGGCCTTATTGGCTTTTATTTATTTTTATCTTATTATTTATAATAAATTTATGTTTACTTAAATTCAATTTATTGATTACTACTCAGTAAAAATTATCTCTTATTAAATCATCTTATTATCTCAGTTAAAATTATCTATCTATTTGTTATGATGCATACTGTCTAATATTGCAGCAAAAGGCAAAAATATGTTATTACAGCCAATTTTCAAAAACAACCTACAACAAATTATGTAATGGCACTTTGACTTCAAAGGTATTTACATGTTTTTAAGTTGCAAAAGTTTAATTTTTAGATGCTTTAAGTAAAACTTGTTTTTTTGAAATGTTATGAATAATTTTATTTTTTATATACAAATATTATGAACTACCAAAAAAGTAAAAAAATAGTTTCTAGGCAGTATTGAGCAAATGCCAGATCAAAACAAGTTAGTCATGTTCCAAAACATCACAGCTGAGTTTTAAATTGCTTCAGAATAAATATTTTTCAAAAAGTGGGCAAGATCAAGCATTTTCTATTTCCTTTATCAAGTATTTTCTGTAAGATTTATTCAAAATAATAATTAATATATATTGGGATTTAAAATTTGGGAAATTGATTATGATTCTAGGTAGTTTAATATAGTTGTTTTTCACACTTCTGAAATTTAAAGCTATTTTTTCAAACTATAAAGTCTCGAAAGTGCAAAACTGTTGAACCATATTGCTACTGTGATTAACAACTATGTGATTTTTTCATATCTCAGTTTTTGAAAAATATTTTGTTTTAATAAAAGCCAGCTTTTATTTTAGCTGACCTTTTTATAGTTAAAAAAAAACTGGTTTTTATTTTATAGTTTGACTTTTATCTGGCAACCCTGCCTTGTGGACAGTGGCAACTGTTAATTTTGCCCTATAATAGGTTGACTTAGAAATGAACAGCTATTCAAATTAAAATTTAACTTTGCTAAATTAGCTATTAAGCTTGTGCTTTATATTTTTGATAAATTTTTAAATAATGAACAAGAATTTTTTAAGGGTTTGGGTTAATCTATGTCTAATTTTCACTTAATTTACACAATACTATGCAAAAATTAATAATTTCTTTTGTATTTAAAAACCTAATAAAATTTTATTAAAAATTTTTTGATTCTTAAAGTTTTGTCCTCTACATCTTATATTCCTACACCTTATAAGGTATTTATTTTTAAAATCAGTAGTCAAATAGTTAGTTAAATTTAGTCAAATAGTTTTAAAATAGAACTTATAAAATACAAAAATATTTCTAAAATTTATTAGCCATACAATGAGATATATAAAATTAGAAAAAAAAAATCAATTCAAACCACAAATTAAAAATTTATTTTATTCTAATAAAGCTTTTCCTTTTTGTTAAACAGTATTCACCTGCTCTAAGTATATACATTTACTTCATGCACAGCATGTAAAAGCATATTGATACTGAACTATCACAGCTCATTTACACTAATCACTTCAAATGATCACAGTTCTGTAGAATATAAGCTAGTATGTCATCAGCCACAGTCAAATTTCAGTCAATCATTATAAATTTTATAATTTTTTTGCTTATAAAAATTTACAGAATTATGGAAAATAAATGAGCATAAGGTTGTAAAATGATAAGAAACATCAAACTTTTATGTTAAAATAAAAACACAACTTTCAATGGATGGTGTTTTCAGTAGAAATGTAAACAATAGCAATCTCGAGCTCGACACCTACTCTAGTTCCGGTTAAAAAGTTTGCAGCTGCTTACTACATGTTATTCTGATAGGCGATGTTTTCAAACGGATAATTTTGTTTTCAATAAAAGAAATAAATTATGAAATATGGCAGATTTGAGCTCAGAAATTATCTAAGATATTAATGTTAATATGTAATTCTGGTGAGTTTGAAGTGAAAATTTGTTTTAGTTTTTTAGAGATATATTGTTAAAAAAGGTGACATGGTTGCTAGATTTTGAATAACTCGCTTTTTTGGCAGTCTTGATATAGCCTCTTTCCATAAGTTTATTACTGTTAGTTCTTGTTGCAAGCTGTGCACCATCTTACGTTAGTGTTAACACTTTTAGCATTGTAAACACCAGTATTGTTAGCATTGTAAACACAAGTAATAAATAATCAAATACATTGTTTGCAAGAATCTCAAAACACAATGATGCCAAATGGCTTTAAAATACAACGGAAACAGTAACCCGGAAATTTAGGCGGTACCGAGCTTGCAGCTTTCCCTAGTGTAGAAGACACCATCCATAATTCATACATTTAGCAATCATTTTTTATATAATTTTTTCTACAACTAATGCATACTTCAAACAAAACTAATAAAACTGCCCTTATTTATTTGTAAATAGGTCTTGCTCTGGTAGCAGCCAGTATGTCAGCTGTAGATTGTTTTATATATTTTCATCTAAGTTTTATTTTTAGAAAGAAAACAAGAAAGGATTTCTGTGACTTCTTTTCAAGACGTCTCTAAAGTTATTTTGAATAAAATCTAAAAAAATAAAAAGTAAAAAATTTATTTTATTAAGTTTTAGCGGTTTTTGAAAGAAAATACTGGGTATTTTGGGAGCGGTAAAGTGTAATGGTATTTGGAGAAGAAGTTTAAAGATGCCTAATTAGAATGGATGATGACCGTGCCACTAAAAAGTTCTTCCACGAAAAACCATCTGGAGCACGGAAAAATGTAAGACCAAAGATCAGATAGATTGACTGCCTAGAAACAGATTTAAAAGTTATAAACTGAAAGTGTTTATTTAAGAAGAGGGTAGCTTGGAACTTGATTCTGAGAAAGGACTAGGTTGGCAAGCCATTGGAAAAAGTGTTAGATTAAGCTTAATTTCTACAATAATAATCTTTGTCTGACTGTGCTGAGGTCAAATTTGTGTAGATTTAATTTGTAAATTCTGCTACCAGGCATCTTGCAAGCTATGATTTGCCAGGCATCTTGCAAGTTGAGCACTGGATAGCAAAATCTGCTAAGCCTATTAAAAAAAGAAGAAAAAAAGTGTGTATAAAAAAGAAAAAATTTGTTCAAAATTTTCTTTGTTTCTGAAAATGGACTTAGGATGATTTTTATACCCATCACTTCAAATAAACTTAACAGAAATTAAATGTTAAATACATTTTAGAATCTTCTTAATTTCTTTAAATGAACTTGGCAGGGTTTTATACCCATGACTAAAATAAACTTGGCAAAAATTATAATATTTTGGCAGAATAAGCATTGACTACAGCTCAAATAAAAACAGCAATAAAGCTGTGTGTATACAAAACAAGTTTAAACACATTGACATTTACAAGACAAAATCTTAATCAGATTTAGTACAATTACAAAGTGAATTTAATTTCCTAAAGGATGAAAAAAAAAATGTGAAACTTGACTACTTTAAAATAGTTGCATAATTTCTAGTATTAATATTTTCAAAGGAAAAAAGATCTTAATTACTAAATAAATCAATTAGAAGTTTACAATTTTATGTTAAAAATATTATTTTACATGCACTGCAAAATGTTTTAAATTTAATTAAATTTTCATTAATAGTTCTTGGGGATAAAATTCTTATAACTTTCAAGAAAGAAAAGAAAAACTTACAGTCTTTGCACTTAAACACAGTATTGTGAATATAATTTTTTTAAGGAGAAAAATTCACCATTTATTGAACACAAATAGAAAAATAAATTTACTTATTTTAGCGAATTCTAAATAATGAAACTAATTACTGGAAAAAAAAATCTTGAAGTTTAAACAAAATATGTACGACATGTTTCATGAAAGATTGCTAAAATTTAGCAAAATTTACTTTAAATCGGAAAAAAATAAATAAAAAAATAGCCAAAATTCTGTTATTTTTTTTGTTGAAAAAAATAGGGAAAAATTGTAAAGAATGAATTCTGTATATAAAACAGAACAATTTTTATAAAGAATGTGAAAAATTCATAAAAGTTGGTTGGCCTGCCATTGCGATAAAGCTATTTAAAGAAAAGTTTTTCTAATTTAAATTTTTTAGATTTTATCTTAAATTGCAGTAAGTATTAGATCAATATTTGAAACTCATAAATTTTCCTCAATGCTAAGTTAATTTGTTTTCCATTTTTCATTAGGATTTAAAATTATAATGATAATAATAACATAACAGATGTAAATTCACTACACAATATGAATTTATCACTTATCAACAGTAATAAAATTATGGTAATGCATAACAACTGTAAATTCTATATGAATGAATGAGTTATATGAATCAGACAGTTATAAATAATAAAATTAAATATTTCAGCAGGTGAAAAAGTCATTGTTTTACTTTAGCAGAAAATAATTTGTGGAACTTTTTTAATCACCAAAATTTTTACCACCATTTTTTAAATCTTTTTAAAAGTAATCTCAGAATACGCAATTGTCATATTCTAAGTAAGCATTGGTAGTCATATGTGTAATAAAAATCAAGAAGTTAATATTTTATTATAAAACTGCTAATGACGATAACAAGCATCATTTATGACAAAATTAGACATGATCATCAATAAATATCTTTAAAAACGTAGTAAAAAGTCAACATGTGTAACAATAACAATACTTTGGTAAAAAAATATAAAAACGATAAATTAAAACACTAGATATTTTAAACATTTCAACAAAATAGTTTAAAGAAACTTTGACTGTTTTTTATTAATTAATACTTTTGCCTTGGTAATAATACATATAGCCGAAAAACAACTTGAGTAATTAAGAATATTTTTTCATATGTAGTTTATTCCAAATAAAATATATAAATCGATAAGGTGAAAATAATGAGCAAAGGTAAAAACAAATAACTGGCAGTAGGCCAAGGGCAGGCAGAAGTAGAATCTTTATGAGGATTGCCCAGTAACTTGATAGCCGATTAAAAAATCTGAGGAAGTAATTTAAATATTCAGGTTCTACCATAGAATCTCTGCATAATTCACCCAAGGGTTATTTCAAATGACCCTGGCCCTCTTGATCACTTTCTACCATGGCATACTCAGAGGTGGTCATTTTATACAGCCTCGTGCACTAGACATGCCTCATATGCAGTATCTAATGTCTGCTTGGAAAAAGGTGCCTGTCCCCAGCCTTAAGTAGTATCTAAAAATAAGATGTAAGCTATCTAACTTAGATCAATTCCTTTGATCCATGATGAAAGATCCCTATCAGATGCTTCCACTTGTCTGCTTTGTTTCTGACCAGAGTCAGAATCTGGTTCCGTTAGTATATCAGCACACTTCTGACCTGACAAATAAGCACCATGGGTTGTAGAATAAAATGTAGGATGAGTTGCCTCTCCAGCGAATAGCAGAGCAGGCTAAAAATACAATAAATTTATTTAAAAAAAATTGCAATAAATCTAAATTCTTAAGACCTTTTGTCAGCTAATGTTAAAATTCTTGTATAAACAGATTTGACATTAGTTTTTATAAAAAGCAATCTGTTTAAGATTATATAAGAATTGAAATTTCACACCATTTTGCATGGAGAATTATAAAAATGCCAATTTCTCATTTACGAAGACATTTTTAAATGGTGAGAAAAATTTGCATTTTCTTTTATTAATTGAAACACATTTTATGTAGTGATCAAAATCGGTTTATTTAGATAAAGGTAAAGGTTGCTTCTAATGTCTAGTAAAATTTGTTTTTGAAATTTAAATCCCTATCTTGTTAATCTTGATTTCAAAATTATAACTGGCAGTACTTAAAATGTCTCCCTCTCCCCATTAGCTAAGGTATTGCTTTGCAACCCTAAGTGTGTGCATGTTCTTTTGAAAATATATATTAACCCTTTGGGGCAGATGGGTTCCAGTGTCTTTTTCTGGTGCTCTAATTACAAGCAAAAATATATTTTGGTATTTTTTGATAATAAAAAACAGTGTAATAGTCAGTAAAAAAGTTCTGTTAGATTATCGAAATTACATTTGTACTAGAATATATAATCCAGAAAAAGTGGTTAGAACATTTCGTTTTCATTCATATTCAAAAATTTTTCAATAATTAATTTTATAAATTAAAGAAATTTCAATGATGAATGACTGTCTTTGTTAGATCTAAATTAGTGCAAATTTTAAAAATTATTGTTTAGAAGTGAGCCGTGTTTGGAAGATTTTACTTTGAACACAGAAAAAGACACCGGTGTTACATGCCATATTTCATAACCATAAATGATTAAGATGCTAAATATAATATTTTTTTTTATTTTGACCTAAATTAATACAAATAAATGAAAAAAAGTATATTTAAAAAAAGTCTGCATCAAAGAGTTAAGGTCATTACGTAACGGCCTGTGGATTATATCCAGAGCCGGATTATACCTTTCGTAGGCCCTAGGCAGAGCCGTTTTTGGGCCCTCCCCTCCTTCCCCACTCTTTTCAAAATATATGCTGAAATTTTCTTGCATATTTTTTTTTTACACTTTTATTAATATGGATTTTAATTTACGAATTTGTTTATCGAACTTTATCTGCAATACCGACAAGTGTAATGCATGAAGTAAGAGAAAAAAGAAAGGTACTCCTAACTTTAAAGAGAAAAAAAAATGGTAGAAATATAACATTTAAAAGAATAAAAAATTTACAAGTTAAGACAAGAAAAACAAGTTTAAAAAATACAAAATTCTCATATTTATTTTTTAAAAATAATTACAATTCCTAAATTAACTTATCTAAACAAAACCAATGATTAAATAACGCAATATATTTCATACCTAATTAAACGGGGGGGGGGGGGACAATAAAATAAAAGGAAAACTTATTAATCTAAATCAAAACACTTGAAAATTATCGAACCGAAACGATAGTTAAAAAAGGCACTAGCATAAATATTAAAACCCGGAACAAGGCAAGATCAAGGGAATTTAAAAAAAAAAAAAAACCTAATGATAAAATTTATGAATAAAAAGAATTTATTGAGTGCGAAATTTATCGTGAAAAGAAAAAAAAAATCAAACGCAGTGGAATCAGAAAACAACTGTTTTTCTGATTCCACTACGTTTGATTTTTTTTTAAAATTTCTTTCTCCCAAGTTTTTTGTAGGCCCCTGAATTTCGTAGGCCCTAGGCACGCGCCTAGTGTGCCTATAGGTTAATCCGGCCCTGATTATATCACAAAAATGTTAAAGAAATAAATGTTAATGTTTAATTACCTTACTATGGTATGGATCACTGTAAATTGGAGTTGCAAGCAGTTCTATATCCCTTTGTGAACTTTTTAAGCCTATGTAAGTATAGGAACCTTTGCTAAATGGATGAGACTTCCAGGATGTGCTGAAATTTACAAACAACAGTTATACTTATCCTAGAATAAAATAAAGTAGTTTATCAACAAGTAGTATATTAACATATAACACCAAAAACAATGTATACAACATTTAAAAAAAATGGCACTTTACAGTAAAATTAGTTTTTAGTGTAAAACATATTTCTCTAATCTATACAGGAACATAAAAAACTCATTAAATAAATTTCAATCAATTAACAAAATAAATTTCATTCTATAAATATATTTTTAAAAGTAGAATTAATATGACTTACTACAATAGGTTACAATTAATATATTAAACCATCAAATTTTTTTTAAACACTTATTACTGTTCACAATTTTTTATTAACATGTTGGGCACATCATGTCATTTATGAATGCATGAGCTCATAAATTCAATAAGACTGCATGATTCTATTATATGCCACAGTAAAATGTTAAACACTTAGTATTTTAAGAACCACTGTACGTGTGAACTATATACGTTAGCTGCTAAAAAAATAGCTCTGCACCCATGCTTAACGTGGTAAAATTTTTTATTGCTCAAATAGCCAAAGAAAAGAAAATTTCATAAAAGCCTACATAAATGAACATTGATGATTTTTGTTTTTATTGTTCAGTAAAATATAACAACACTAGTTTGAAAATAATCAAATTTTAAAGGTTTACCAAACAACTTTGCAAGGCTTAGGTACGTATGGATCATTAAGAAATTTTCTTAAAATGTCTGTGCATGTCTCAGCAACTTGTTCTTCGGACAATGTCTCTAGGAATTCAGCTTCACGCCCAGAGACCCAAGCAAGAAGAATACTTTCAGTACACCTACGAAACGAATATATCTTTCGAAACCAAATCTTACTAATATCACTTTCCTCTGTCCTTTTCCACAAAGTGATAACTTCGGAGATTTCCGCATTTAAAAACGGTCTATCATATTCTAAATATATTTTATTCACAATACCAAAACTTAAATTTTCTATGCACTCTATTTTGTAATCTGGCAGTTTTGGTTCAAACATATCGTTGGCAGTAGCCTTAAGGACACCTAATGGAAGAGTAACTATTACATGACTAGCTAACCAATTTGTACCATCTCCACAAGTTACTAAAATGAGGTTGGATTTGTTGCAAACACTTTTTTCATTATCGTCAGTTTTCGAATCATTCTTCATTTTCCATTTGATTTGTTTTACTTCACATTGTAACCTTACACTGTCCCTAGGTAGGATATCTTCTAAAATTTTAACTACGGAACAAAAACCTCCTGGTATGCTTATATTGCCACCAGGTAGTTCTGTGTAACTCCCAAAGTCACTAAGGCTTGTTTCATCCATACTATGGCAACCAGTAATGCAGGTTTCCCTGCTTAGAAGATGATCGAATATCATGCGGCGCATATTTGCCTCATCACCATGGTATTGTTGTAAATAGGCATTAATATCCATTTCTAGGTGTTTGCCCACACTTTCGATGTTTGGTGGTGTGTGCAAGTGAAGTAAAAAATATTCCTCACATCTTTTACTGAACCAGAAATAAGCATTGTAAACCTCGTCTACAACAGAGATGGGCACTCTTTTCCCTTCTTCGGTTGTTGCAACCACCGCATGGGGATCTTGATCTATGGTTATATTTATTAGTTCATTTGAAAGAGCAAGTTCGTAGATAGGATTTTCCATCACTCCATGTATCCAACTGGCACCAAGATCAACTTGATCAACACCTATAAAGAAATATTAACAATACAATGAATAAAAGATTATAAATTTATATTAAATTTATTTAATTAATAAAAAATAATATTAATAAATTAAATAGTATTTATATTGAATTAAATATCAGTATCTTATTATAGTTTTGGTAATATTGTAAATTTAATAAAGAAGTAGAAATGTAAATAACTCAAATTTAACAATATTTTTATTAATTTAGCTATTGCACAACCATGGCTGCTTAACCACACAAAACTGTGATGTGTATCGCCGTGATGTACCTCAAAGCTATCCAGGCACAACCCTGAGATATAATATTAAAATATAAGATTAGTAAAGTTTTAGGCATTAGGAGATATTTCTGTATTAACATCTGTTAGTTAGAACCACAACTAGAAAAAGGATATTTTAATTTCATTTTATAATTACATTGAACAGCCAACCCAAATTTGGGTTTATAACTACAAATGTTCAATTACATAGGCTTGTAATTTTGAACCCAATCCAGAAGACAAGGGAACTCCTAGATTAAGCATTGGGAGAAATTTGCCTTCGTGGAGGACTTTTTGATGGAACCAACCTGCATTTGCATTACACACGAAAACCTTCCACGGTAAGTCTGACGGCGACTCTAACCTATGATCTGTCTACCACTGAGGATATTTCACATCAGCACAGTGGTCGGTGCAGGAAAAGGATATAGGAAAGCATAAAAGTTTTTCTTTTAGAAAAATATATGAAGTGGTTTGCTTGGGGGTGGCTTAAGAATAATACCCATTGAGCTGATACCCACCTGTTTTTTTTCTTTTTCTTTCTAGTTTCTTATCTGCTAAGAAGTAGTCAAGACTTTAATTATTTTGGCATACATGTTGACAGTGAAACCTTTTCAGGAATAACTTTAATAATTTGAATTAATAACCCCCTTGGAAGTATTGATCAATATATTAAAAAAAAAAGCATTTTATGAAAGAAAATATTTATGAAGTGTTTACTATTTAATTATTATTGCTATTTTTTCGTCATTAACTATTTTTAATGCTGCCTGTTCAAATAAATTTGGTAAAAAGTCTTAAATATGATGTACTTAATGTTTGTTATACATTTTAAAGGAGAAAAGAAAATTCGGTGAGGAAGTATTTTTAACATTTTATTAACTTTCATCAAGCATTAATAGCGGTATTTCATCAAACTTATTTTAATATAAAAGAGATATTTTAATATAAAAGAAATATATACTATGCACCAGTGAAGAAAATGATAAATATAAATTACTCCTGTTAAAAAAGTTTTTTCATACATTTATTAAATCATGAAATAATTAAGAAAGTTCTTAGTATATTTAGTAGATTGGTAAAAGAGTATACTTAGTATATTTAGCAGATCGGTTTAACATAAAGACAGGTTTAATAACATCTACGATTGAAATGATTTGAATTTCCAAAGTAATAACAAAATATTTGAGCTTTAATTGTGGTAATTATGTAAAATAATAAAATTTATAAGTTAATGCATCAGAGCTAAATGAATAAATAATATAAACATACATGATAATAAAATACATTATTTTTATTACAATCAAACCTTTTTTATGTATTACGAATTCAAAAGATTTCGAATTAATTGATATAAAAATATTTCAAAATTAAGAAAAGTCGAAAACAGTTAAAAAAATAAATAACAAAAATATATGATTCACCCATTGGAATGGAAACTATACGACCGCCAATTCTATTTCTAGCTTCTAATATTTTAAAATCCGTTTCTCCTTTCTTTATAAGATGGTGAGCAACTGATATTCCTGCAATTCCAGCACCAATAATTAAAATTTTGCATGAAAATTGAGACGTTACCGGAGTTTTTGTTTCGGAGGCTTCTGCTAGAGCTGCCATTATATCAACAAACATGCGAGAAAGCTGAGGTGAAAGACTTCTGTATAATTTCTTTTTTATTAATAATAACAACTGCATAATGAACTCTAATACATTTTATAATTAATAAATAAAATAATCATTGAATTTAGAGCAATATTAGACAGGTACATACTTTTCTTATTTAATAAATCAAAACTTTTTTATTTTTGTAATAAGGCGAGTCGCCTTTTTATTAGGCTGTTGCTTGGCTGACCGCCTTTTTAATAAATAGAGGCATTTGATTGGTCGATTACATCATCGTTTTCATCGTTATCTCTTCATTGTTTTGTCAGGTTTACTAGAATGGCGTTTTTAGCATTTTTGTCTGGCGCAATTTTAATAACGCGCATGCTCAGTTTGATAATTTATTCAAACCAATCTAAGTACTTCGTAGACAAAGAATATAGACGCTTGTATCCCCTCCTTTGCTCGTGTAACTCAAACAAAGACATAAAGATGGAAAGATCAATCACTGTACCAAACAGATGTCAGGGTGAACTTTGACACTGGACACATCACTGGTCTCTATTTTTTTTTATTTGATTTTCATAAATTGTTATGATAAATAATAACATTCTGTCACTGTGCCAGAAAAATCTGATCACATTTTTTTTAAAGATTTATAATTTGTAAATTTTAAATGAAAAAATTAATGTATTTTAAAAAATTGATTTTTATATTGTTCTGAAATTCAAATACTTGAAATAAATAAAAAAAAAAAAAAAAAAACAATTTAAGTGCTTATTAAAAATATATAAAAAATATAAAATAACTAAAAAAATTAATAAAATGATTAAAATAAAATAGAACAGTTTTATAAGCAATCTAAGCTGCCCAAAGCATTTAATTTCATGATGAACAATAAATTGGAAAATGTTAATAATTGCTGAGATAGAGTCTCATAATTGCCTGTTAGCGTTCAGTTAGTTAGTTATTAAAACTTATTCATGATATTCATTTGTGCGTAATCTAAATTCTAATTATTTTCATTCAAAAAGTCTTTCAAAATATAATTTTATTCCTGTATTTAAATTACAAGTAACTTTGATATCTGGGTTGCCTACAAAAATTCAAAAAAGTACAAAAAAAATTTAGAGCATTTCACAGCATTTACTATTTATCAAAGATGATAAAAAAAATTATTGATTATTAAAAAATAATTTTATTGCGATAATCAACTTTAAGCTGGAAACCTATTACTATTAAGCAATTTAAAAGACTTTTTCGTGGTTTTCCTTCGCATGTAACACAAATTTGATTACTTTAACTTAATCTTCATTAAAATAAATTATTCTTATAACTTTCATGAATTTGATTGTATTCTGATACTTAAATTGTTAATTACTTTGATCTCTGAATTGGATTAAGCATAATAAGGGTGTTTCATTACATTCACAAAATAAAAAAGCTCACACTTTGATTTCTGGGTTGAGTTAATAAGAAGAGCTTTTCGTTCTGTTCAGAAAGATGGTACCCTATCTATTAAGGATAATAATAATGAAAAAATGTTTATTTATAATTTTACTCCTATACTTAAATTGCAAATTATTTTATTTTATATACCAATAGCAGCAATCTGAAAAACATTTTTGTCTGTTTTTCATAGCGTATAACGCGAAATTTGATAATTTTAATTTCAATTTAATCTTGATTATAATTAATTATTTTTATAACTTAATTGTTTATTAACTTAATTATTTATTAACTTAATTATTTTAACTTAATTAATTAAAATTAATTTATTAATTAATTTATTAATTAATTTATCAATTAATTAAAATAATTAATTAACTTAATTATTTTAACTTAACTATAATTTATTTATAACTTAATTATTTTTATAAACATAATTATTTTTATAACGTAAATATGGTTTTATTCCGATACTAAAATAGCGAGTTACTTTGATTTTCGGTTAAAAACTACAAAAATTTGAAGAACATCTCGTTATAGTCACAAAGAAGTCTCTCAAAGATGCTGAAAAATGATTCATTATAAAAAAAATTCATTGCGATTACTGAACTTCTAAATGGAATCAAGCCATCTGAAAGATATTTTCGTGGTTTCCCTTCACGTATAGTGCAAATTATGATTGTTTTCTCAAATTTTTATTCAAGCAAGGAAGAAAAATATTTATACCATTATTAACCACTCCAAAAACCAGAGTAAATGCTTTATTATAAAACTGATGCGTCCAGAATTTGGAATTATGATGAACTTGCCTGTATATTTTGATTCAATAAATTGATTTATTTTCTGCTTCCCTTCTTACCATTATTATTTTTTTTTTTTTAAGTGAAAAATGATTCTTCTACATTACTGTTAGAAAATTTGACGGTTCATCAGGTTGTCTTTTGTCAACATCTGAAAATAAAATTCGAGCAAATAGTATGTATTTGTAATGGCGAAAATATCCAAATGATAAAATAAACATGAACTTTTTTTACATTGTTAAAATTAAAAAACTTAAGTACTCGGGTTCCTATGATTTTATTATTTTACTAATAACTTATTCTAGTATGTTATATTAAAATATCTGATATATGTTATATTGAAATATCTGATATATGTATTATGATTTTATTATTTTACTAATAACTTATTCTAGTATGTTATATTGAAATATCTGATATATGTATTTTGAAATATCTGATATATGTATATTGAAATATCTGGAGAAAAAAAAAATTTCTAACCAAATGTTCTTTGAGTCAGGAAGAGACAAAAAATACCTGTTGATTTTTTTGAAATATACTGTCTATCACAAACGCCTTAAAACTTTGTTATCGATAAAAATAATTTCAGATGATTTTAATCCTTCATCTCTAATTAACCTCGTTATATCATGCTTTTGATCAAAGTTCAGCAGCGTGTCTGCGTTCTTTCTCTCCTAAATATTAATTTGATCCCTACACACGTTTTTTATTCCATTACTTATAAGGATTCGTAAAATATATATTAACGGCCCGGATTAGAGAACAACTGAATTATCTTCTTCAAAAATGGCAGTTATTTAATTTAAATTTGATACTTTTGTGTGTGATCATATCTCAGTGTCAACCATATCGGTGTCACGTATCAATGACATCCAATAAAAATCTAACTGTCAATGAACTTATTAACTGAGGTGAAGGGATTAATTGAATGCTTAATAAAATAAGAGCTTTCTTTGATGATATGTTTTTTAAATTAGTGGTGAAATCGTCTAATAATTATTTTTAAAAATCGTTGCAAGAAAGGTTTGCAAGGGTATTTTTTTTTCAGACTCATGCGAGTTAATTCAAATCAAATAAATATACTATATGTACTCTCTTTTTCTTTCTTCCGGATTCTAACGAATTAAAGAGTATTCATACTTATCAAGGTATTTTACAACAAAGTGCTAACATAGTACAAAGGTACATATAGTATTGATTTCTGTGCATAGATTTTTTTTCCCTTCTATATTTGCTTTCGGAAATTTAGCTGTATAATATTTTATACCCAGTTATGTAATTCTGTTGCGATCGTAATTTTTCTTAGAAAATTATTATTTAGATGATTAGTTGAATATTCATAAAGTACGTTAAGAAGAGGTTTGAAAAAAAAAAGTAATCAATATCATGCGTAAATACTTTGGTTTTTTTTCCTTCTTTTTTTAATAATGTGTTACGTTTTCTTTTTTTAAATCATTCATTGCCACTTATTTAATTTAATTACATATAATTTCAAGATAAAAACATATCTCAGTTTTTACATAAGCATGTGAAAATCTAATATTTCATGCAGTCTTTCTGGTGGTTTGTGTCAGAGTGATAAATATTTGTTTCAAAACTATAATGTATGTTTCCGCAACTTTATCTCAGTACTATGACACTTAACAGTGAGTTCATTAACTAATATTATATTCAAATGATCTGTAAATGAAATGAATATACGTATATTGATTATCACTAAATGTCAAGTTTACTACTATGGATTGCAAATTCATTCAATTTCTTCTATTCTTTATGTAAGTCAATTTCATGAAATTTTGAGAAATTTTTTGTACTATTTAGAGATAAAAGAATTCTTTGCATGCATTCTGAGATGTATAAAGCAAGATTTTAGAAATGTTTAATTAATTTTTTTTAAGTACTTTGAAAACTCTGGTATTTGATAACTCCTTTAATATTTACGCGATTTCGTTATAAATTTGTTATATAGATAACTATTAATCTAACTAAGTAATAACTATTGTTATTTTAATTAAGTAAAGTTAATAAACTGTATACGATTGGAACAATCATTTGAGCAAAGCACAAAACGGGAATAAATTTAACTATTATAGGTTATATTCTCTAAAGAATAACTACCTCGTTTTTTTCCCACAAAAAATTTACTGAATTTAAAAAAAAAAATTTTTTTTTAAGAAAATAAGATCAATGCAGAAAAGATTATATAGACAATATATAATTGATTTTATTTTGAACTAATATTTATCTAACAGATAAATTTTATTTAGATATAAAAAAAAAGTTATAAGGATAGAATATCTCTTTCTAAAATTAGATATTCATGTAAATAAACTATTTCAGCTTAAAAATTGGCGTTTAACTTCTAAATTGAGTTAATATAAATGAACACATTAAGTTATATTTTTTAATCAAAGTAAAATAATATGTTTCTTAAAATTCAAGCAAATCTTTTTCGTGTATTATATGACCAAGTTTAATCATAATGCAAAACTGAAAATGTGTTTCTCTCATTATAAATATGTAAAGTCACACTTTAGGGCCAAATTAAATACTAAATAAAGAAATTAAAATCATTTTTTCTTTTTTAATTGTGTTGTTATGTCTTTCTGTTTTGTGCATATTCCATATAAATAAGAAAATATTGGTTGCAGATAAGACATTAATGTATAATTTATTCAAAATAATTCATAAAGTAATCAAGAAGGATAAAATAAAATTATCAAGATCTCTGGAGAAGTTTAATTTTTATTACAGCATTGATTGTTATACCATGTGTTCATTTATTAGTTCAATAATGGATCAGTAAAAACTTTTTGCAACATTTCACATATTTCAATAGCAGTTTTGACAACTGTAGAGATTTCTTTCCTCTACTATGTTAAATATAAGTTTAATCTGCGTAATTTAATCTACACAAATAATCAAATGAAGGCTATTAAATCAATTAACCAGTATGTTTTGGAAAGCTAATTATATTGCTTTAAATTCTGATTTTAATTATAAAATCAGAATGTGAGATATATAACTTGCAACATTTTAATATTTCAACAGATTTTTTCTGACAAAATTGTTATAAGTCGGAACAAATTAGATTTGACAATAAAATTCAGTATCATCCTCTTACATGTCATATTTTGCTGGCATTTCAGTATTTCTTTTTCTCTTTGAAAGATAGAACAAGTTTATGTTACATTGGAAGTAAGATAATTTTCAATTTTTTATAGGTTCGAAGTATATTAAAAACGAAAAATAGGTAATGGTTGTAAATAAGTTTTTGCTAATTTGGTTGGCTATAGTAATGGAGATAAACTATCCTGTTCAGTTCTTGCTAAATAGCCATCTAGGTCCTTAAGAAGTTAAACATGTGGCAGCAAAACTAAAAAGAAGTATTTTATTATGTGTATATTCACCACAACATTCAATATTTAATTTCAAAAACTTGTAAATTCGTGGTAACGAAATTTGTGATTTTTCAAATTCTAATTTTAACTTTATAATTACGACACTAATGCTACAGTTTTCTTAATTTATTAAGGACAATATAAGTCCTGTTAAAATATTAAGATACAGACTACTACAAGCATAAAAACTTAATTTTTCTAAATGAAATTTCAAATTTAAGAAAATAAATAAAAAGAGTTTCAAATCTTTGAAAAAATTAAAATTCGCCAAAAATTGACGTCTATGTCCTGAAGGTTCTAGTAAATTGCAGAGTAAATTTTACTTAGAGTTTTTCGTTGAGTTTTGCCGTTGTAGATTATTTAGAGATTTGCAAGTTTTTATTGGAGTTTTACTAATTTTAATTGAATTTAATTTTAGTAGAGAAAATAATGTTCCACTGCTCATACATTCTAAAAGAAAAAATAGTGGCACTATATAAAAATGGAAAATCCATCACAGAAATTAGTTGGGTATTGAATATGTCGTATTATACAGCTAGAACATGGCATTTGAGGCAAATAAATTGTATTTTTAAGTTGAAAATTCGTAATTTAAAGATATATATTTCGAAATAAATTCCTTATTACTTAAAGTGTATTAAATTGTAATCAGCATCTGATTTTATTTTTAAATTTTTCATGTATTGTTGCAAAAAAAAAATTAGTTTCTCAAAACTATTTGCATTATTAACTCTTTAAACGAACCCTCTATTTTTTTGTAAATTTATGTTAAACTACATTTCAGATTTTTTTGTAAAATAAAAGTTCATGGAGCCTATTATTTTTTATAGTTTGCCTAAAAGTAATTTGGTTTCTACGACCTATGATGAGTTGTAAAATTTTACCTACAGTAAAGTATTGACCATTCAGTACTTATAAAAAACCGAATTAAAATTATGAATAATTTATAAACAAACGGATAAATATCCAAATATGCAAAAAAATTTTTTTTTTATTCAGAGAAAGTACGTTTCTGTGTCCGATTTCGAAACTTAATAGTTAGCACTAAATAATTTTCATATATGAGGTCACCCTCAGGAACCATTAAGATTGACACTTAGTATGTGAAAATCAGATCATTAGAACGAAAGTTATTGAGGGTGGTTATGAGGGAAAGTTATTATTATTATAATTATTTTTTTTTTTTTTTTTTGGTCCACTGTACAATGCTAACATGAATTCGCAGATATTCAATTGTTAATAGTTTTAGTAGTTCCTGTATTTAAGTGAAAAAAGAAATATTTCTTAAAAATGTGTTTTCTTTCTCACAAAAGAGAGAATAAAATTGCCTAAATATAGAAAATCGTTAAGTTGTAGCAAATTACGAGGATTTTCTTTTGAGAAACAGTAGAGT
Source organism: Parasteatoda tepidariorum (assembly GCF_982258835.1). Taxonomy (NCBI): domain Eukaryota; kingdom Metazoa; phylum Arthropoda; class Arachnida; order Araneae; family Theridiidae; genus Parasteatoda; species Parasteatoda tepidariorum. Next base: position 82,144,861 of record NC_141763.1, read on the forward strand.
ATGATGGGAGTAGTGAGGTAAGAGATTTTTCTATATTCCTCTCACACATCGAATATGCTATCAATTTAAGAGTAATTGTCTCTAATACTGGAAGTAGATTAATATCGTACTTGAGAGCTATGAAGACTTCGTAGTTCATTTTGTTATTTATTTTGTTTCATGAAATTTCTTCAATATTTTTTTAGATAAATAGTAATTTTTCTCCCTATTAATTTCAACAAAATTTTAAAATCACAAAAATTTCGGGACATCTATGGAAATGTTTAATAATTAAGAATACTTTCTTTATCTTATTTTTTTAAAGGAAATTAAGGATTACTTTGAGCCCTGATTATGTACTACTATAAAGCAGTTACATGTTTTGGTGCATGAAATGTTCTGTTATAATTTAATTTTCATAGTGTATTTCAATTATGATTACTTTTATAAAACTTAATTTAATTAGTTATGAAGTTAAGCTTTTAAGTATATTTAGAAAAATTCAATTTATGTTTAAAAGTAGTATTCCTCTTCATTTTATAAATTTTTTTTTAGTAAACACAAAGAGAAAAAAAAAAGGAAGAGAGAGAGACTAAGTCAGTAGAAAAATCATTTATTTATTATAAAATGAAAACAATTTAGACATACATTTGGATCAAAAATACCACAGCTACCTACATTATAAGAAAAATCCAGTACATTTTACAAATTAAATAAATAAAATTTTTAGTCTATGAACAAAATGTAAAATTCTTCTTTTACAGGAGCTCTTTAAAAGCAGTTAAGATAAATAAAATACCAAAAGTAATACTTTTCGATGTGAGTGACAGTCATACATTTCAATCATAATTCTAAATATTTATTACGCGCCTATTTAACTTTTGAAAGTTTTAGATTACAAGATATAAATATGATAGGCATGCTACAAAAATTTGAAAACAAAACGACAAAAATTTGACAACAGTTTAGAACAATCATGTTTGAAATTACAAAAGTGCTGGTATTTCTTTTTAATGTTAAGACACTTTATGTAATAAAATGAAACAAAACATTCTAAAATACTATTTATATTGCAATACCAGAGCCATTATAGGGGTAGAGGAAAACAGAGCCACATGACTAGATCTCAATGATTTTACACTGAGATCAGGGTAAACCCGAAAAAAAAATTGTTTTTTTTTCATTGCTTTTTATAACAAATCAACTCTAGTTATTAAGTTTATAATAGAATAATATTTATATTTCCATCACTTCTATATTCTGCGCTTTAAAATTTTTTAATTAACTTTTTTAAAAACATTTATTATTAGAAGAGAGAGATAATGTACTAAGGTGTTGAGTTAATCAATCACAATATAAAAAAAAGGATGATATAAAAAAATGCTACTATATACTTTATTAACTCAAATTTACCCAAGTACTATTAACTATATCCTTAAAACAAATTAAAATGTTCAAAACATTATTTTAATCAACATTACTTTCAAGTAGTCAAAATGTATACTAGTCCAATCAGCTTTCTTCATAACATTCATTTGGGTCACCTAGAAATATCTATTTCTGTACTGAGGGACCAAAACTGGATTTTCAACAAGACTGACCTGGCAGTCGTAACAATACTCAGGTCAGAACTGTGAAAAATTCAGTCAATGCAGGAGCCTTATTTCCACATGTAACTGATGATGATGACAACCTAGAACAAAACTAAAAGCATTGCAACTGAATATACATAACACGAAGCACAATTTGTGTTACAATACAACTTGTGCTTTTCAATATTATTCTAAATTTTAAAAATATCACTTATAGTAGTAATGTTATCATAGCAGCATCAAACAAATAATAAAATATGTAAACAGAGAACTTTAACACATGTAAACTAAGTTTTAAAACCAACAATATAATAAAATGGGAATCAATATTTTTATTTGAATACCATTTAAGCATATTCATGCAAAAAAAGTTGATAATTTTATTGGGTATTTTAAAATCACGGTGCAAAATATTATTAATTTAACCTTTTCCTCATACGAAATTTAAAAGTGGTTTCCTTCCAACCTTGTATTATTAAAGTTATAACTCATTTTTCCTTTCAAATAACATTCAAGAAAATTCAATACACAGAAGTAATTTAACAAATTACACATAACTCCCACTTCAGACATACAGGCACACTGAGGTTGTTGAAGGAGCTTTAAAATAATGCGTTGTATGAGTTGATAAGAAAGTCAACCTATAACAAAACAACACATCATTACATTACAATTGTTACATATTTGTGCTTCCTATCAACCATCAAAATTTTATTCTACTCCTTTCGTATTATTCCAAACTATAATATCAATTTTCAAAATGTCACTTATAGTAATGTTTAATAAGCAGAATCTCACAAATAATAAGAAATGTAAACTATATATAATATATTAACTCTAATTTACCCTAGTACTATTAACTACATCATTAAAACAAATTGAAATGTATACTAATCCAATCAGTTTTCTTCATAACATTCATTTGGTTCACCTAGATTTCTATTTCTGTAGGTACTGAAGGATCAAAACTGGATTTTCAACAAGACTGACCTGGTAGTCATGACAATACTCAGGTCAGAACTGTGAGAAATTCAGTAAATGCAGGAGCCTTATTTCCATATGTAACTGATGATGATAACAACCTAGAACTAAACTAGAAGCATTGCAACTGAATATACAAATCACGAAGCACAATTTGTGTTACAATACAACTTGTGCTTTTCAATATTATTCTAAATTTTAAAAAAAATCATTTATAGTAGTAATGTAATCATAGAAGCATCAAACAAATAATAAAATATGTAAACAAAGAACTTTAACACATGTAAACTAATTTTTAAAACCAACAATGAAAAAAATGTGAATCAATATTTTTATTTTAATACCACTAAAGCATATTCATACAAGAAAAGTTGATAATTTTAATGCGTACCTTAAAATCACGGTGCAAAATATTATTAATTTAACCTTTTACTCATAAGAAACAAAAAAGTGGTTTCCATCCAACCTTGTTTTATTACAGTTATAACTTATTTGTCATTCATATTTCCTTTCAAATAATATTCAATACACACACACACACAAAAATAATCTTTATAATTAATAACAAAAATTCTTGCTTTAAATAAAAACACAGATCCGACAATAATGCTAAGAAAAGTGATGAAAATGATACCTGCAATATGCAATACTAGCCAGTAAAAATGTCGACACCAAGAGCTATTTTATATTAATTCAGCAAGCGCTGCAATACTAATGTCCAGTATCTAGAAATCACTTTGCATGAATAAAAATATTGTAGTAAAAAATATGTATTTCCTAGCGTATTCGTTACATCTTTCCAGCTCAAACATTTTCGCCATTTTCAATCACGTTCAAAAAGCGGGCATCCAAGCAGTTGGCGATAGATTTCGTTTGGCAATCACCCATTTCACCAGATCGCCAAAGTTTAGGGTTATAAGAGGGCGGTCAGCCAAGACAGTGCGTTTTATTAAAATTCTATTTTGAGCAAGAATTAAATTTGAGTGGCAACTTATTGCAACCGGAAGAAGGAATACGCCGGAAACCTAATATCCAAATAAACAGACAAAAAAAGCAACAGCTGGTTAAAATCCTTGATTTTCAGATTTTTATTTTCCATTAAAAATATATTTGTGTATAGACAACATAAGCTCTTTCTCAAAACTATACTAACTTATATATTATTCCTTATTTCGCTGTATTATTTTGCGCATTTATTTTTATTGATCAATTTTAAAATTATTTTTAATGCCAGAGGAGATTTTTATTTGAATAAGATGTATTGAGCTAAGTGTTCTCTAATGTAATTTTGAATAAAAATTATTATCAGCAATATGACTGAATATAATGATTTTTTCATTATCTAATTTATAAATTTGTTGTCTTGGAACATCATGTCGAAATTTCAGAAACTTGAAGAAGACTATTTGTCTCTTTTGGCTGAGGTAAGATTAAAAAAAAGAAAATGCAATGTATACTAGCTTTTTTTAGCAAGAAGAACGTTATATATTTAAATATTTACTTCATATTTTTTAAATATAAATCTATGCGAGTCATGTTTTCTTAACGTTATCAATTTTAGTCAATCTTGATGTCATTAAACACAAGTCAAAATATTATTAGAAAATGATTGTGGTTGCAACTTTGACTTTTTTATAAGAATTAAAACTAGTGTAAAACACATGGACATTTATTGGTGCTTTAAGATTTTTGTAATAAATATTTAAATCTACTAATAAAGGAAAGATTGTCATTTGTAGACAGTCATTTGAAGCTGTTATAATATATTGTTGTTGTTGTTGTTACTTTACGTCGCACTAGATCTGCACAATGGGCTATTGGCGACGGTCTGGGAAACATCCCGGAGGATGATCCGAAGACATGCCATCACAATTTTGATCCTCTGCGGAAGGGATGGCATCCCCGCTTCGGTAGCCCGGCGACCTGCGCGCGAAGTCGAGCACTTTACGGTAGTACAGTTTAACGAGGACCAATACCGCACACCCTCGGTCCTTACGCAGAAGTCACCAAAGATGTCACCTTACGCAGTATCCAAGTGGTCACCCACCCGCACACTGACCGTAGCCAGTGATGCTTGACTTCGGTAATCTGCTGGGAACCGTGTCTTAACGATCAGTCCACTGCGGGACTATAATATATTTAGTGCAAAATATGATTTGCTTGTTTTAAATAAATGTTTAATCTGCTAATAAAGCAGAAAAAGGCATTTTTTGTTGTTAGAGTTTACTGAGAAAAAAATATTATTTGTTTGTTTTTAATAAATGTTTGAATTTGCTAATAAAGGAGAGGAAGGCCTGTGGAGGAGATATAATTCATTGTAGAGTAAATTACTTTTAATGCTAACTACAAATGATATATCACCATTAGTATGAAAAAAAATAAATATTTGTATATTCATTATTATTTGCGTATCTGATTGATCATGGATGAATATCATCCCAAGAACCGAAACCTCTGTATTGATTTGTAGGTCTAAGATTTATTTGTAGATTATCATGATTATTAGCATGATTTTTTTGTTACATGTTATACCTAAACCTATGTATTTAATTATCGAAATGCAGTCTTTTACATTGAGAATAAATTTTACTAAAATAATACATTGAACTGGAATAGAAAACAGACTCTGTTAATATTAAGCAAGATATTATGAATTTTGGATATTTAGTATGATTTTGGTATTGTATTTTATGTTATGTCCCTACTAATAGTTAAAATTATATGTTTTTTTTTAAATGAAGAATTTTATTGAAATAATATGTACTACTTTAATTATTTGTTAATTTAAACTTGTAAGTGTAAACTTGCATATAAAACACATTCTATTAATATTAAGTAAAATTTTACAAATTTCTCATATTTAATAGGATTTTAGTTTTGCATATTATGCTTGAAACTATTTGTTCAATAGTTGAAACAATGTGTTTCATATGAAATATGATTTCATTAAAATGATATGTTTGATATTGATTTTGTTTATCATTTTATAGTTTAACACGTTAAAGTGCAAACTGGAATGCAAAACAGATTCTCTATTAATATTAAGCCAGGAATTAGAAAAATGTCGATCTGAAAGAGACCAATATAAATTGATGGCTGATCAAATAAGAGATCGATACAATGCTTTAAAAAGAAGGATAGAAGGATGGGTAAGTCCGAAGTTTTACTTTATTCTACATTATAACTGAATTATATTTTGTTTTATATGCTTAAATTTGTCATCATATCATAAGGGCTCAAGGATTGAAAGAGTAAAGGACTCAAATTTTAAAAATAGTGTAAAAATCATCCAAAATTAAATCTAATGTTAGATAACTAACTATACATCATTATATAGCTTTATGTTAAAATAAATATTTTGATTTTAATACTATAATAAAGATGTGAGTACATTAATGAAATGAGAAGGGTATGTTGCTTTTGAACATGTAAGACTCTTAATAGGGTGTTCTTTATCTGCATAATATGCCCTTATCAATATTAATAAGATATGATAAGTGTTACATATTATGGCAGAATATTACTGTCAGTTTGAGCAAAATTATTTTTCTATTGACATATTTATTTATCTTTTAATTTGTTAAATGTTTTGTAGGGTCCTTCTTTAATGGAAGTGTATGATGTAGATGGATTGAAATGTGAGAAACAAAAGGTAATAACAACATTTATTTTAGCATAGATGCTTTATTGATTCCTTTTGTAAGATTTAATTGTTTTTATTTATTTATTATTATTTTGAAAGTAAAAGGTTAAATTTCAAACTAAACTGTAATAGAAAAATTATTCAACATAAGAAAAACTAAATTACATACATTAAAGCTTTTTAAACTTTGTCTACTCAGAACCGTAATTAGAAACATTTGTTTATCCTTCTTTGTACGTAAATGTTTATAGTATTTGCTGAATATCGATTGATACTACATTAAGGACAGGTACATACTAAAGATTGTCCAGTTCAATATTAATAATATTGATACATAGCTGCAACCTGAATAAACAATATCAAAATTTTTAGTTTTAACTATTTTGGAGAAAAAAATTCAAAAAATAACTTTATCATAGTGCATTTTAAATTTTAATATATTTAGGGATAGGTTTTGTTAATTTTTGTTTAGAATAGGAAGTGGATGTGATATTCTAAAATCAAAGTAAAAAACCCAATAATATTATATACTTAAGAGGAAAACATGTCTCCTAGATCCTTCTAAGGAATGAGGTCCGTTGGATTTTCACACTGTTTGTTTACCTACTGTTGTTTCATCTCCCAGGTGGTGTGCAGTTTGCATTTTCGCCTTGGCAAGCTTAGGGGATCTCCGAGTCTCCTCGCTTAGGTTAAAAAAATATTCTAATGATTGTAAATACTGCTTAATGTAGTGCTGTTTAGTTTAGGATGCTATAAAAAATGAAGAAATAAAACAAAATGAAAGGAATAAGTATGACTTTAATTCTTTGTGGTTGTTAATTTTATATTTATTTAAAGAAGGTAAACACTTTGAGAGGACATTTAAGCGAGAGATATTATTCTAATTATAGTTAAAAAACAAATCAAGACACATTAGTTTTCTTTTGTATCTGCAAAATTTTTTTAAAATTAAAGTGCTGTGTATGATAAGATTTTTTTAAATTTTGAATTTGCTTTTTTAACTTAAAATTTCTTCAATACTTTTTGATATATTTTTTAATAAAGATATTAGTTAATCAATTATTCATAATCAATTTTCAATAACTTATAGAATCTTAAAATATTAATTTTTCTCTCTGTTTCTTTCATATTAGCAAGTAAGAATTAATTGAAATTTTATCACTTAATTTTACCCTATCTGAACTAATAAGTGCCAAAAATGATTTTTTTATAAGCCTTGTTAGCAGAAAGAAACAGCTAAGTTTAATTAAGTACAACAAATATATCTTATCATTATCCAGAATCATATTTATTATAGATTTATCAGATGTTCTGATAATAAATCATATTTTTTCATCGAAATTAATGATTGTTTGAAAGAAAGTTCAAAGAAGTCATTGAAAATTTCAGTATTGCTTAAAATTTTTATATTATGATTTCTTTATTTTGGATTTGTATTGGTCTCTATAAAATTTTAGCAATACACTGTGCAAGTTTATTGTTTATTATTCCATTGGGAGGTGTGTCTAGTTAAGTTTAAAAAAACTCTGCTTTTTTCCCTTTAAAGTGTTTGTCACAGGTATTTTTTTTTTTATTCTTTTAAAATAAATTTATTTGAGTGATTACTCAATCTCCTGATTGTTATATGAACTCTCTTTCGATGTATTTAAACTCAGAATGTTATTTATTTCCATTGTGTTACTTTATAATTTCAAAGAGCTCTAATCGATTGTTTAGTTTAATTTTTCAATGATTTACTAAAATGTCACTTCTGCTCTTAATTCATATTGTTAGCTTTTCGGAATCAAAACTTTTATTTACGACTTTGAAAACTTTATATTATTTGTTTACTTTTCGTGTATTCTAATTTTATTTGAAATAAAAGTGCATTTTTATAAAAAAATTATTAAAAGTGCGTTTCATTACAAAAGTTTTTTTAAAAATAATTTATTAATAAAAAAATTTAGATATTTGTTATGTGTAGTTTTATGAGCCTCATTTTTAATTTCTTTTTATTTGCTTTTATTTAAGAGCTTAGCGCAGTTGTTATGTGAATTGAAAGAGCAAAACAAAATTCTGAGGTATAAAAATGAAGATTTAAGACAGAGATTGGACGATACACAGGGGGATGTTAAGGTTTGCAAATTTATTAGTTTTTATTTTGTAAACATTTATTTCTGAATAATCTGTATAGTAAAGCTCTTTTCTGAAATAATTATTATGTACTTTGAAGTTATACTTTTTTAAATCAAAAATATGAACATGTGTCATGCATTTTATTGTTGGAAATATGGAATTTTTAATATTGATTGTATTTTATTTCAGTTATCTGATATAGTTATCAGAATTTTTAACATAAATTTAAATTTCGTTTTATTATATTCTTGATTCAGTTATGAATTTTTAATTGAGTTTCAATTTTATTTAAATCCTTTTTTTTTCAGATACTTACATTTTAGTTTTAATTAGATTAGACTTATTGTTTACTTTAAACTTGATTAAATCTTGACTTTATTTTTGATAGTTTATTCTATATTGGAAGTAAAAGCGGCTGGTGGGTGGTTTGACCACTTTGCCATAATTATGCTGTTGTTCACAAAATTGTTTCTTTAGCTTTAACCTCTATTGCTCCTTAATCCTAATTGGGCTCATGCGAAAATGCTTAAATTTTTGATTTCCTTCTCATAGGTCTATGTTTTTCATATCTTAATTAAAAGGTTAAATTTTTTTAAAAAAAATTGTTTTAGTTAGTGATATTGAAAATTTAATGGGAAAATATAAATGGTAAATTTAATGATTATTGGTAAATGTGTAATTACTAATTATGTGGTAATTTAAGGAATCATTTTTTTTATGTAATAAATATTTCATCAAGTAATATTTATTCATTATAATAAGTGATGAAAGATTGACTATTATTTTGTAAAAAAAATCAGAAATAGTACAAGAAGTAGTAGTATTCAGAAACAAGAAATTTTAAAATTACATCCAGTGATAAAAAAAATGAAATTTATTGTTAAAATATAATGTTAATATTTAAGTTCGAATGAACTTTGGTCTTAAATTACATTTGTTACACACCAATGGTAATTTTAGATTTAAGAACAGATCAGCAATTTTCAAACATCAGTCAATTAATATAATTATTCTATGTTTTCCTTAGCTTTAAATGATAAACACCAAGTTGAACAATAAAAGGAAAAATATTTTAGCAAACAGAACTTTTTTAGAGGCAGGAAATTTTTTTGCTAATATTTCTAGTATTTATATTTTTCATTAGGCTTTTTTCTGAATGTTTTTGTTTGAAACCTTTTGTTAGCATTATGTTTTTTAATTTTATATATTCAGGGCTCCTGAAAAAAATCTGGATTTCCGGATTTTTCGCTGACAGTGATCTGGAAGTTTCCGGAGATCGAAGGTCCAGACTTTTAAAAAAATTATTGATCACAGAATTTCCGGAAATCAAATTTTCAAAGGTGGAACTTAAAAACACAGTTTATTTGTTTGTAAGAGAGAGCCAGATACTTTATAAAATTATATTCATGATTAATATTTTTTTATCCGTAAATAGTTATTATTATCATAAACATATTTACAAATAAACAAAGAAAGACATATTTGTAATGTTTATTTACTTCTCCAGGTCATCATAGGTATGTGTAAATGGTATAGGTATGTGTAACTCAAGAAATTTTCCTGAATTTTGACTTGGGCTCACAATCACCCCTGTATATTACATAATCAGCCTATATTTTTCAATGAATACGTAAATGTTATCTGTACTACATTTATTTAAGTTTATGGTTAGTTACTTTTTTGAGTTGTTCTTTATTGAGTTATTGTTGACATAACAATGTAAAACTTTCTTTATCTTAATAAATTCAATGCATTTTATTTATGCCATTATCTAAAGATAATAATTTCTGCGCATGAATGTGTTTTCTATTACTTTTCTAAGGGGAGAAAAGCTTTCATTTCCTTATAGCAGGTAACTTGCAGTAAAATTCTCACTGCTTGAATGCAAATATTTAATAAATTAAATTTTTTTTATTCAATGCATATTACTTTTTAGTTTTTAATTAAGAATTATTTCATTGGAGTTAAGTAAATTAAAATCAGTTTTTGATCTTTTGTAGATTTTACGGGAGGAAATTACAAAACTATCTTCAGATTCTGGTAATGAGTTTTGGTCATCAGAATTTGTGCCTTTCTCTGAAAAAGAGGCATTGGTAACCCAACTGGAAATCCAAAAGTTAAAGGTAACACTATCATGACTTATTTATTCAAATTGTTTTTGAACTATTTTATCTCTCTTTTTATAACTATTTTTTATAACTATTTTTTATAACTATTTGTTATGTTATTCAAATGTTAAATGTTTCAAAATTTTAATTCTATGTGTTACTATTTTGTATTAAATTGTATGATGCAATATTTTTTACAAAAAATATATGCTAATAACTTATGTCTGTAACCCAGTTTCTAAGTTTGAATATTAATTTGGTGCAAAAAGTAATAAAAATAAAATATATTTTATTATGCAGAATTTAGTACTCTAATCTAAATTAACTTGATTACTATTATGTGACTTTTTTTTATATGTAGAGTTAGATTAATGAAATATAATGAAATAAATATGAAATTACTTTTTATTTTTAGTTGCTATAATTATATCATATTGGTATAATATTAATAATGGTTTAACTGATAGATATAATAGCTTAACTGCTAAGTATAATATTTTAAATATGAGTAGATAGATAATTAATTTAATTGATTATTATATTATTATTTCTACTTTCAAATATTTATAAATGCTAATAATGTACAGTAAAGGAAATTCATAAAATGATATAGATTCTTTTTGGAAATAAAGACTTATTACTAAATTTTTGAAGTGATGACAGTCACTTGTCGATAAGTCTACTCCTAAAAGTTTGATCCTACATCATATATGCACTTTCCATCTCTTTATTAGGTCGTCAAGGGTAAAAATTTTCGTTAATAATATTATCAATTTTATCAGCTTACTGGGGTCTGTCCTAGCCAAATTTACTACCGTTTAGCGGTACCTTCACAAATTCAACTTTCGGAAAACGATAGTTTCACAAAATGCTTTTTCTTAAAAATTTCATTATTGTGTATCGTAAGAAATGATAAATCCATGTTTTAACTATATTTTTGTGTTGATTTTTTAAAATGATTTTTAATTTTCACAAATTATGTATAAATTTTCACTAAATAGGTACCTCTCAGAAAAACCTAGGCAGACCCCAGGCTTATTATTTGACATTGGATTAATTCTTTATCTTTATTTTACCTCTTCTTTATTGGGAAGTTACCATCTGCTTAAGAAAATCATTGAAGGCTCTAAAAAGTAAAAAAAACTGGTGAAAATGGAATGCTTGAAAGTTCTTACAAAGAATGGGTTCTTACACTGATCTTGCAGCATTGCAAACTATGTGAAACATTAACGTTGTATTTGGCTCTAATGTTTCTTACTCAACAGATAGTATTAAATCAGTTTATCAAATTTTATGCTAGTAACCAGACTAACCAGACTCCCTTATAATTTTCACTTCACTTTCAATTTGGTGAGCTTTTTTGTTAAAAATAAGAATCAATTAAATTCAGAAAATGTTGCAAAACTGGACTTTTAGGAATTCTTCAACTCTCGTCTGCCAAGGTTATGTAGCACCAGAACAACATGCAGTTTAAATGGCAAAATTGTATGGACAATATGGGTGCATACTTTGTTGAATTGAATATTTTCTTACAGTTGTAAAAATTATCAAACAACATTGCCTTTCTTTCCTACAAATTTCATTATTGATAAACTAATATTTTAAGTGCTGTTCTCTTCTTTCACTCCAATTTTCATTAAATCAAAACAGACCGAAAACAATAAAACTGATTGTGGTTTAACTTTTTATTATTATTCGTTCTTCAAATGCCTATAAAAATTTTGATAGGCATAAGAAGTATTAATACTTTTTATATTTGAAATAAATTATGTTTTAAATGAGTTATTCTAGCATTTTGTAAAAAGTGTTTATTAAAACCATGCCTAGTTTCATTTAAAATATTGATTTTTCACATTATTTCTTTGTTTAGTGTTTACAACTAACTCAAGATCTAGAATCAGTGTTTGATGAAAAAGAAGAATTGGTTACAGCTAGAGATCAATATCGACATAAATTTGAAAGGTTAAATCAACAGATGAATTATGTTTTAAGAGGTGATCAAAAAAGACCCATTGATATTGACGGTGTATTAATGGAAAACAGGTAAAATTCAAACCTTCTTTATATTCTATGATAAATTAAAAATTGTGCATTAAATTATGCTTATTAAGGAAAATAATTGGAAAAATTTTCAAAATCTTGATTTTACTAGCATTTTTACGTCAGAAAGTAATCTAATTTATTATTTCTGTTTATTAGCAATAATTTTATTCTTTTTTTAATTTTTTTAACTTGCAGATACTTAATAGAAAGGATAAAACAAGTTGAAGAAGAAAAGACAGTTACTTCTGCTGCTCTTGAAAAATGCAAAGTAAGCATAGTTACTTTTTCCTAACTCATTTTTAAAGTTTATTTCCACTTTAGAGGATTGTGTTTGTCTAAATTGTGTTATTATTACTTATGGTATGATGGGAACCACATACTCATAACATAACACCATCTTAACTAAAAAACCGAAAATTTAAACTTTTGATTGATAATTTTGTATGAAATCTGCAAATACATTTACAATTAAAGATGTGGGGTTTCGGGAAAATTTCGAAACATAAAATTTCTTGGGAAATTTTCTGTAAACTTCCTAAGCCATTTGATTAATAAGGTATTGTAAAAATTAACTATCATTCATAGATTGGAGGCAACAAGTAAACAAAACTGGAGTAATTTTCATCAGCTTTTAATATGATGCCCATTTGAGTTTTCTTCTCTTAACAAGGAAAAAAATATTAACAGGGCAATTCCACGAAAGTGTCAACTTTTAAGTGAAATTTTTTTTTTTATGAATTGCATATTTTAATTTTAAAAATATGTTCAAAAATAGCCAAAGTCTACATATTACTGTTTAATTTTTGATAATTTTAAGTTTTTTGAATCTGACAGCATTCTAAAGTAATCACATGGCTGACAAGTGAATTCTTCACATTTGTGCTCAAATTGTTTTCTTGAAAAATACTTATAAAATAAAAGAAATATATCTTTCTTTTGCAATATTTAGATAAAAATATGCATATAGTACAAAATTTAAATATTTAAAACATAGCCTTTAAGTCATTTTAAGTTTAATATATTAAATAAAAGTAACTTTTTTTTTGTGTCATTCCGTCACATGTTTTAGTATATTTTTTTAAATGGCAACTGCGTTTTTGAATGAAAATGTGCATATTTTGGAATATAAAGCTGATGTGGCATAAGAATCAATGAGAAATTGTAAAATTCTATGCATTTGATTATTAACTTCCAATAATTAGCGTGACGGAATGACACATCTTCGGCGATGGAATGACAAAACGAGTCCTTGAGAAGCTTAGTCAAAAACTAGGGAATTATTTTTTTTTCAATTAACCTAATGGCTAAAACAGCTGTTGAAAGACAGATAAAATGTTGAAAAAGACCAAGATCCCCATGATATGATGAAGAAAAAAAACAGAGAAAGAAAGGCAGAGAAGAAAGCTTCCGCGACAAAAGTTGGACTTAAAAAACTCAGAAGTGCAAACGCTGTTGTGCAGAGATTGTGTAAACAAAGAAAAAATCAAATTCTACCAATCTCTTCACATACAAATAATTTAAATTCCCTATACAAATTTCTGCAGAGTCTTGGTAAAGCCATAAAAAAAAATGTACACTCACCATAAAAAAAATTGTACACTCACTTCCAAAATCACCAATAGAGGTAAAAAAATTAATTCAGTCTTTATGTGAGAAGTATTTAACATCGAACTCAAAAGAAAAGTAATGTAATGTTGAAAAAGTAATGTTGATGAACTGTTTAATTTGGTTAAAAAAATTTTACTGTCAAGATGTTAGTTACAAGCCCCCAAGTATGAAGGATTCAGTCATAATACAAACTCTGACAGAGTAACGAAGAGTGCAGATGCAATATATACTTATGGCCTTAAAAGAGGCTTTTCATAAAGAAGCATATATTGATGTAAAGTGTGTCTTATCTTATTTTTGTTCTTATTCTCATTTTTGTTAAGTGTATTTCATTAATACCTCACAGCACATGCACCTATAAATACCATGTAATTGTGATGTTGTTCTAAAAGGCCAAACAAGATGTTGGCTGCTGTAAAATGGCACATAATATGTAAAAGAATTTTATGATTTCATAAAGTCGAAGCAACAAATCGTTGAAGTTTTGTTTATGTCCAGCTATTCTATTTAAGAGAGGGCAAAAGAGAATGACTTCAGCTAGACACTTGCTACATTAGCATTGCCAGGAACAAGAGACCTGCACTAGATGCTCATGTAGTTGAGAAGCGAATCATCAAAATTGGAATGCTTTCTAATTTTAACCAAAACCAAGTGTATGATTTGAAAAGCCACTGTTTTGAAGAGGAAATGGAAAATATGATTGAGGAGTATGCGGTCGGCTCTTTAATCATTGTCCCATACTGCGAAAAAAAAAGAAGGCACATTTATATGCAGCGCAAATTACTTTGATAAACAAAGACGATTTAGATGTTAAAGTATTTAAAGAACATGGGACAAAAATTGATTTATGCATAAATTTCCTGAGAACGAAGATAAGATGTGACATTGGCAAGTTAGATATAAAACCTCTTCTGAGACAACCTAATTTTCAAATTGTTGAAATTTTAACTGATTCTTACGTAAATATTAATTCTGTTTATCTGTTACATTCTGTTTATCATTTACATATTAATAAAACATTTTTTAAATGAAGACTTTCTTCCACTAAACTTTTTGTCATTCCGTCACGGTCATTCCGTCACAGCAAATAGATGTTAATAACTGCTAGCCAACCTGAGGCTAATTTTCCAAATTCACAATTTACATTGCTTACACATTATACTAAAAGTAAAAAATAGTTCAGGAAAGTAATAGTTGCAAAATTCACAGAAACTACCAGTTCTAAGCGGCATGCCGAAAGCTTGGTTGCCAAAATGTCATTCCGTCACACAAGTAAAAAGTTCATAAAATTAAAAATTAAAAAAATACAAAATTCGTTTTTTTTAGTTTATGAATCACATTATACCAATAATAATGATATACATGAGAAAAAATAATGTTTATTTGAAATTAGATGCATAGAAACTTCAATTAATTGTCATCATGCAAGTCAAAATGTCATTCCGTCACATATGGAATTGCCCAACAACGCATTGGAATTGTGATTTAAAAATTTTAATCTTGTTTAAACCAGGGAAGTTGAAATGTAATAATTCTCTTTCTAACTGTTGTGCACACTTAATGTTTCAGTAATCATTTAAAAAATATATTGGACAACTGAATCCATGAATTTACTAAATTGATCTATGAATATCTAAAATGAAAACAAAAAACGTATTAAAATAACTGCATATTTCTCAACAAAAAATAAGTAAAATGAATATTAGTCAAATTATTTTATTTAAAAAATTTATCAACAAATATCTGAATGAAAACATAATGTGTTCTAAAGTAACTGCATATTTCTCTACGAAAAATAAAGTGGAATTTTTTTTTATTAATGATGCAGACACTTTTGATGAAAAGCTAAAAATGTGATATTGTCAATTTATACAGTTAAGAATTTGTGGTAACAAACTAAGTTTAATACAATTTTGATCACAATTTTTCTGCTAACACTTTTCTAATAGTGCAAATAACAAGATTATACAGTGGTCATGTCCTAACTTTATGGGTCACTCTCAGAATTGGAGAGCATAAGGTTAAATAAATCAGAATTGCTATTTCTAAGTGAAGATTCTGTGCCTGCGCGTTCCTTTACTAGATTAATCTCAAAATAAGAATTTTCCTTTTTGGGAAATTTTATGCAGAAAGGTTTCCTTCCCACATCTCTATTTATAATAATCAAATTATACTTATTGCCAATATTTAGTGAAGTTCTCACACATCTTAAATGGTCTAATTTATACTTCAGAAATATTTTTAGTGTTATCTGCTTTCTATCTGCTCTTATTGATGTTTCTATGAAATAATTTTTAAATTGTAAAATTTTGGTTGCATATAAAATATTTTCATGATATTTATATAGAAATTTTTCAATTAATTTTCAATTGCAATTTGTTTGAAGTTGTGCAAAAATAATTTTAAAATGATTTCATTATAATGATTTATAATAATTAAAACAATGCTACCAAGTTCAAGAGATCATGGTTAAGGGTATGAATGTTGGTGTTAAAGCTATGCATTTATTTTAAGAAAATTAACTTTATTCAGTTGAAGAAACTCAGACTTCATTTTTCATTTGCTTTATTTATTTTTTGTTCTTTGTTATGTTAATTTGCTTCCTAAAAGGTAGATGGCAACTAAATATAATTTTTAAGTCATAAAAGGCATATGATTTGAAATGTTTCAGGGAAGCATTAATCAATAGTTTTAATAGTAATTTCAAAATATAGACATTTCTACATCTTAAACAATTGCAAAGAAAAAAAAGAATTTTTTTAAAACTTAGATTATTCATAAAATATTAATATACTTATCATTTAGTATTTTCAGCTTGCATTAAAATCTGATAAACTGTGACAAATATTGTATAGACCATTATCATTTTGAAATTACAGTTAGACATCTATTTGACGAAGTCGCTAAATTCCGATAATAAGTTCATTATGTGGAAAATTCGTTAATAGAAAAACCCCTTTTGAAATACTTAAACAATGCATAACAAGTTTTAAATTCATAAACACTAGACATAATTAAGATAGAATTTGACACACCTTTATCTTGTAAACTAGTATCTACTATTTATTTTATAAATCTTTACCATAAAGGAAATCTGCATGGAAAGCAAACATAGAGCAAAACATTATCCAGTGCAACACGATCATGCTACATGCATTTTCAACTTTAAAAAGCTAAATTTATGTATAGAACTATAGCTGCATTTATTATAAAAGTAATTTTAAACATACATTACCACATGCATCCTTAAGTTTAATTATTACTGATAAAATCTGTTAATTTTGTCAGGGTTTTTCGTTTGAAATTCAAACAAAAAGGGAAAGGGATTATACTGCTTTCTCTAAAAGTTAATTAATTTCAGAAATTAATTCAAGGTCATTTCCCCCTTAAAATATGTTAACAAGTTTGAAATGTACTAATATATTTTGTGAAATAAGGAAAGTGGATCTCAAAGAAAAGTGTGTAAAATAGAAAATTCACTTTGATATTTGGAAGTTATTTTACGAAGAAATTTTCAAAATGTTCTTGGTTCCTCGAAAAATATCGTAAAATACAAAAATTCGCAAAATGGAAGTTTGTTTAATAGAAGTCTGACTGTATTTTGAGAATGATGTATGTTATTCATTAGAAATACCAGACTGACTAACTGACTTTAATGTTTTTTTTAACCTTTTTTTGTAGCTTTTGCTCGAGAAAAAAAGAGTAAAAGGTGGAATGAGAAATTCCATAATGGCAGGGCTTACAATAACTGCTAAACAAGGTATACTTTTTAGAATAGAATTTCCTTAACATTGCATATTTAATCGCATTTTTTTTGATTTTTTAATTATTTCGTTACAGATTTTAGAAGTAAGTAACTCACTCCACTTGAATTTATTATTTTTAACATTTGTTATTTTACTTAGAATTCATGTATAAATTGTTTCCAATTTATTTGATGTAGATTAATTAATGTTGTTTCATTACTTATTTTATTAGAAACATTATTTAAGAATAATTTCAATTCGTGCCTCATTTTATTATTAAATAACCTATCATTTCTTTTTTGTTGTTATAGTTAAGTTATTCATTTGTTATTTTTTGTTTCCTAATTTATTTTAATTATTGTTATTCATAACTTGAGACAATACTTCAATGTAATTACAGTATACTCTCAATATTTCAAAGTTAAAAGGAAGCTATAAAAATTTCGAAGTAGCAACTTTTCGAGGTAACAAGTTCAGAGCTAAATATGTTCTAAAAAGTAGAAAAATATATTCTAAAATATTACTCTAAAAAGTGGAGTCATGAAACATAATAATAACTACTAATAAATGTGTATGTAATGATAGTTGACTATAAGTCTAAGTACAACAATGATAATTTTATTTTTAAAAGTTAGACAAAAATAATTATGCATTTAATAGAAAAGAATTAGTTTACTGCAGACTTACATTGTGATTTTTCAGAAAAAATTTATTTTCTATTTCGAGAAAAAATTGGCATAACAAGGTTTTGAGAAGAAATTCTTTGACATAGGAATTTAAATTAACATTAGGTGGATATGTAATGCCATGGGGAAAAATATTTTTTTGATATAGCAAGGTTTTTGAGATATCAAGAGTATACTGTATAACATCTCATGTTATTTTTTAATATTTAATTTTTTCCTTTTTTTTCCGTTATCGATAAGTTATTCACTTGTTATTTTATTTTATTTCACAACTTATTTTAATTAATATTTTCTAGTTGAAACATTACTTCAGAACAATCCATTCTTAGATGTGTCTAGCAAGTCCTCAAATGCTGCTGAAATTCGTAATGTTATTATTACCTTACTGGAAAATTTAAACGATAAAAGTGTGGCTTTACTGCATCAACGGAAAGCAAACAAGTACTTTATTATTATTTCTATTTTAATTTAACATAGATTAGAAATATTAGAAACTGTAGATATTTTTTTGGATAATATGTAAATTGTTTTTTAAATTAAGCTAGTTGATACTTAATAAATCAATAAAAGTTCTACAAAAATGGAAATGTTAAAGCATAAATGTAGTTTTCAATTTAGAAGAAAAATATGTGAACTATACTTCAAGTTATATAAATATATTTTTTTTCAGAATTCTTGGAAGCAGGATATCAGAATTGGAAGATCGAATTAAATCAATAGAAGTTACAAGTTTCTGTCATAATTCTGATTCTAGTAAGCATTCATCAATGTAATTTTATCAAACATAGAATTTTTTGTTATCATAGTTATTGTGTTATCATTGGTAATCATAATTTTACTGTTAGCTTACATTTAGACTTTATTTACATCTTTATATTGCTTCATTTATAGTTTTGCATTTAGGTTTTTTTAGTCTTACTTATTGCTAATGTTGTTCATTTTTTAATAAATTTCTTAAAGAAAGTAGTTAAACTTGTTAGTTATGCAGGAACGCAGTTATGATAAATGATACAAAAACCTCAATTAAATTCTCAAAAAGGTTGAAATATAACTATAAAGGGCTTGGAGTTATATAGTGATACAAATTTGAAATTACATATGTATATACACTGCTCAAAACAATGAAAGGATATTGATGTAATTGGGCTGAGCATGCACCTGGAGAATTGTTTGAATGCTTGATACACTATCGACAGATGTTGTAGGCTATATAAGATAAAAAAGACATTTGTTTGGCAGAAAAAAATGCATTTTACTGAGCATTTGGGTACGAAAGGAAATAGCACAATTTGTGCATATGAGAAAAACAAATAAAAAAAGGTCTTCACTTAAAAGAAAATCATTTTTAATAGGAAGTGTTTCTCTGGACAGCCGGCAACGTTGAACACCTTGGAGGCATTGAGTCAATGAGATTATTAATGAGGGGCTGGGGTTTTCTGTCCCACTCCTCTAGAAGAGCACTTTCCAGTTTTTGATGAGTTTGTGGGGGTTGTAAACCTTCAACAATTCGTCTGCTTAGAATGTCCCAAACATGCACGATTGGGTTCATGTTCGGAGAACACGCTGACCAATCCATCCGTATGATTCCTTCCTGCAAAAAGAAATCGTTCACCAAGTTAGCACGATGTGACCTGAAATTGTCACCCTTTAACATGAAGTCATCTCCAGTTGTTGCATCATAAGGGACTACAATAGGTCTCAGGATCTCATCTCTATATCAGTGACCAGTCAGAGTTCCATTTTAATGATATGGAGATCAGTTTACCCATTAATGGAAATGCACAAATCTTACACTTTCATACAACAAACGCAGGATTGTTTCTAGTGCGACATTCCCTCCAGATGAAAATACGCCAGTTATCAGGATGAACAGAAAAACGGGACTCTTCAGAGAAAACAATATTGTGTCATTCATTTCTCCTCCAGTTCACATGCTCTGCTGCCCACTCCCTCCGGACACGATGGTGCCTTGCTGTTAATGTGACACACACCATTGGTCAGCGAGCATTCATAGCTACAGCGGGAAGGCGGTTTCGGATAACATGTGTCAAAACTGTGGTGCCAGTAGCTGAGCAAAGGCTTTCTATTTAATTACTGAAATAATATGTTACAACTATCTAAAATGAACTTAATATCTATTACCATTCAAAGTTATGATAGTTCTAAGTAATTCTATCTATCTCAAGCTCTGAGTAATCTTATGTATCTTGTGCTCTAAGTTATCTTATGTATCTTGGGCTCGTGTGGGCTTGAATTTAAATTCTTCGGGCTCGGTTCTCTAAAAGTGAGCTTGAACTCATCTCTAACCTAAAAGCATCCCTATCTTCAGTATTTTTTTGCAAAAAGAAGAGCTTTCATAATTACTATCAAGCATTTTAGAGTCACCTTGCGCCTATATAATGACGGTTCTGAATTTAATTATTGTGACTTTTTCTTTATAGATCAATATTCCCTTCTTTTGCATTCACTGAAATCTATAGAGATGCCTCCAGATGGTAAGGAAACAGTTGGCATGACACTTCCATGTCCTGAAAAAGCTCTTGAAGGGGAGGGAGATATATCCGGAAACCCTCCCGATGATCAAAGTCTGAAAAGCGACGACCAGTTTTCTCCATCTGAAATAACTTTAGATATGAGAACTCATTCTGGTTTCAGTGATTTAGACATTCTTCCAACTAAAGAGTTTACATCATCAGGTACTGTAATTTTGTTTCTTAAGTTCATAAACATTTAAAAATAATGAGTAAATTATTTCGTTATTAGTGTTGTTAGTTTATATACGCATCTATGTGTGTAGTATGTTTATATATTTTATGTGTTGTTATATTGTCATTATTTGCAAGTGGTACAAATGAAGTAGTTTATAGGAAGAGACACAATTTATTTGCATTTAATAAGCTTCTCCAACTAGAATGCTGGAGGTCAAACACTTAACACTAGACTTGAGGATTTCTTAGAGTTAAGTTTAATTAGTGGCTAGAGTCTGAAAAGGTTCAACTAGTGGCCAGGGAAACTGAGATTTTCTTTTTCTTTAAATGGTACAAATGGAGTAGTTTTTATAATTAGAGATACGAGATATTTACATACAAGAGCTTTATAAAAGTGGAATGTCACAAGTTGAACACTTAATGTTAGAATCATAATGATTCCAGTGTTGAGTGTTTGACTAGCAATTAAGCGGTCTCCAGTGTTTGATTAATGGCTAGTGTTATTGATATATGGTTTCACTATTTGAGTAGTATATACAAGTTTATGTACTATTTGCATACAATAAGCATCACAAAATGAAAACGTTACTAGTTAAACAACTACTAGTTGAATTCTAATTAATGCAAGTCATTGTTACTAGTTTATTGTAATTAATTTGTTCATGTCACTAATTTAAATGCTGATTTTAAAGACTATTCAAAGTAATTGCCTAATTCAATTCAAATTGAATTAATATTGGTTAGAATCAGTGTTAAAATATTGATTTTAGAAAAGTCAGTTGCTATTTTTAATTGATTTTGTTCAATTGAATGTTTTATCTCTCAAGTAATTTTAAAATTTAATTGTTTTTACTTTATTAAAAAATATGAAAATGTAATTAAAATTGGATTTTTGGATAAATTGACATTAAAAAATGATACTAGTTGTAAAAGGATCACACTATAATATATGGATTAAGTAAATAATCCCTAGAAACTGAAACAAAAAGGTAAACTTGGTTAAAAACTTCGTTGGCTTCAAAAAGTATAAAGATGGTAATAAAAGGTGACACCTTTCTCATGTTTAAAAATAAGCACCTATTTCAAGAATTGCCAGACATGAATGAAGAAATCAATGATATGAAACATAAAACGTTGAGTTGCCATGAAAAAAAGGAAAAATATTTCTGAAAAACAAAACTAGAATACCGCTGTGGCCGAGAGCGATAAATCAGGGCAAAATACATTCATACAATGCAATAAAAAGGTAGGGAGGAACTCATGACGTTAACAGGGTTATTGACGTTTATATGAATGAATTGAAATTCTAGAGAATCAAGATGAGCTGCTCTGGAAATAATTTTGGTATTGTCAAAATCAAGTTTATGCCCAAGATTCCAAGAATGGACTGCAATTGATGATTTATCGTTTTCTTAAAAATGGACATATTGATCATGTTCCTATATCCGATCATGATCCTTTATCCGATCATATATCATGTATCTGATCATGATCCTTTTTTCTCTGTTTCGCTCTTAGTTCCCGCAATTTTTCTAGTGTTGTTTTTCCTTTCTTGCAGTTGTAACTTTACATTTTAAGTTTTAAATCACTTTTGTTTCCATCATTCAGGTCTGGTAAAGTCTTGGAGAATGGACGCTTATTTTTGGGCGCTTGAAATATGCTAACTTTTATTACCATCTTTATATTTTTTAAAACTAATGAAGTTTTTAATCAAGTTTAAAATATTATATGAGTTATAAAGAATTTAATTAATTTGAATTTCAATTTTATTTATGATGAACTGAATTATTAACATTTCTTTTTCCTTACATTCCCTTTCAAAAGTATAAATTTATCCTGCTTTTTTTAATAATATCTTTTCATAGGGTTAGCATTTGAAAGACAAGAAAGTGTTAGTAGCTGTAGCCACTACAGTGATTCAAAACTTAGTTATGATTCTCTTTCCCCAAGTCGTGATCCAAAAAATGTGCATAGTGACTCTGACCTCAGCCCCATGAAAGCGACTAAAAAAACGCCTTCATATTCTGTAAATAGTGATCGCCGTGATTGGACGTCATTAGATGTAGAGGATTTGCCTTTAAAATTACAGAAATTTGTTGAAAATGCATTTTCTGAAATTGAAAAAAATTCTGAAAGTGACACTGTCGTGAAAAGTCCTCTACGCAAAGCAAGAAATGAAAGTGTGAAAATAGATCCCGATTGCTGACAAGAAATTAGTCAAACTCATACTGAAAAGATAGCCTAGAAATCAAGAGTAATTGTTAATGATCTGTATAATAACCAAGTTATTCAATGTTTAATTATTTATTTTTGTTGGTTCTTGCTTGTAAATCAATTTAGTGTGTAGCTAGTCATGATGTATTTCCAGAACTTATATATCTCATGAAATTAATTTATTTGCATTTAAGCATGTTATACATGATCTCATGATGTTTTTGAAATAGTATGTACTTAAATTCATTTTACTTATGCTATATATTTTCAAACCATGTTATTTCATATCTTATCCAATTGTGAAAAGATTTCTAGAATGATGTATTTTATTATGTATTTTATTATGCTCTTTTATCTAAATTTATTTATTACTATCAATTTATTATGACATAAACTCTAAACTCAGTGGCGCGACAGCCCATAGAGGGCCAAGGCCTACTGTGCCCATCTCAGTTTTCTTGACCTTGGGCTCTGGGGTGAAGGATCAGACGTTCCGGTTAGGTGGTCAGCCAAACCCAGTGTTTAGTTCCCAAGCATGCTTGGTACTCATTTATCGACCCACTAAAGGGATGAAAGTCTGTGTCGACCTTGCCCGGCCCGAGGATCGAACCCAGGACCTGTGGCACGGGAGCCCTAAGCGCTACCACTCAGCCACCAGGCATCTTATTATGACATAACAGGATAATTATTTTATAAGTAACTCATTAATTTAAATTTAATAGTGTTTTCATAGAGTGTTTTTAACAAATCTTTGAGTATTCAGGTACGTATTTCAGACTTCTGTGAAAAGAAGTGCTATGTTAATTCTGCATTTTTTTAAAAATATCATTGAACTTAATGCTTAGAATTTGAATTTTTGAAACAATTTTGTTCTCTTTAATTGTATTTTGTACTTACTACGTGCTTTTGACATACCTGCCAACTTTTACGCATTTGGCGTAAAATTTAATTTTTATATTTAAAGTGGTAGTAAAATGTATGCTTTCTATATATTCCTTGCATTTATAAGCTTCATTTTATAATCTTCTTGACCACCACTATTTTTTTGAATAATTAAGCATCTATATTAATATGTAATATTGTTGTGGTAGTCCGTATAAGCCTTCTCATACATTATATGTGTCTGCCTAAAATTGTAATTTAAATTCCATTCTACTACCACGGAGGAAAATCATCCTCGAAGGGATTAAAAGTTGGCAGGTATGTTTTGAGCACAAATATTAAAAATTCTAAGCCATATTTATTGG
Organism: Parasteatoda tepidariorum; assembly: GCF_982258835.1. Lineage (NCBI taxonomy): Eukaryota > Metazoa > Arthropoda > Arachnida > Araneae > Theridiidae > Parasteatoda > Parasteatoda tepidariorum. The sequence continues at coordinate 82,169,531 of NC_141763.1, forward strand.
TCAGATAAAATCAAAAAACAGTTTCATTATCTTTGTTCATTAAAATTACATTAAGAAATGAAAAGCAATGATGTCATTGATATTGAACATATGTTTCAATACATGTTTTAATTGGTTTAAACCTCACTTGCAATTGAGGTTTTGATATTTTTTCAGTTATTGTCATAATATGTATTTATGATCATTATATAGTTATAGGCTTCCATCATTTACATATAATTGTAAAAAAGATAGGTTCTAAAACTAAGTAAATAAATAAAAAAAAATATAAGAGCCACTGGAATAAGACATATATTATTATCTTGAATTTATTAATCCCTTTTGGTGTGCCTTAAAATAAGTTCTTACATAAATAAATACTTTTCTTAAAATGTGTATTAGTGTGCATGCAAATTGTAGTTTTTTTTATGCACAACGATTCTAGCCGTAAACTTTTTTTCAGCATGTTCATATATATATGTATATATATATATATATATATATATATATATATATATATATATATATATATATACATACATACATACATACATACATATATATATATATATATATATATATATATATATATATATACATACATACATACATACATATATATATATATATATATATATATATATATATATATATATATATATATATATATATATATATATATATATATATATATGTATATATATATATATATATATATATATTGTATATATATATATTGTATATATATATATATACATACATATATATATATATATATATATATATATATATGTATATATATATATATATATATTGTATATATATATATTGTATATATATATATATTATATATATATATATATATATATATATATAAATTCCCATGACTCTATGTTATATAGATCTGTATCAAACTATACAGAGTTATCATCTAAATGTTAAAGACATATTTTAAGTATTTTTTTTTAATGTTGCTGTAACTTGTTTGGGTAATTTGTTTTTTTCTTCTTAAATATTTATTGTTCACAGTGTATTCCTGATTATCTTTTGAAGATTAAATGGAATGTGGAAAATCTGTAAATGTTGATACAAGTGTCCCCAAAATTTCTTTAAAAATTATTTATTACAATGATGGTATTATCTAACTTTGATTTACAGTATTTTAATTTAACTTAGAGAAAAAAAAACACTTGTTTTATCTTTCTTTATTTTTCAAAAAAATCATGCATCTTGTCCTTTCTCTAAATATTGTATTATATTACCTGCCATCCCATGGTGTGTATCCCTTGATATCCAATATATTATTGCAAAAAAAAGTAAAATATGGAAGTTTTTTGATAAAAGATTATAATAGAAAATTCATTTAATTAAAAAATAATGTTTTATCAAGTTAACATTATATTAAATATTTAAAAATGTTAAGTTAAAATTTTTTTATATGCCCTCATAATACCTATGAATTAAAAATTATTTTGTATTGAAATTTTGTAGTGATATTTTTACAATGTTCACTTTGTATTTTTGTCATTTACAAATCTACGAAATTTTCAAGACTAGTCATATACCATTTAAAACTTACTAGTTTTAAAAGGCCAAGTTTTATTTTATTATTTTATCTGTTTAGACTATATACTTATTTATTGTTTTTAGTCTTTTTAAATTTTATTTTGAAAATTTTTTGACATCAAATGCTTTAGAACCATTTTTTTAAAATCATTTTAGTTTAAATTTGTTATAATATTATTAAATAAATTGATATTGATAAACATTTACTTTTATTTGTTATTTTTATTTTGATCTGGTAAAGTTGTTTTGTAAGCATTATACTACAATATTGGGTGTTTTGGTAAATTATATTAAATTTTTTTTTCTACAAATATTATGGTTTAAAAGAGGACTATAATTCTAAGCGTTTATAAACCAACACAGAGACCTGCATTTTATGAAACTTATATTTTTAACATGTGATATTTATTGTAATAATATTATAGCATTTTGTTATCACAATTGTAAGTAATAAAAAAGTAATTCAACTGTAAAGTATGTCACTAACAAAAAAAAGTTCGAAAAACCCCATTATTTTATGAATGATATATTATGACATATTTATGAATTATTGGAAAAATAATTCATATAGTTGGTTGTATAATATTTACAAGTTATCAAATCTTGTTTTTATTATTTTTATTCAAATGTTATCAATAATTAATGAATATAATAATATTTTGTTAATCTATTGAATATTTTTTGTGGCATAGCTTTATTATGTTAAATCAAAGATTTTAGTAAATAAAAATTTTAAAGTGATCATTAAATAGTATAAGATGTTTTGAGTTTTAATGCTGCAATATTATTGGATCAAATTGCACAAAATATTTGATATTTTTTTATTTCTGATCATGGTGTGTAAATTTCGGAGATTAAAATTAATGCTTACTGTGTATTAAAATTGTTTTTTATACAATTAATTTTTAAAAAAAAATCTCTGCCATCATTGGCATATGATCATTGTCAGATTTTTTAAATATTTATATATTATAGATTTTTATATATTTATATATATATTATTATTAAATTATATAAATATTTATTTGTCTGATTTAGATTTATATCATTATGGTTGTTAAATTTATGAAAGTTTTAATTATCAATCTAGTTTTATATTAAGACTAGTTAAAAAAAAGTTATGGTGTTTTTCTATTTTTAAATTTTTTTTTATCTGTTTAAATTGTTATGATTGCAATGAAACATTCAAAATATATTTGCCTTTAGTGAGTTAGTTGTTTTCCATTTTGCAGAATATCAGTGTAAAATGTCTTTTTGAAACCCAGGTTCATTAAAATTAAAAATGCGAATGCTTATGTCTCTGTTAACACGTTGAGTGCGTATAACATGATATAGAACTATAAAATTTACACTCTTTTATGGAATTGCAGAAAATTTATTCAAAATTTACTTAATTATTGTGACTCTTGGTTTAATAAATTTAATTTAGTAGATTCTTATCCACCACTATTTTTAAACAATTCGTAGGCATATATAATTCACCACTTTTTTCTGATATGTCATGCTGAAGCTTTTATAAACTAGCAAAACCTGTCTATATTTGCAAATTTAGTTTGCAGTTATTTACCGTGTGGCCAGACGAGCAAGCCATGTAAAATTAGCGTGGCATTCAACGTGTTAATAATTTTTTTGGTACTAGGTGGTGGTTCTGTTCAACTATCCAAATTGTTCATGTGTTATTCAAGCCCTGGCATTTGTTAGTTTTTTACATGTAAGCAATGCTAGTTACTTCTGTAACATTCAGAGAAGGGGGAAGGAACTATGCTCCTGGCTTTTAGCGAAAGGGAGCATCCAATCACTCACTAAGGATTCAGAAACCTATTATTTTGATTAGAAAATTAAAAATTTTTAGTAGGTAAATATTTGCTGTAGTAAAATTTTTTATCTATATGTCTTTTATCTTTATGTCTAATGTACAATGCTTATATGTATGTACAGTGTGCAAAAAATGACTACAATACTTTAAAAAATTTGATTTCTCAGGAACTATTCTACCAATATAGCTCAAATTTTGTATTTTGCTATGTAAAATATCGTTCTTTAAAATGATGTAAAAAATAATGCACTTCAAAATTCAATTTTTTCGACTATTATTAAATAAAATATCAAATATTTACTAAAAGTTATTTTTTGCATGGAATTATCTTTTTATAATTGTGGGTAAACATTTTTCAATTCGTTTAAATAATTCTCAAGATATGGCGAAATACGCAAGAAGCAAAATTAGCATTAAGGGGTCCAAACTTTGGAGCTCTCTCCGGTCCAAACTATTGGGACCATATTTCCCAAATTGCGGCCACCTCCTGTATTTTGGGGGTCAGAAATCCAAATTTGTCACAAAAAGGGAGACAATATTTTACACATTACCGGGTGATTGCAATTCAATTTTTCAAATTATGGGAAAAAATTCATATTCATTCAGAAAAAGTATGTTTTTATGTCTGATTTTGTAACTTAAAATATTGTCTGCACTAACTAATTAGTGTATTTAAGGTCATCCCCTTGAACCATAATATTGAGTCCCAGAACATGAAACTCCTATCATTTAGGGTGGTCCGTTTTTTTTTCTTGCGCTGTACCTTATACAAATCTGCACCATTCTGAATTCAAATTTGGTGTACATTACATGTACGGTACATTTGTTTATGGTGTACAGTACAATAATTTTATATGGGCAAAATCAGTTGATTAATTCATGAGAAATCGAATATTAAATAAGTCGTGTATTTAAAATTTGATTTCTTAGTGATTCAATTGATTTCGCTAAAATTTTATATTTTGCCTTGTAAAATTACATTCTTTAAAATGGCGTATAAAATTGTATACCTTTCAATTAAACAATTTTTCGACTGTTATTATATAAAATGATAAAAAATAATAAATCTTTACTAAAAATAATAAATCTTTACAGAAAATAATAAATGTTTACAAAAAATTATTTTGTTCATGGAATTATCTTTGGATAAACGCATTCTATAAAGTTTTATATTTCGCAAACGAAAGTTTCGAGATATGGCGAAATACGCAAAAAAGTAAAATTAACATTAAGAGGTCCAAAGTTCGGATCGCTCTCCTAACCTAACTATTATATATTTTCCATATTCATCCATATATACTATTCATTTCCCCATGTACTATTATATATTTTAGATATTGACCATATTTTCCAGTTGCGGCTCCCTCCTATATTTTGGGGTCAGAAATCCGAATCCGTTGAAAAAAAAGGTGTGTGTATTAAAAAAAAAATGCGTTTTTGTGTCTGATTTCGTAACTTAAAATATCGTCTGCACTAATTAATTATCTCATTAGAGGTCACCCCCTCGAACCATTAAGAATGAGTCCTGGAACGTGAAGATCCGATCATTAGATCAAAAGTTATTTAGGGCGGTCCGTTTTTTTTTTTACGCACTGTACATACGATGAAAGTCACATCGAACCCTGTCTACTTTGAAACTCTCCAGCCTCCAGTTCGCGTGCCACATCCCAAATAAAGAGTTTTCCATATGATTTGATAAATATTTTATAATAGTGATTTACTAGCTAGCAGCTATAATCAATCAAAAATTAGTTTTACCGCACGCTTTTATTAATAAACCTTTATTTTATATGCCAGGTTATAACAAGTAAAATCTACACTAATAATTTTACGAAGTATGTTGATAATGTCAGCATATTTGTATTATAGACAGCATATGAAACCAGGTGTATTGAAGGGTATCAAATTGAGGAGTTCTGCTGATGGTATTTGCTTACATGTATACACAGTTTTAACATATAGGGCAAAATTAGAAAATTTGGTTACCGGCCAAGATCCGATGACCAGTAGTAGCATTTTTAAAAGTGACCACTTTTTCAAAAATTAAAAACTTTAAAACTATTAAAAAAATTTTGATATTAATAAAGCATTTTGTTTGAAAATCAGGTGCTGTGGTATTTAATGTTTGTTAATAAGCATTTATGTTTGTTAGCAAGCATTAAATTTATTAATTTCAAACTAAATCTGAAATAATTGCAATCATAATGATGAAATTACATTATTTTTAAATATTGTCGATCATAAAATAAAAAAACAGAAATTAACTTAAACTGGAATAAAACGTTTGATAGCCAAATCCAACCCTCCTTGCAATCTTGAACCAGTGTAAAATTACCTAAAAGTTCTAAGAGTGATTACATCTTTCCCGTGTAATAAATAATTATCGAAGTTGAAAGCATTTTTGGCATAAAAAATGGCGATTGAGTGGCGATTAACAAACAAATTTTTAATCACCCCTATATTTTGCCCTATGATATATTTGTCATTAATATATAATAAAATATGTGTCATTTATTTTTTAATTTTATTATTTTTTTTAAATCAGCATTTTGATATTATAGTATTTCTATTTTCATAGCTATTTTTTTGTTGAATGAATTTTTTATTGTTAAGAATATGTTTTATTTTTATTATTGTATGTTAAAACACTTTAATTTGTTTGTTATGATATAGAATGCATGTGATATCAGATGTGATTTGCATAATAAAGAACTACAAAATATCAATGCGTTAAGAGAGATTTATTACTATTAATAGAGAAACAGAATTGCTTAACAATTTTTTTTATTAAGAAAATATTTTTCAAACTTAAAAATATATATATCAAAAGCTATTTTAAGACAACTATATTTCAAAAACTAATTTTTAAAAAATTAACTTAAAATATCAACAATCAAATAGCTAAAATTCTTTTTAGTATTACGCTTCGCCATTTTTTGACCCTTCTTTAGATATGGAATTGAAGACAGCACTGTCACCATTTACTTCTTTAACTGAAAATGCAAAATTCAATCACTGATCCTGATGTATGTGAAATTAATTTGATTGCAGTTCATAGAACTTGGAAGTCTTTGGTTGACAAAAATGGCGGCAATATCGACGTCATATTTATACAGTTCTACAAAAAGTCATCTTACGTGTCATTGCATCTTTGTCTTTGAGTACATAAACAATCTATATCATCTATAGAGAGGATTTCTGAGATCAAATTATTTCGGAAAAGTGCTTCTAAAGATATCTCATTTCTAAATAGTATAAAATCCGTTACTTGGAATCGTGTGAATTTGTAGTCATCAGTGCAATTGCTAATTCATTACTTTTTTTTACTGATGCAAGTAATATATTTACTGCTACTGCTGAATATTTAATTGTTACTTGTAATCATTAGTGCAATAATTGCAGCATCATAATGTATTAGTGCAATAATTGCCGTATTATTGCACTTCTCAATTCTCTTTCCTTCTGTTTTTCATTGTGACATTTTAGCACAATTTTAATATCTTCTAATAGTTCTGACACTTCATCAATTAAAATTCTTATAAAAGTTACATGGAACACTTTAGTTAGTGTTCCTATGCTGAATTCAATTGGAACTATTAGTTTTCTAATAGTAAAGAACAGAATAAAAACAAAAAATTTGAAATAATTTTTTTCAAAACAATTGCATTTTACAAAAAAATTGAGACTATGAGCACAAACTGTGGATTGTAGTCTCTGCAATCGTCTTTTTTTTTCTCCTTTGGATAAATTTTTAAACGTACATTTATTTTTCGGAAATTAATTAACCCAAGATAAACTATTCGATTCGTTATTGACACCCAGATAAAATTTTTTACGTGTGTTACTGTTTTCATTATATATATATATATATATATATTTTTTTTTTACATTTAACGATTTAGTTTATAAATTGTTAGCATTTCTAAATTTTTAATTACAAAAATTCTAATTTAATTATTAATTTCCTTTTTACTGTAAATTATAAAAAAAGACTAACTATCGTAATTTATTTGTTTTTCTAAATCAACTATTGTCACGATTTCTATTGTTTCTTGTAAGTTTCGAACACATCGATCTGCACTTAAGTTTTTCGATCTGATTCAAACATATCACATTTTATTATTATTTTTTTTTTGAACAGCACATTTTCCCACCATTTCCTTTGTCCTAGTAGTGGAAAAAACATCCATAAACTTTTGAATCACATTATCAACTCGTTCATAAATTATCGAGATATCGACTTTTGTCTCGACAAAATCGATACTTCACAGTAACACGGATATATAAATAAAAGAACCATCAAAACTCAAAACAATGAGTCTGTTTTCTCGTACAACAACTATTTGACAACTATAAATTGTTCACAAGTTTTGACACATGAGATATCACTGGTTTTGTGGCTAACATAAATACTATTCCAGTCTAAGGTCTAGTTGAGTTGAGAGAACATATTCTTGATGTTGACTCATCAACTACTTTAAGCAAACGATTTTTTAGTTCAGAACGTTCCAAAAAGTGGTTGTTAAGTATGAATATCCAGAATTGCTTCGATCACTACTCAGCACTTTTGAGTCCCATCTCATCACAAAAATATTTATCGTTCGATGAGAAATTCTCATCTCGTTGTCCTGAAAGGAAGTTGTATTTTATTAAGGTCTTCCAAGCGTGCAGTTGTAGACCTGGGCAGAAACGTAATCGAAGTGGACGATGCAAGTTGCAGCATTGTTGTCGTAAGAGAGCTCAGAAACTTTCAATTCTGGATTCACTGAAACCTGAAAGGAGCGAATAAATTTACACAAGAAATTATTTCTTTTTTCTGTAAAATAGTAATTACACTTTTAAAAGAAAATTTGAAACATACAACACATTATTTTTAAAACTCTTTTTTCCATTAATGTGGGAAAATTTACATTTTTAATAAAAAAGCTATGCTAAAATTAGTTTTCAAATCAAATGCAATAAACTGCTTCAACAAACTTTTTTCTCCAGGTAATGTTACAAAATAAATTTAAAAAAAAATCTAACTATGATTTCGAATAAAAAAAATAAAGATTCTAAAAATCAACCTTACGAGTTACGTATAGTCTCTCTAGCCCAGTGTTTCCCAAACGTATGACTTTTGTGTACCCTTTCTAAATTTTTGGTAACGCTGTATACCACTAATAAAAAAATTAATGTATTTCTTTAAAAATATGTTTATTTAGAATGGAGAATAAAGTTAAAAATCACAACTGGCTGTTGACACCACTAAATATTAACTGTTAACTCTGCAAAAAATAGCCAATAGAAAAATACGTAATCGTAAATTTTCATGGCTAGCATTGTTTTTAAATAAAATATTTTTAAATTTTCGTTTGTTGCAAGATATTTCGCATAAGAACGCGCACCCCCGCTAAATTGCTCCTGTACCCCTGGAGGTACGCTTACCACACTTTGGGAAACACTGCTCTAGCCGAAAGTTTCCCGAATGTTGTTTCATGGAAGTGTAAAAGAGGTTTCGTGAGTTAGCACTTTTTATAATCAGTGATGAGTTTGATTATATGATGAGTTTGATTATCTTTTTTTTTATAATCAGGGATGAAACATCAGATTATATTTTGATCCAGCCTATAATTCAATATTATGGTTACTTTTATGAAATATTACTTTTGCCTTAAGGAAATTATTTCAAGTCAAATGCCAATGACCTATACGAATCTATAAGATACAAATGACATTTTTTAAAGGACAATATAAAATTTCTAATAGCAATATATTGAACAGCATTTAAGTATTTCCTATCGCTCTTGTCAAATTAAAAGAAGCAAATGCTTTAACCAATAGATGTGTTTTCGTAATAACCAGTTTCAACATTTATAGCAGTTCTTTTAAGGTTTCATTTCGAAATAATACATAATTCGGCTTACTTATCGGACATAAAACCTAACGTAAGATTATTAATAATGAAACGATGTAAAATCTTCATTCCTGTAATTAAATGTTTGAAATTTAGTCATTTATATATTGTAACGAGTAAACTTGGGGTTCGCCAAAAAGGAAGGTTGATTTTTTAGGGTTCCGTAACAAAAAAAAAATTCAAGCTGCTGGTCTAGGCAACAAAGAATATTACCTAGAAAAATTGGCAAGAGTTTTTTTTTCTTTGAATATTTATGTTTTTTGGGGTGCTGAACTTGCATTCGCATTTTGAGACAGAAATTTTTCCGAAAATCATGTTTATTCCTTGAAAAATCTGCTTTTTTGATTTAACCACTTGCGCTGGCAAAAAAATCACTGACGCGTCTTCGTCGGTTTCGGAGTGGAAAAATTATTTCATTAAAGTCACTATCACTACCATCGTGTTTTCTTTTTCTATTTGTCGAAATGATGTCGTTAATGTCACTTTTGCTTTCCATTTTAGAATGTGGGTAAAATATTTATAATTGTACGCTATGCAGTGCACTGATGATCTGTACTCTGACAACAATTCCACCTGACGTGCCACGCATGTCGTTTTTGTTTCTGTAACAATTCCATGATGACGTAAATACCACGTCGTCGGCGATTCTGTGACAAAAGCATTATGACGTGCGTGGCACGTCTTTCCAGCGCAAGTGGTTAGGATAGAATATTTCCGATTCTTTTCCATAAAATATATACCAACATATTGACCGCTGGATAAAAAAATCAAAGAAATAAGAATATGAAAAATGACTATAACATTAATGTCTCTCTCAGTAAATCAACGGAAAAATAACGGAAGAATAACGGAAGAATAAATAGTTGAAACTAATTATTCTGGTTTTACCAATTTAAAGTATTCCCCGCTTATTCTTAGTTATCATAGTTGTATCTAAAGGGAAAAGTGAGTACTTTCTACTTTTGCTTTTGTTCTTTCATTGTACTTTGTATGAAACTTTCACCTTCTGCCTGAAGATTCGATGTGATGACACAAGATAAATGTCCATTTCTAAAAACAATGGGGGCGGCATTTGACCCAGATCTTGGGATAGATTAAATCTAGCCAAGATCAAAGGGATTACCAAGTGCATGACAGTATACGTCAACAGCTAAATTCTGATCAATAAAGTATTGTGGTGTCAGAATGTTTTCCTTCCTATCATGCGACCGATAGACTTTATGGATTTATTATTTCGTCATGTTTTTTTCCTCCTCCCCGACAGTTTTGGTACCAGTTTGTAGTATTGTCATTGTTGTCTGCAGCAGTGTTAAGTAGGATTAATTCGTAGATAAATTTGAAATTATTCACTCGGATTTTGATTTTGAGATTTTTTCTTGAATGAAATACATTTTATTCAGAGAAATGAAGACATTTATATATTTTTTTTATCGATATTCTGACTATACACATGAACTAAGCTTAAAAAAACTATTGTCATTAGTTTTCTCGTTTGGCCGCGGTGCGGGTTGAAGCGTAGCTGTTTAGAAATTATTATGATAGTTGGCAAGCTTTATACAAATAAAAATAAATTATTTTTTTGCAGTTAGTTTAATAAATTGGTCTGCAACCATCCGAAAATGGTAAGTCAACCAGATTTTGAAATAATTAAAATTCTCGGACATTAATTGAATTTTCCAATACAGAATTACAATGCTTCGACTCGCACGAAGCAAATTAATTTTATTAATAAATTTTGAAATCTATCTCTATCTCATTAAAAAAAAAATTTTTTTTTTTCCCGTTTTAATAGAATTTTATTGTATAGATTTATAATTCATCGTAGATGTGATTATTTTAAATTAATTATATTCAAACATTTTTTTTCTTTTTTTTTTGCTTTAGGTTTGTCACATAAAAAAATTGTAACACGTTTTTGTTCGCGTTTTATTTCTCAATGCATCGCTATCATAGAAGCAAAACCAAAATCAACCATTTTGTTCTAGTTAGATTATATTTGTACAGAATTCAAGTCCACGCTACTCGACCAAGAATTTAAAAAATTAAAAAAACTAATTTTATAATCTAGAGCTTCCGTCCGGACATTTTTATTCTCTTTAAAATATATTCAAACTTGGGGTGTTAATTTGCTTAAAAGTTTTACAGTAGTTTAACTTACCCTACCTTACTTAAACCATGTATTACTTATTGTAACTTACGGTAAAAATTTTTAATATAGTTTTGTACCTTTCACTGTTATACATATATTTTTTTTATGTATTTACATTGCATTTCAAAACTGTTGAAAAAAGCTAAACGTGGTAATTAAGTCTATAATTAAGAATATAAAGAAGCTTATTGTAAAGTCTATAATAAAATCTACTTTAATAAAAGTAGAACATAGTAATAAAATTGCCGGTTTTTATTATAAATTCAAATTGTATATACCAATTAAAAATGACTCAAAATAAAAAAAGAAAGCTTTTTAATAATTTATGTTCGAATTCAAATAATTGGATTTTTGGCCTCAAGATAAAAAAGACCAAAAATGGAAATAGTGTGCATTAAAATGATAAAATTCAGAAAGCTAAATTTATAATTCGATGCTTCGGTCTGGACATTTTTTTTGAAACATAAATATATTCAATCTTAGGATGTTAATTTGCCTGAAAGCTTTATTGTAGTTTATTTTACCATACCTTTCTTATGCTGGATATTAATATCGTAATTTACAGTAAAAATGAAACTCTTTAGCATAGATTTTTACCTTTATGGTTAAACATATAGTAGAATGGAGGATTTATATTGTATTTCAAACCTGCTGAAAAATCCCAAGCATACTAATATAATCTCTAATAAAGTTTATAACAAAGGCTATAACAAAATCTATTATAAGGTCTATAATAAAGGCTATAATGAAGCTTATAATAAAGTTTATAATAAAATCTACATTTATAAACTTAAAACGTAGTAAAAAATTATCGGATATTATTATCGATTCGAACTGTACATACCGTGCTCAAAACAAAAAAGAATTTTTTTTTAATAATTTCTGGTCAAATTCTAATAAGTGGATTTTTACGTACCAAAAGATGCTATCTAAATTATTCAAGGGACTTATCTTAAGTATACTAAAATAAGCAGCCTGTATTTTATGTTACGAAATTAAGAAAAATCTCGAGGTATGTACACTGTGCAAAATAATAAGCAGGCACCTTAATTATTTGTGATCTAATGGACGGATTTTCGCGTACTACAACTCAATCTTAATATTTCGCGAGACGAGACCTAATCTTAAATATAATTTAATTAGTTAGAGCAGACTCCATTTTTCTAAGAAAAAACATTGTTTTTTCTCGACGGATTTGAGTACCTGATTTTCAAATTTTGATCCCCAATTTGCAAAATAATAATGTCCCATAGCTGAGGAAGGAGAGCAGACGAAAGTATGGGCTTCTTAATGTTAATTTCACCTTATCATACTCTTGATCTGCCCAATGTAATTAAATAATTTTCTTACTTAATTATAAAATTCGCTAATTCAAATGTAATGCTACGTAATTATTTTTATAATTATTTATTAATTTTTATTAATGATAATTTTTTTTAGATTATATGGTCTACAAATTTTTACATCGTTTTTAACAATGACATTTTAAATGTCACTGTTTAAAATTTGAACGGAAGAATAAAAAAACGATTATTTTGAAACCTTTCACAGTGAAAAAAATTGAAATTAATAGCAAAATTACGACCGCATTCGTTCTTAAATTATTGGGAGAATGTTTTTCAGGTTAAAGAATCCAAAATATTTTGTGGGTTAAGGATCCAAAGCCATATAAAAAGAAGTATGTTTTTGAGTCGGATTTCGTAACTTTAAATATCGTCTGCACCCTTCTGATGACATCGTCTGCACTCCTCGGATAGCATTTTAGAACGTGAAAATCTAATCGTTGGATCAAAAGTTATTAAGGTATCCTCTTTTTTATTTGGCGTTCAGTAAACTATTGAAATATACAATTCCAATAATTTTTAATCGATTTTTAAGTATTTTTAAGCTTATGTTTTATTTTAAGGTGTTCTAGGATTTCTAAAAATAAAGTAGTTTTAATATTAACTACATTTTTTACTTTATTTGCTACAGATTGTTTCAAAATGTGGTACCGTACCGAAAGTACCTAAATCAGTTTTGAAAAACATCATAAAAGAGCAATTACTGTATCCACCTAGACAATTTATTACGTTACATTTGCAACACAAAGAAATTTGAGCCATATACTGAAGGAAACAATATTAATTTTTTCTAAATAATGTCAAGGTATGAAAATATATTTCTACAAATGCGTAAAACAAAATCATGAAATCTTAAGGTCGCAGGAATATTTTTCGTTCTATCGAAATTAAATCTTCTATTTTATGAGCTATCATCAAAAGATAAGAGAAAACAATTTGTAAAGAAACAAAAGCCGATGATAGCCGGAATGTTAGTAAAAAAGGAGAACAATGTAAAGAAAAAGGAACATTATGAAATAAAAGTCAAGATAAAAGAGACAGTTTCATTTCTTAGAATAAAAAATGTTTTTTTTTCCCAACCAATGTTGGTTTTTCCGTACGATTCGAGATGTGTGAATCGTATAAATAAACAAAAGATCAGCTACTTAATTGTTCATATTTGGAAAAGTGACCTCGAAATTAACCTTGGCATACAAAAAAGAAGAGTTTGCGTGGATCTGGACACATTTTTTATATACACCTTGCATGGTTATTTAATTCAACACAAAAATAAGAGTTTCTAACTTGATGAATTTTTAATGAACATAAGTATTTTAGTATGTTCTTTTTATGCTGCGTTTAGAATGTGGGTATAAATTTCTCGGTATTTGTTTTATAATGTTGAAAAATGATTCAATACCAGGTGGTAGAAGATAAGGATTCTTAATTTTTTTTAATGTTAAAAAAATATGTAAAAGTTAATAAAAAAATTAAAAATCATATTTTATCCTAGAATAATGCCTTCTACCTTTCTGTTGTTCAATATATAGATTCCGAAATAAAAATATAATATGGAAAATAGAAAGCGATTTTGAAAATTCGCCATTTTTGAAATCGTTTTTTCAAACATTTGCTGCATAATAATTTTAGGCAAAATATATGGTACAGCGACCTTTTAAATTTTCAATATCTCATAAACTATTTTCGGATAATAATTTTTTACCCAAGCACTAATTTATTACCAAGCATTTATTCCCTTTCTGCTAACTTCAAGAATGAAGTATGATTTAAAATTACATCATTAAAGTATACATAATTGCATAGTTAAAGTATGCATAATTGCATAGTTAAAGTATGCATAATTGCATAATTATTGCATAATTGAAGCATGTAAAAGTGAAAGCTTATTTGATCAAATCCTTTTACGTGCATAATGACGATGAAAGAAAATTTGCTTAGGGAAATTTGCTGTTTAAAGTACAAAATGAGGCTGCACCCTCAAATCACACATTAAAAACAATTATTTTTAAAAATTGAAAACATTTTTATTTCTTGATTGTTTGTTTTCCTTTCTTAATTATTAAATACTTCCCTTAATATCCAATTCAGAGGCTTAATTAAATCACTTGACTATACTCCCAGAAACAAAATTCTCACTTTTAACGATTCAGCAATCCTCGAGCTGTGTTTCGTTAATTTTGAGAATCATTCGTCACGAAATCCCGTGATTTGTGACAAAACGCACTCTCAAATATATGACGAAAATGTTTTCTCAACTCGGAACCTCATCGCAGTGCATTGTGGATGATTAAGTAGAATGACGCAACTAGAAAGACGAGAAGAATTACTAGAATTACGAAATATTTCTTGACGAAACATTTCTTCTCTTGACGAAATTCGTTTCCTTAAAGACGTGACTGTAGTTATTTCGTCACTCTGACGGAATGTTCGCTCGGAGTATATATAAGGAAACGGTTTCGTCAAAAACGAAGAAATTTCGTGAAATTTGGGTATCTATTTCTTACAGTAGTATATATCAATCAGTTGCCATACTTTTGTTGTCGTGAATTACTACCAGATGTTTACTTACACCATTTCTTTTGGACGATTTGTATTCCCATTCCAACGGAAACTTATTCCCACTAGTTGCTAATTGTAACTGAATGATGAATTACCAGTTGATAGTTAAGTGAAGTGACGTCAGTTTTGACATCTCTATCAGACTATCATATACTATAGTTGTGTGTACTTACTTTGAAGTAATATGTTCCTGGTCTAAGGTCTGTTATATCCACCCACTGGCAGTCAATATTGTGGTGGTACGTATCAACGCATCCCACGGAAATTCCCTGATCTCCGTAGTTGGCACAGGCATATTTCTTGGGTATGTTGGTGTGGCACTCGTTATCTTCCAAACAGAAACTGGCCTTATGACCTTCGGCTACTTTGGTTCCGCGAGAGTCGATGATGTCGAAATGGGCGAACACCTCCATGCTGTGATAGTGCCTGATATAGAAAGAGGACAAAGAAATTCAACAAAATTAGAGGCCCTTCGGTATCAAGGACGCTAGAGTTAAGCACAAAAGAGTTGTTTTTAAAATGAGTCATTCACACTTTTGCTTTTTGTATTAACAGAACAACCAGGTAACTTCCTTGTTGAACTCGTATTATTTATTACTGCACGCCTCTTCATATTTTTATGTGAGTGATAGTTATGTTTGTTAGTTGAAATATAATTATATGATGCATGTTAATGTTTGAATGGGGATAGAACAGCTGTTCATACGTATCGTTATCATTAATTTCGTAATTCTAGAAGATAACGAATTATGTCACTTATTGAATCCCAATTTTTAAGTACCATTATCATTTGCCAATAAAATATCCGTTTACACTTAATCCTGCAACGCCTTTTCTTTCATTGTCTAAGTATTTAAAATTTAAATGTTATTATTCGGTAATGAATAAATTTAGGATATGTCAATGATTCCGTAATTTAATTTTATTTTTAGTGGTTTAAGGCTTTGTATCTAAATAGATAGGTAATCTTTGACAGTTATGTTCATGTACTTAAATCTTTTGCGATGTAGTGATAATTGCATAGCATACTTCGATTGAATCGATCCACGTTCCATCAAACAAATTAATCAAACTATTGTATTTTTTTATAATTAGTACTATTTATTAATATTTATTAATATAATAGGCCAAAATAATAATTTAAACATAATTTTATTATATAATGAGTATTTTAAATGCCAAGTTTTATACCCTTTTTGAAATTCGACAATATTGTGTGTGTATAATCTCTAAATGCAAAATGGTAAGTATAGACACTGGATCACCGCTGAAATCCAATATCTAAATGGTAAATAAATATATAATAAACTTGGTATTTTTTACTGTAAAACGGAAACTCTTACACTTAAATACTTTTAATTTACTTTCTCATAATCTTCATGACATGCTTTGATAAAACATCTTTATTTAAATGTTATGACTGGAAGATAGAAATAAAAAGAAACAGATTAATCCCAATAGGATTGATTGATGTTTGTTCCAATCATTCAATTTTATATTAAGCTCAGAGTTTGAACTGGAATAAAAAATTCTTTTTTTTTTAAACAGAAATATTTTTTTATTGTATCAGAAATATTTTTTTTATCGAAAAAATGTTTTTATTTATATATTTTTTACTTTATTCATAAAATTTTTATAATGAAAACATCATGCCTTTATTTAGTTTACATGATTAACTAGGTCGTTAATGCGGTGAAGCATGTAGAAATCTAGGAAGTTTGATTTTTTTAATTCTTTCTTCTTCGAAAATTTAAGAGGATAAAAAAATTAAAAATTTTTTTTTCTTTAGATGAGATCTGGAATTTAGCTCATTATTATTCATTATTATTAATCTTTTTGGAGCCGACTAATAATCAAGATTCAGTCACAAATGAGAATTTTTTAATTTCATTTCTAAATTTTTGAGTAATTGATGGAAGATTTAATTATATTTTTTAATAATTGGTTTAATTAAATTTTTATTAAATTTATAATACGAGAAATTTAAAATTTATAATAAAGCTTCATTTTCAAAAGTTTCAAGTTACAAGATTAACTTTTTTTCTTCAAAGAACTTTAAGTTATTATAATTTAATGTCTTATTTAAACTGCGTATTGTTGAAGTATTTTGTTTTTTAAATTTTAATGCATAAACTTATGTATACATAACATATCACTGTTAAGAAAATAAAATTTTTTTAATCCAGATAAATTTATGAATCTGTTGCCTTGAGAACTTTGTATTAATCTCTTTTTGAAGAATTAAATTCATATAACTTGTTTGGCTGTTTGTATTCAATTATAATTCAAATTGTTTTATTGCTTTTTCCACAAGCACATCTTGTCTATAAATCTGTAATATTATATAATTAATCGTTAGTTAAGTAATATGACCTTCTAAAAGCTCTCGCACAGTATGTGAAACAATTTATACCAATTTATATGATTAACTTAATTTAGGCACGTTAGCTTTCTAATTTAGCCATCAAAACTGGATTTTGGAATTTTATTAAAATATGTAATAAATAATAATAATTATAGGTAAGACAAAACCTATTTGATCACATCCTTGAAAAAGAAAATTCAAGGCGAAAAAAATTAATTAAATTGCGAAATTTACTCCAATTTATTTTGTTCGTGGTGTCAACTTCATCCCTATAATTTTCTTTACCCTATTACAAATCGAGTCTGTCAGTACGCGCGCCATTTTCGGTGATTTTTGAAGAGAAGTTCAGGGTTGTTACTCAGGGAAAGTGATTGGTTGAGTGGTTATTTTCATTTATTGATAAATAGGTTTATGTTCGTTATCTTTGAAGTAATGGCATGACAAATGTATTTTCTGAAGGTAAAATACTTGCTTAAAATACCATGTTTTATGTTTTCCCAGTGATTTAATACAGTAATAAAGTGACAGTAAAAAAACAGGAACGCTTTGTCAGGAATCTGATACCAGGAATATATTACGTGATAACGTATGTATAATTTAAGTTTTGAGAGGCCTACAACGTAATAAATTTACTCGGACTTTTTAAAATTTTCTCGTTTTTTTAAATTTTGTAAATTTATTTGTAACTTTCGTAATATTTAAATGTTAAATGCTCAAAATTCAAAAGTCCCATTTAGCAAAAATATCTTTATGTATACATATAGAGGGCTACCCACTTTTTCATTCGCCGGAGATTATGTTCTAGCGGTAATAAAGTTTATAATTCTTTAAAAAATTCCTTTTTAAAATTGTTTAATAAATCTGTTTTTAAGAGAATTCAACTACCATGTAAGACTTTTGAGTTTTATGGTGTGGATAAAGGAAAAATTGATGGTTTTTATTTTAAGCTTACTTTAACTCTTGGGACTTTTGTCTCAATGAAACATTATTGTTAATTTTTATTGTAAGTTTACGTTAACTTTTCAAATTACTTTAACTCTTGGGATTTAGTGGTGGAGTGAAGACTCATTCATTAATGTGTTAAAAAGCTTGTTAAAAATTATTAAATTTGATAATTTTTTGCACTTATGAAGAAAAAAAAAGTTTCTTACAAATGGCAAGCATGCCATTGCCATGATTGCTTTGGTAAAAATGGTCTGAAGTCTGTTGTACCAAAGTTACCAATTCTTGCTGTGAATCGTAACACTCTTCTCTGTAAGAATTGCCATCCTGCAAGAGTTACAATAAAAAATGTTTTATTTAAATTTAGTTCTACTACAAAAATTAGAAAAATTTATATTGGATGTATCTATTTTTTTAACATTTAGTATATTTGAGCTATTTAATTTTTCAAGCTAATCTCTACTCTACTTAGAAAGAAGTAACAAACTTAAAATAATACAAATATAATTACTTGGTATAAAAAAGTACTTATACTCAATTTCGTTAAAAGAATAAGTTTAGTAGATTTTATAACAGACGATAGTTTAAAAAAAATAACAAGTATAAATATATTTTTAATCGTTTGCTTTTTTCATTTGAAAAAGAAACACTCTGAAGTTTTTTTTAATATTAAAAAATTTGGTAAAGAACTATGATCTACGAACAATACGGGACATGCTGAATAAAACTCTTTATTTATAAGTTTTATTATAACAAAATAAGTAAGTAATTTCATTTTGTTTTGAATTGCTAATAAATGTTACTAAAAATACTCATGTTAACGATAACTGAATTTCATTGTAACACACGATAAAGAACAATGTAAGATGATTTAAGCTTAAAAATATGTTGCATATTATTTTCTTTTAATTTCAACATTTCTAACTATGAAAAATATTAAATCAAATCTATTCAGATTTGAAATAGATGCATTATTTTTATAAATACTAATCGGATATATTGATAAAATATTTTGTAGAGTTCATAGAAGTTTAAATTCGAATAATGTTTTTGAGATACTCGATACTATTGAAAAAAGAAAGATTTTTATCAAGTAAATATTTTTTTAATATTTAATTCATCGATAAATAATTTGAAGATTTACATTCACATTCATTAAATAATTATTCATTATAACAAATTTATTTGAAATAGTTTAAGTGAACAAAACCTAGTGCAAATACTTTTGGCTTTTATTTTTTTTTATAATATACCTTCATAAATATATTTAATACTTTTTTAAGCAATATACTTTTGATATTATGTTACTTTTACTATGCAGAACGTCTGCCTTTTTTTAGACAAAGTATAAGAATTATTAGATACTTTGCTTCGAAGTTCTTTAGAATGACAAATGCCTCTTATGCAAAGTATGAAATTTGATAATTATTGTATACTTATGCGTAATCATTGTATAGAATGCCTGAAAATTTTGCATTATTCATTCAATAAAATGACTAGGCAACGTATGTCATTAGTCACTCCGTAGAATGCCTAAGCAACTTGTAAAATATTAATAATTTCAAACCCTGTCAATCGTTTTTAGGCATTCTGTTGAATGCCGGGCTCAAAATTTAGACTATAACATGTATATTAATGCACTTTTTATCTATTTTATTCTCGATGAATGTTATATATAATCAAATATTTAATGAAATATATCTAATAACTTAAATAAAAAAATTTACAATGAAATAAAAAATATAATATAATATTGATTTAACATCTTTAATGTGTTACTCCACAGCAAAAATATATTGCTATATTATTAACAAAATTGTTTGTGTTCTGAAGACGATAAAAAGTTATGGGATTTATTTGTCTTTAAAAAGTCTTCTATTTTTTTTGGTGTAAGTACAGTTTTATTTAACCTAAAAAGGTTAAACTTCAAATATTACAATTTCAGTCAGAATTTAAATATCATAAACAAAAATGCTGACCTGGCCTTGTTCTGTCATACGCTGTTGATGAAAGGCAGTTTTCTTCTAATGCGCATTGTAAATTTGCCATAGGTATGTTATCAATATAAGAAGTTCTCTCGATTTCTTTTTCATCCACCACTAAGTCAGGCAAAGCTGAAAAGAAAATCATTCGATGAAACATATTTTCTAAGCCCCCCTTCAATACACTAACTTTGATACTAATAACTTTTAAAGGCAGTATATGAAGAAATGTAATATCATTTCAAATAAAGATAGGGTATGCTTCGTACTACTGAAAGAATAAAGCACAAATTGTGCCACTGTTTGAGCTTTATTTATCTCGTTTAGATTTATTCGTAAAATTATTTTTTATACAAGCTACATGGGAACAACTCAACTTTTTAAATCCAAATCCAAAAATATTGTTAAGTTGTGTTGCTTACACGTGTAACAGGCATATGTCGTTTCATTTATTTAGTTTTCATTTATTCAGAGATTATTTCATATTTTTTATGTGTTGCTTCATTTGTTTAAGATTCTTATTACTGTTTCCAGACATGTTACCAATTTTTTTAATCGCTGTTGCTGATTTCCATCTGCAGAAAAAGAGTTATACGAGTTATGGATGCACAATACGTAAGTATCTTATATGTTATGAAGTTATTCAGAATAAAAAAAAATGGTCAAGTAATTTTCGCTCACCCTTTTTTATAACTTTTTAATAATATTTGTTTCCAAAACTAGTCGTGCACATTAAGCTTATTAAATATCGGTAATCTAACTATTATAAAAATTAAACATACTATTTGCAATAATAAAAATATTTTTATTATTTATGAACTTCTATTTAATAACTTCAAGTGAGCAAAAATTCATTTTGTGTGAAATTTCAATTCTTCTTTTGTATTCAAAAGCAAATTTCAAATCAAATGTAGGTATATTTAATGATAAGAAAAGATAAATTTGAAAAAATGAACAAAATTTTATATAATATACGTGTTATGAATTTTTGAATTTATTTCGTATGATATTAACTTCTCCTACCTTAACCTAATTATTTACACTAATCTTTTATCTAGCAGTTTTCTTTAAAGACTTGAATAAAAAAGTACTAATAGAAAAAGGGATATTTTGAATATAAATCATGTTACGGTAAATTGTAAATATAGTGCAATAACTTCGCCCTTCAAAAAAACTTTAAAAAAAGTTTTTTTTTTACTGGAGGAAGGTTTAAATCTCCACTGGAGCTTTTCCTGAAGACAATGCAAGTTTCAATCACTTTGTGATGACTGCAAGCAAAATTTAGCAAATTTTTTTTTAAATCATCAAATAGAATTTATCAGTAATTTAAATTGTTACAACATATCCACTAACTATAGTGTTTATCTTTTAACTGCAGTGTTGTTCTGAATCCGATAATTTCTTAACTGCTAAGCAGAATTTATCGCCACATTACCTACAAGGAGAATTTCTTGTCAATCTAAAACTTCAACTACACGACACTGAAAGTTTCAATTTATTATATAACTGTTTTATTATTAAATACAATTTATTATCAATCAAATATCACCTCTT